>NC_060954.1:12200724-12209891 GCF_022045245.1 Lucilia cuprina
GTTCAGTTCTAGTTCAGTTCTAGTTCTGTTCTAGTTCAGTTCTGGTTCAGTTCTAGTTCAGTTCTAGTTCAGTTCTAGTTCAGTTCTAGTTCAGTTCTAGTTCAGTTCAAGTTCAGTTCTAGTTCATTACGAGTGTAGTTCTAATAGTTTGTTTTCTTTTAATTTAATATTCATTTCTTACTTAAACCAACTTAACAATGCTTTCCAAACTGTATACAAACCACCCAACACTTGTTGCTCTTCATACCCTCATCAGCATGTTTAGCAACACACAACCAAGAGTTTAATAAACCTTATCGTAAACTCACAGAAAATCCTATCAACATTTGTATACAATCAAAATTTCTTTAGCAACATCCAACATGTTGTCTTAAGCAAGATAAAAAAATATGCTGCAACAAAAAGGTTCGAACCTGATATCGACAGACCACAACTAACTGGCAACTAGCAAAGAGCCAAATATATATTAGAGGTTAAAACAAAAACAGTCTTCGTTGCGCCGTTATACGCGTTGGTTCAATTTGCGTTCACCATTAAGCGAAGTGTCTGGTGATGTGACGTCGTTAAAGTGTTTGAAAAGAAATTAGATAGAAAACAAAAAGATAATACAGGTGCGTAAAGCAAAGGGTGAAAAGTAAACGAAAAAGAAATTTTTAATTAATTGATAAAAAAAATAATTGATAAATTAATAATTATTTAAAGTTATAATGAGCAGATATTTAAAAGTGTTTTAATACAAATTGAAAGAAATTAAACGAAAAATTATAAATAATTTTGAAAGATAAAATTTAAGTGAGAGAAAATTAACAAACAAAATTTTTGTTTGAAGTAAAAGTGAGAAATAAAAAATTTGTTCTAAAAATTAAAAAAAAAAATTTGTTAATTTAATGACAAAATAAAGAGTTTAGTGTTGCTGTCATTATTAACTTTATAAAAAGGTAAAGAATTAAAAAAAATACAAAAAAATATTTATAATAAATTTTAAAGTGTCAAATGGTTTTTATTGTTAAACAATTTATAAACCTTTTATCTAATCTTGTTTAAAGAATTAAAAATTCTGCAGAAATAAAAGTTTCGGAAGAATTATTTATGTTAGAGTTAAACGTGTTATTTTCAACACCCCAAAACATTTGAAGTTTTGTTTTGCTGTTGTGTTTTGCTTTTTTTGCTGCACCAGCATGTTTTTGGCACGCACGACAGCAAAAAGCGTCAACAAGCAACGACAATAATGCTCACACACACACACTCACGTTCTCAAGCATTTGTGACTAACTGTCAAAACTGACAAGTAATGTTCATATCAATTTAATACTGCCGTAAAAACAATTCCCCATACAATAACAACAACTACAACAAAAACCAAATCCTATTTGACAAGTGCAAACGACAACAACATCAACCAAAAGAAAAACGTCAAAAGAAAACAAGGAAAACAAAATCCCTTCAAAAAGAAAAAAAAAAGATACTCATCAGTTCATACCAAGTTGGTTTAACGCATGCGACTTAAATAATTCAACTCATACCAACAACAACACCAACAACAACAACTGAATTATAATGTAATTTTTATTTCTACTCAATTTATCAGTTTAAAGAAGGCGCTTTTATATGCACCTGCTTTGCGACATCATCAAAAAAGTATTAAAAAATAGAATTCTTGGTCTAAACTACAAAAAAATAAAAAAAAAATCACTTTAAACACACACATACTTCTACACCTAACAGACAATAATTGTCTTGTCAGTGTTTTTATTTTATTGTTAATACCGCTGCTTAACTGCTGCTTAGCTGCTGCTGCTGCTGCTGTTGCTACCTTTTCATACTTAAATTCTGTTATTGTTTGTTGTTTTTTTAATGTTTTTAGCCGGTTTTCTTTGTTGTTTGTGTAGTTGCTTTCATTACACTTATTTCAGTTAGTGTTGTTGTTGTTCTTTCTTTTTTTTTTTGTAGTTGGAGAGAGCAATAATTTCGTAATATGTAAAACAGTAATGTCAATTTAGTAGTAGTTTGGTACTACTAAAAAGCGACTATATTTAAAAACGTTTAATAAAGTTATTAATGGTTTATTAGAGTGAGAGAGAGAGTTGTAGTTCAAGTAGTTTGCTCAAGTGCCCTAACGATCGCTTCCCCTTGGCTTAACTTCTGCGTTGCAAAAATCTAAACTTCTGTTTACAACCACACGCCTCCACAAGCATTCTATAGGGATCTCTTCAATAACCGGGATTCCTCAAAATCCAAAAACTCTGCATCGTGGCTTAACTGTTGACATGGTGCTAGATTGTAAAGCTATCTGGTTTGACCCCAGATCAAGTACTTGCTAAACGTCTGCGATGAAAAAACTTGACTTCTGTTTACAACCACAGCCAGAACAAGTTTTCCAAAGTGATCTCAAAACTCTGACTTGTAGCTTAACAGTTGACATGATACCAGATTGTAATGTTATCAAGTTGAAACCCTGGTCAAGTACTCTGACGATGGCTGTACCGTTGCTTAACATTGGCGATTTAAAAATATCAGTTCTGTTAACAACCACAGCCAACACAAGCATTCTAAGGCGATCTCATCAATAACCAAGACTCCATAAAATGCGAAACTCGTCCTTGCTGTCTAACAGTTTCTATGGTACCATATTGTTAAGGCTATCTAGTTCGACCTCAGATCAAGTACACTGACAATTGCTGTTCCGTTGCTTAACGTCTGCGATGCAAAAAAAATCACTTGCGTTTACAACCACAGCCTCTACAAGCATTCCAAAAGGATATTTTCAATAGCCAGTAATTCACAAAATCCAAAACTCTATCTTGTTGCTTAACAGTTTCCATGGTACCTAATTGCAAGTCTCTCTAGTTCGACCCCAGGACAAGTTCTCTGACAATTACTTAACTTCCGAGGTCATTACTTGACTTCTGAGACCGCAGCCACCACAAGTATTCCGAAGAGATCACTTCAATTAACCAGGACTCCACAAAATCCAAAACTTTTTCTTGTGGAATAACGGTTTCCATAGTATCAGACTGTAAGTCTCTCTGGTTCGAAAATCATTTCAAGGAAGAGATGAAAATATAGTCCCTGTAGGCTAGAGGTATTGCTAGCACCTTTTTCCGCTAGTATTTTGAGTAGGAAGACGATAGTTTTTTTTCGGGTTTCCATTTCTACTCCCTCTTCAGAGACATTCCTGTACTACCAAATACCCACTGCAGTTTAGTCTAACGTTCCACTTGTTTTTAATAAAATTTGGACGACAACCTGACAATGACAATGTCTCGAGTTTAACAAACCTCTTCGCATATCCAAAACATGTCTGAATCTGTTCCGAAGCCTGAACACACACAAGAAAGTGTAAGTTTCACAATCTACTCCGCTGATTCTATATTTGCTTGTTTCCTTGTAGGCTAGAAGTATTGGTGGCACCTCTTTTAACTCGGCTTACAATAACATCAAGATGGGTAAGATCATGAAGAAAACATGCCCTCGGCAGGAAGCACGGACTTCCGCAAGTCCGCCAAAACAGAGTTCCATTGCGAGTCCCAGAGTTTAGCGATTAAACTTCATATAGTGTTGTTCAAACTTCAACGTATTCATAGTAGTTTATGGGTAAGTTGCATGCAAATCAGATAGATTCAGGAATAGCATCCTTGATTTCAGAGCTAAGAACCGATAGATTAATGAAACAGAGAGCATCATGATATTGTAAACTTCAGCTAACATTTACAATGATCTCTATTGAGCGTAACGAGAGCATCGGTTTGAGTTTTCACCAAAAGGGAAAATGTGTTTATGCATTAAAGTCTGTGACATTCGAAAGCCAAGAAAGAGTTTCATTGCGAGTCCCAGAGTTTAGCTATAAAACTTCGTTTAGGGTTGTTCAAACTTCAATCTATTCATAGTAGTTCATGAGTGAGTTGCATACAAATCTGAAAGATTCAGGAAAAGGGTCCTTGATTTCAGAGGTAAGAACCAATAGATTAGTGAAACATCCGGCATCATGATGTTGTAAACTTCAGTTACCGACAAGTACTTTTGGCTCATAAACTATATGAGATTTTTCTCATATGGTTTATTCAGGTCCATTTCTTCAAGTCTATTAGGGAACTGTGTTAAATTTATCGTACAGTTATGGCGGTTTAAAGCTTTTGAAGTGAAAGTATTTAATCACTTTTATCACTTGTATATCTTCTTCTCTTGTTAGATTATCTATAGTATCTCAGTGATCCTGCTAGGATTTCTTCTCTTTTATCTCTTAAGGATAATATGAGAAATGTGTCATTATAGCACAGTGTTTACCGAGTTTCACAGTCCTTTCCGCAGACTCTATTCCTTTGTTTGAATGCGCGGACTTTACATTTATCTGAATCTGTTGAACATCCTCAGAATGTCTTTTACTTTCTTAAGGATATTAAGTTAAAAATGTAATGAATAACATTTCGACGACATCCTGACATTGGTAAAGGAAGTATTTCTCGAGCTTTACAATCCTCTCTGTATAATTTACTTTCGTCTGAATCTGTTCATCCTGTATGTCTCATCTGAATATGTTCTCCTCTCGTTAGAATGATCTCAGTTCAAATTGTATATTTTACAATTCGAAAAGAGCGCTAAATAAGACCGATCCATGTGTCCGAATTCGGGTGGCTGCCAAAGCAGGGCACTCACAAAGTAGATGAGTAATAGTCTCATCTTCATAATCATTTTGACAACTCTTACAAAAGTCATTGAACGGGAGACCAATGCATGGTTTCCGAATTTACAGTTGTGGTCTTTGAAAACCAATAAGATATTTGGATCTGTATGGATCCATTTGTGACCACAGCGCTCTTGATATCTTGATATCACGCGACCATTTGTCGAGAGCGATAGAGAAGAACTTTTTAGTGATCTGCCCCTATATTGCAAGTAGTAGAACATCACAAAACTGATCTATTTCTTATTTCCTAAGCATGGTTCTAGTCATACTAGGGTGATGTTCGAATGTCTCGCCATCTCATTAAGAGACTTCCAGCAGTCATGGACAATTCTGCATGTGGAAAATACACGAATTAGGGATTTGTTAGCAGCTTGACTATTGTTATAAATTCTGATATCTTTGTTAGATATCCGATAGTACCTTAGACAATTTGAAGCTCTCAAAATTTCATTCGATGAGATCTCTGGGTTAGGAGAATCCTCAACGATCATTTTGATTAAAGAAACTTTGAGTTTTGAAATTATTAAAAACCTCTAAGTTGACAATAATAATATTATAAATTTAAATTACTTTCTCTTAATATGAGCATGACTTATGACTCTTTAGAGACACACAACACACACAAAAGAAAGAATGCAAGAGGTGTTTCTTTTAACACATGTTTATGATAATTAATAAGAACAACATGTAAAGATGTACATATGTATGTAGGTGTATTAACAATGAGTAGTATTAGTGTAGGGTAATACATGTGTATTACGTGTATTATGTCAAAGTACCGTTGGGTTTATTAACTCGTTTACCTTTACAGCTTATAAAATTTATCTTTGTTTACGTTTCTCTGTATCTCGCTCTCTCTCTCTCTTTCGATTTGTAAATAAACCAATTGTATGCTTTCTTAAACTTCATTTTGATTAATTTGGGTTTTTGTTTTTATTATAATAAGTAATTCCTTGTTCTTTTTCTTACTTTTGTGGTCTTCTTTTTTTGCCCTAAAAGTACGTTCATTGACTTTTGTTAAGAAAATATTTGAAAAAAAAACAGGAATTTTATTAATTTTTGTTTTCTACTTCTTTTCTGTCGAAGTGTCACTGCGCCCGTGTTGCTTTTTAGGGTTTTTTTAAGTATATTTTTGGAATTTAATTAAAAACAAAAACTTAATTATTAATAAATGTTTATTGTTTTATTTTTTTTTTGTTGCCTTTGCTGTTGTTGTTTGTTACGGTGATAACAAAATTGTTGGTTAAAAATCGATAAAAATGAATATTGTTTATGTCGGCAACATTTATTTGAGTGTGTGTGTATGAGTATTTCAAAGTGAGTGTAAATCATTAAGAAAATGTAGCAACAACATTTTGTGATTTAAGAGCGTAAAGTTGACAAAGAAAAAAGTTGGAAAATCTTGAAAGTTGAATGCAAATATATGATCAAGGACTATTTCTTTGGGGAATCAAATGTTTATAATTGGATTCTTTGGTGGAATTAATTTAAAATAATCTAAACAAAACTCTCTTCAAGTATCTTTGAAAAATTTTCTGACTTTTTCCACACACAGAGAGAGAGAGATAGTTAAAAGTTGTTCAACAATCACTGATCAACCTTCAAATTCCTAGTAAATCATTTAAAACTATCACTATTTCCATACAGAAAGAGAATTAAAAGTTGCTCAACGATCACTGATCAACCTTCATGTTTAAAGTGAATCATTTAAAAAACATGAGAAAAGACAGTCATACAGACTTTTGTGCTCTATTGTAAAAGGATCCATCAAGATCAATCGGCATCGTAAGATCCAAACAACTTCACAAATTTTAACAAATTTCTATAGTAAATGAAGTGGACTAGAGAATCTTTAGAGTTCTAGCTAACTACTCGTATTCCGGAGTGTTAGCCTATCAATGAATTCTTGTCCAACAATGATCAAAACTTTCTGCACCGATGTGAAAGCATCCTCGAAGACCAGTTATTCCAAGTTACATATAAAGGATCTATGGTGATTAGACTAGTATGAAACCTCTAGAGGTCTTTATAGATACAAATTTTTCCAGGTTATCAGCTGGTTGTTTATGACAAAATAACCATCATATCTTGGTCTTGATAGATACATATTTTTCCAGGTTTTCAGCTGATCGTTAATGACAAAATGATCCTCACAAATCAACATATCTTGATGAAATTATTTCGCAGATCTTTAGAAAATCAATGATATTTTTATACGTTTTACACCATCTGCCTATGAACGCTGCAGATTCGATATATTTGAATGAGATACAAAGATATCTTCATGTTGAAGTCGAACTATCTAGATCTATTGAGCTTTTTCAAATCAACTCTCTGGAATAGCTTATCGATGATCATCTAAGCTATTCTACCGAAACTAATCACTAATTAGACCAAACCAAAGGCAAATGATAGAAACAACAAGATCTAGTGGCAATTTTCGAATGGGATCGTGCTAAAAGAGTCCATATTAAAGTACATTCAGATTCATTATTTAAACGCGCAAACGCGCGACAAAGCAATTCGCTTCATCTGAATAACAAGATCTAGTGGCAATTTCCGAATGGGATCGTGCTAAAAGAGTTCATATTAACGTTCTTCAGATTCATTGTTTAAACGCGCAAATGCACGACAAAGAATATCGTTTTACCTCTATTAATGGGTGGGTGACAATTTAGAGGAGTTAGAAGCTCTTAATGTTCTGGATATGAGAATATAGTATGATACTTGCTGGACTAAAAAGCCCACATATTTCCAGTGTCGAAAAGACCATTCCGATGTCTCAGTTTCTCCTCTGACCTCCTCTACTATCCACACCAATAATATCCGACCTAAATTGGAACACAACTGTCATGTATTGGACTTGGTGGACTAAAAAACCCACATATTTCAAGTGTCGAAAAGAGCATTCCGATGTCTCAGTTTCTTCTCTGACCTCCTCTACTATCCACACCAATAATATCCGACCTAAATTTGAATACAACTGTCATGTATTGGACTTGGACTTGGTGGACTAAAAAACCCACATATTTCAAGTGTCGAAAAGATCATTCCGATGTCTCAGTTTCTTCTCTGACCTCCTCTACTATCCACACCAATACTAACCAACCTAAATTGGTTGGCATGTATTGGCCGGAGCGATCGCGTACCGGAGATGTGGAAGGTATTTATTAGTAACCAACACTTTTTATAAACTGGAGCACTGACGCAATGTGGTATAAGAAATTAGACAATTTTTTTGCAAAGCCACTAGTTATTCAGCAAAAGCACATCAATTTGTAGTCAATTGGCCAGTGGATGGCACAAGGCTCTACAGAGAGAATACATTCTTTAGTCGAACTCAATGTAGGTGAAACAAACTTCCCCCAAATGTTATATTCCTCCTACCCTCCCTCGTATAATCTATTTTCTTAGTTTCTACATAATGCACTGCATGAGTAGAGGTCATCCATATTGGGTTTGGTATTAAGTGTGGTTCCATGTTATGTAAACTAAGCATCTGAGGTTAAGAATCTGGTACCTGAAAAGGGATTCAATATCGGAGTCTCACTTGCTCTCTACATTTGTTTTACACATTTGATAGCAGACTCCACTTCTGGCTTACACTTGACAAGCTAACAAGTTTTAAACAATTTCAGAAGTAATTAGACTTCCTGATAGTTTAATATTTACCTTTGAATTATCTGCCAAAATTTCGATTGTATGCTAACAGATACGCCATTGTTAAAGTTATACTTCTTGTCATATCTTTCAAATTCTAAAATATTTTCTGTTTTCATCTTCAATAACATTGATATGATGACATGTTTATGAAGAACCAATTATGTCTCAACATAAGGTACGTGACAAATTTGATTTTCAGCAAAATTCCGTGTTTAGAAATTTTAAACATAAAATGATTAAAGTAATATTTTCGACATTTCGGTATTTAATATGCTGGTGATAAGAAAAATATTAAAGTATTTCCAGTAAATTGACAAAAAAAAAAAAAAAACTGATGTATACTAAAAAATACCTTTGATAAAGGTTTAATCAGTTAAACTTCTGAAAACTCCAAAAGTGACTAGTAGCTACATGGCGTTTCAAATTATATTGTACTCATTATACTCAGTAGATAATAACTACTTAAATCATGAGGTCATGCAGTGTAGTGGATGAACATCGCAATCGTAACTGAAGGATTTGTACAGTTTCGCAAAATAATGTTCATATTAACATGATCGTGATATTCAACACGATCGAAAAATGATCAACAGAAGAAGTAGAGATTTCAAATAATATTATTTCCAAAGCTAAAAAATTATGATAAGAGGAATTCGAAAGCTATGCTATGAGGCAATAGGTACGTGGTTCATCTAAAATGACACTTTGGGGAAGATCTATCTATCTATATCTATCTATCTATCTATCTATCTATCTATCTATCTATCTATCTATCTATCTATCTATCTATCTATCTATCTATCTATCTATCTATCTATCT
>NC_060954.1:12209991-12214332 GCF_022045245.1 Lucilia cuprina
GTTTATTGTCTAGTCTATAGTCTAGTCTATAGTCTAGTCTATAGTCTAGTTTATAGTCTAGGGTATAGTCTAGTCTACAGTCTAGTCTATAGTCTAGTCTATAGTCTTGTCTATAGTCTTGTCTATAGTCTAGTCTATAGTCTAGTCTATAGTCTAGTTTATTGTCTAGTCTATAGTCTAGTCTATAGTCTAGTCTATAGTCTAGTTTATAGTCTAGGGTATAGTCTAGTCTACAGTCTAGTCTATAGTCTAGTCTATAGTCTTTTCTATAGTCTAGTCTATAGTCTAGTCTATAGTCTAGTCTATAGTCTAGTCTATAGTCTAGTCTATAGTCTAGTCTATAGTCTAGTCTTACTTTACTATTGTTGTCAATAGTGTAGTCTATTAGCGATTTTTTATTTACGTAATTCTACTTATCTCATATCTTAAAGTGTGCCTCTCCAATAGAAATCTCTACTGATTCATATCTATTTTTGTCTCTAGTAGTTGTTGTATAATATTAACATCCAATAAACACATTAATAAACAAAAACAAAAAGAACATTAATTTATTCTTTATAAAGCTCCAAGGCTTCTTAACGACTTTAAAGAGTTCTTATGCTTAATTCTTAAATACTTGTAGCGGTCAATATTAAAAGTGAAGTAAGTACAAGTTGTGCGGTGATTGAGTACGAAAGACGGTAATTTAGACATTTTACTTAGACATACAGAAACAATAACAATAATTATTATTGTACCCTACAGTGTTGGGGGTGGTAGTGAAGACTCTTTTATGCAAAACTTCTTAAAGTTAAAAAACTAAAAATTGTATTTAGTTTATATTTAAAGAAAGTATTTCTTTAGAATTTTAATGCCTATAGGTTACTTTATACATTACCTGTAATTTAACATGTAGTCAATTGCTAGTGTTGTCTATAATTCTTCAGCTTTGTTGGGTTTTTACATAATTAGTTAAAATCTGTGTGAGTGAATGATTAAGACACTGACTGAGTAAATGAATGAATGAAGCAATGAATGAATAGAGATGCGTATAGTCACAGACGAACCGAACGCCTTTTTGGATTAATGTTAACATATTAATCGATTATAAAATTATTAATGTTTTCTTTTGGATGCGTGTCTTGTTTTTCTTTTGAAGATTAAAAGGGAGGTCTATTAGTTGTCGGAAGTATAAGGTATTTTTTTAGTTATTGAGCTTAAAACATAAATTAATTAAATAATGTTTGATTTGAAATTTTTAAGTAATTTGCCTAATTAATATTGTTAGGCTCGTTAATTCATAAAGTAAATCATTAATTATTCTGGGGGTGTAAATATTTGCCAAAAATATTAGATTAAAAAAAATGCATAAATTTTATGCCTGAATCTTAAAAATTTCCATTAATTAGTTTTCTTCATAAATAATTAAAATAAATAAAGAATCATTGAACTTACCTTTAATATGTCTCCATGGATATGATATAAAGTTTTAGCCAGACCTGATTAAGATCTTTCTTAATGGGAAATCTTTTGATTTTATAAATTTATTGCACAACACTACAAATAAAAAAAAAGAATTCCAAGAAATTTAATTAATATTTTAGACTTTTATTAAAATATAAGCTTTTATTAACATACAAGAAGAACGAGTTTGAAGACTATACTATACGCAATGATTTAGTCCATAGTTTGGTCTCTATAGTGAAGTCTAAGTTATAGTTTATGTCATAACTTATAGTCTAGTATGAACTGGACCATAAGTCAAATCTACACTTAGTATATAACATGGTGTATAGTCTAGTTTATTATCTAGACAGTCAAGTCTATAGTCTGTAGTGTAGTCTATAGTCTAGTTTATATTATAGTCTAGTTTATAGACTAGTCTTTAGTCTAGTCTATAGTCTAGCCTTTGGTTAAGTCTATAGTCTAGTTTATAGTTTGTTCTACAGTCTATTCTATATTAAGGTCATATAGTCTTGCCTACTGTGTAGTTTAGAGACTAGTCTTTAGTTTAGTTTTTAGTCTGTGCTTTAGTCTAGTCTTTAGTCTATAGTCTAATCTGTAGTCTATTATATAGTCTTGCGTCTAATCTTTAGAAAAGCCTACAGTCGAGTCTCTAGTCTAGTCTAAGGTTTAGTTTAGTCTATGGTTTAGTGTAGTCTATAGTTTAGTTTATAATCTAGTCTCTATTCTAGTTTACAGTCTAGTTTATGGTCAAGCCTAATGTATAGTCCCTAGTCTAGTCTATAGTCTATTCTATAGTATCGTTTATTGTCTAGTTTGTGAACTATACTCTAGTCTAGTTTATGTCTAGTTTATGTCTAGTCTTTAGTCTGGTCATTAGTATGGCCTTTAGTCTAGTCTTTAGTCTAGGCTTTAGTCTAGTCTTTAGTCTAGTCTTTAGACTAGTCGTTAGTCTGGCATTTAACGTACATCTAAGTCTAGTCTTTAGTCTGGTTTTTAATATAGTCTTTAGTCTAGGCTTAAGTCTAGTCTTTACTTTAATCTTTAGTATAGTCTAGTCATTAGTATAGTTTTAAGTATAGTCTTTAGTATAGTCTATGGTCTTGTCTAGTTTATAGACTAGTCTATAGTTTAGTCATTGGTGTAGTCAAGTCTATACTCTGATCTATAGTCTAGTTTATATTAAAGTCACATAGTCTAGTCTATTGTTTAGTTTATAGACTAGTCTTTGGTGTAGCCTTTAAATAGGTCTTAAGTCTGGTCTTTAGTCTAGTCTTTCGTCTAGTCTTTAGTTTAGTGCTTAGTTTGATCTTTAGTCTGGGCTTTAGTGCAGTCTTTAGAGCAGTCTTTCGTCTAGTGTATAGTCTAGTCTAAGGTCTATTCTATCGTCTAGTCTATAGCCTAGTCTATATCCCAGTCTATAGTCTAATTTATAGTCTAGTCTATAGTCTAGTCTATAGTCTAGTCTATAGTCTAGTCTATAGTCTAGTCTATAGTCTAGTCTATAGTCTATAGTCTAGTCTATAGTCTAGTCTATAGTCTAGTCTATAGTCTAGTCTATAGTATAGTCTATAGTCTAGTCTATAGTCTAGTCTATAGTCTAGTCTATAGTCTAGTCTATAGTCTAGTCTATAGTCTAGTCTATAGTCTAGTCTATAGTCTAGTCTATAGTCTTGTCTAATCTATAGTCTTTTGTAGAGTATAGTCTAATATATAGTCTTTTGTAGTCTATAGTCTAGCCTATAGTCTAGTCTATAGTCTTGTCTATAGTCTAGTCTATAGCCTAGTCTAGAATTTAGTCTGTAGTCTAGTCTATAGTTTAGTCTATATTCTAGCCTATAGTCTAGTCTATAGTCTTGTCTATAGTCTAGTCTATAGCCTAGTCTAGAATTTAGTCTGTAGTCTAGTCTATAGTTTAGTCTATAGTCTAGACTATAGTCTAATCTATAGTCGAGTCTATAGTCTAATCTCTTGTCTACTCCATAGTTGAAGTTATAGTCTAGTCTACTGTTTAAACAATAGTCATGTCTTTAGTTTAGTCAATAGTCTAGTATATAATCTAGTCTATAGCTTAGTTTACAGTCTAGTCTGTAGTATTGTCTGTAGTCTAGTTTATAGTCTAGTCGTTATCTTAGCCTTTAACATTGATAATCTTTGGCATTCTTCCCCCCATCAATTGCATATTCACTGCTCGTCTTGTTTATGTTATGTGAATAACACCTCGTTTCGTGTAAATGATATTTTGCAAAGAAAAAAGAATGCAAAATAAACACAAAAACGTATTAAATTTATTTTGAAAGCAAACAAACTCGTACATTAAAATGAACATAATCATTTTAGTCTTTTAAAATTTTATTAAAACAAGCTAAATTGTTTATATATATTTCTTTTTTGTCTTAACACTGAGTCATATGTATTTGAGTGAAAAAAGTGTTTTTTTTTTTCTTTTCTTAAAATTGATTCATTTAAAAGATAGCACACAAGAATTGTTTAACGTATTTTGAAAGATATCTGAGTATTTTTTTGTGGTTTAAAGATCTTGTTTTTTTATGTTTATCTTTTTTTATCTTATAGGTTTTGTCTATTTAGATTCTTTTTTAAATAAAATTTAATTAGTTTATTTTTGTTAATAAAGCATTGAAAAAATAAATTATTAACTCAGCTGGAAGCAGTACTACTGGAATAGAAAAGTGTGGTTTATTTGCCAAATTGACTATGTTAAGATTATGCATTATAGTCTAGTCTATAGTCTAGTCTAAACTCTAGTCTAAAGTCTAGTCTATAATCTATTCTATAGTCTAGTCTATAGTCTAGTCTATAGTCTAGTCTATAGTCTAGTCTATAGTCTAGTCTATAGTCTAGTCTATAGTCTAGTCTATAGTCTAGTCTATAGTCTAG
>NC_060954.1:12214432-12238620 GCF_022045245.1 Lucilia cuprina
CTAGACTATAGACTAGACTATAGACTAGACTATAGACTAGACTATAGACTAGACTATAGACTAGACTATAGACTAGACTATAGACTAGACTGTAGAGTAGACTATAGAATAGACTATAGATTAGACTATAGACCATAGGCTAGAGATTACACTAGAGTTTAGACTTGACTATAATCAATACTATATTCCAGTCTATAGTCAAATCTATTGTCAAGTTCATAGACTATACTACAGTTATAACTATAGACTAGACTGGATTTATTTTTATAAGCTAGTCTGCAGTTAAGTCTATGGATTAGAATATAGCCTTGCCATCAAAGCATTTGTTTTAGTCTATACTATAGATTAGACTGAAGACTAGAATTTTTTTTTTTAAATTTCATCAAACATATTTTGTTTACATTTTTTTAAAAAAAATTATTTTGCTACAATCAAACAAAAATTGGTTGCTCACCTGTTTGTCTAAAATCAATCGTTGTAAAAAATCAATTAAACTTTTAATAGGGTAATAAAACAGTTTAAACAAAATCCCGAATGTTGACATTAACTGTTGTTTTAAGTGCTTTTTAATGATGTAAAGTTAAATTAAATTAAGCTTAGTATTGTAAATGATAAAAAATTTTTTTAAATTGTTTGAGACAACAAAAAAAAAATAACCGTTAATTACACAAAGTGTTGTCAAGACCGCAAGCTAAAGAGAAAGATATAAACAAATACAAGATTATAAGCAAAATAAGCTAACTTTAGATTTAAAGTAGCAAAATCTATTAAACAAATGCAGTAGCCTTGTGTTTTTCTTAAAAAAAATATTAAAAAAAACTTTTGAAATCTAATATTTATTTAATGTTAAGTTGTCAACTTTGTTGTTTTTCTGTTTTTTTCTTTAAAATTGTTAACAATTTTTTTTTTGTGAAATAAAATGAAGAAAAAACTTAAATAAATAAATAAATTTAAAAGTTTCAAAACACCGAAAAAAATGTGATGACACTGACATGCCAATTGAAGACTCAGTCACAGTCCCAGATAAAGAAGAAATCAAAAAAATAATAAACGTGCTTTTTTTAAGACAAGTTTTTGAATAAATTTATTTATAAACTATAAACTTTTTTTGGCATTTTTTTATTTAATATATTTAGCTTGATTCTCAAATATATACAACAACTACAACTGCTCTTCTTAATCAAGTTTATTTTTATCTTTGTGTAATTTTCTAGTATTCGTGTTGAATTTGTTTTTTTTCTAAAATATTTTGCATTCTATTTAAAATAAAAGAATTTCAGAAATAGTTTTCTCAGACAGAAAGTGCAAGTGAAAATAAATTATTAGTTCATTTATGTTTTATAAAAAAAGAGAGGCGCGTATATCTTTCTATTGTTTGCTTTTGTCTTAGACGATTTGGTAACATAATGGCCTTAAGGTCAAAACAAGAGATGAATACAATCAACATTGTTTCCTCTTAACTGCTGCAGATGATGAAACTAATAATAACCACTAGTTGGATAGAGTTGTTGGAATAGACTTGATAAGTGGGTATTTAAATTTTATTTATCTTTTAAGTTAGTGAATAAATTTTACAATAATTATGATAAAAAACCTTTTGCAATTAAGTTTATTAAGTGAGAAAAGAAACGAAAACAAAGAGTTACTAAAAGAGAGTTGAAGATCGTTCTCACAATATGTCAAATCTCGGACTACAAACTCATTCTAATATTAAGTCTCATTAGTTCAATTAATTAGTAACATTTTTGGATCATATGCTCTAATCTCTTTAATTAAAACTTAAACATCTAATTAAAGATCATATATTGATCTTTAACACCAGATAACGATCACATGACCACTAACAATTTCATATTAATAGTTATTGTATCATCACGATCGTGTAAGCATTCTATGGCGATCTTTACTACTATGCTAACGATTTCCTGTTATAGTATTATCACGATCGCGTTAACATCATTCGAAGATCTTCTTATGTCTGGATCATGTAAGCATTTATATGCGATCATCTACAATTATTGGCCATTGTCTTCGATAACATGTTCTAATCGTGAAATACTGAATAGTTCCCGGTTATTGTATTACCACGATCGCGTTAACATGATTCCAAGATCTTCAACGCAATATTCTTATCTGGTTCGTATATCTGGATTATGTAAGCATTTATATGCGATCATCTACAATTAGTGGCCATTGTCTCCGATAACATGTTCTGATCGTGAAATACTGAATAGTTCCCGGTTAGTGTATTATCCCGATCGCGTAAATTCTATTTCAAGATCTTCTCATTCTAATCTGTTAACGATCGTGTAAGTATTTCTCTGCAATAATTTAAAATTAGTGGGCATCGTCTTTGTTCATCATGTTCTGATTGTCAAATAGTTAATAGTACCGGTTATTGTATCATCACGATCATGTAAGATCTTCAACGCAATATCCTTATCTAGTTCCTATATCTAGATCATGTAAGCATTTATATGCGATCATCTACAATTATTGGCCGCCATTGTCTTCGATAACATGTTCTGATCGTGAAATACTAAATAGTTCCCGGTTATTGTATTACCACGATCGCGTAAATACTATTTCAAGATCTTCTCATTCTAATCTGATTACGATCAAGTATGTATTTTTCTGCGATCATTTAAAATTATCAAAGATGAACTTTGATAATATGTTCTGATCGTCAAATACTGCATAGTTTCGATTTTGTGGTTTCTGTACTAACACCTTACTTTTAGCATTCTTTCATGATCTACGATAAACATAAACATTATTTTACGAACTGCATTACCATTTTCTGATCATTTAGGTTATTATATCATAACGATCATGTAATCATTCCACTGCTAAACTATGATCGGCTAACAGTGGATAGTTCCATCATCCTGCCCCACAATATTTAATGACATGCTCTGATGGTCTTTCATCGGACAATTAAAGTTCTTCACGATCATTGCTGATCGTCTAAAAGTTTGCGATCTTCGATGACAATGTTTAGCTAATCTTAGATCAAACATCGTTTACATTCTAATCGTTATTTCACGATCTCTTGTCTACAGAATGACTTATAGACTATAGGCAATAAATTGAGTTCTAGTATTGCGACTATAGAATGATCTGTAGCTGTAGACTGATCTGCATTCTCTCGACTATAGTGTCTCTATAAAGGACTAATCTTTAGTCTCTTGACGATATATTGATCTATAGTTTTTCGAGTATATATTGCTCTTAAGACTCTTAATTAATAAGCAATCTATAGACTCTTGACTAAAAACTAATTAAGTTAGTCTCTCGGCAACATATTGTTCTACAGATTCACAGTCTTTTGACAATGTACTGATCTTTAATATATCCCCTATAAACTAAGTTTTGTCTCTCGCTTATAGAGTAATAGAATGATCGACTATAGATTGAGCTCTAGTATTGCGACTACAGAATGATCTGTAGCTATAGACTGATCTGTATTCTCTCGACTATAGACTATGCTATATATGATTTTGAATCTCTCGACTATAAGCGATCACAATTAAAAGTGATCCATAAACTCTTGACTAAAGTATAGTTTCTAGATCGATCATAAGACTCTCGATTATAAGCGATCTTTAGACTCATGACTAAACACTAATCAAGTAAGTGGTTTAGTCTCACGGCAACATATTGATGAACAGTTTCACAGTCTCTTGATAATGTACTAATCTTTAGTGTATCTTCTATAAATAAAGCATTTGTCTCTCGCTGATAGACTTATGTATTGTAGAGCGATCTTTAGCTTGATCATAAAGTCTCCCGACTATAGAACGATTATCTATAGATTGAGTTCTAGTATTACGGCTACAGCATGATCTGTGCGATCTCAATTATAAGTGATCCATAAACTCTTGATTGATTGATCATAAAACTCTCGATTATAAGCGATCTTTGGACTCTTGACTAATCAAGAGAGTGATATTTAGTCTCTCGGCAATATGTTAATGTACAGTTTCACAGACTTTCGAAAATGCTTTTGTCTCTCGGTGATAGATGCAATGCAAGGTATAGAACGATATTTAGAACGATATTTAGTGTAGAGCGATCTTTAGCTTGATCATATAGTCTCTCGACTATAGAACGACTGTCTATAGATTACGTTCTAGTATTGCGACTACAGCATGATCTGTGGCGATTACAATTATAAGTGATCCATAAACTCTTGATCTTTAGACTCTTGACTAATCAAGAGAGTGATATTTAGTCTCTCGTCAACATATTGAAGTACAGTTTCACAGTCTCTTGAAAATGCTTTTGTCTCCCGGTTATAGATGCAATGCAAGGTATAGAACGATATTTAGCTTGATCATATAGTCTCTCGACTATAGAACGATCGTCTATAGATTAAGTTCTAGTATTGCTAATACAGCATGATCTGTAGCTATAGAATGATCTTCAGTCTCTCGACTATAGACTAAGCTATAGTGTTTCTACTATGAAAAGATCTTTAGTATCTCTACTATAGATTGATTTTAAGACTCTCAATTATAAGCGATCCATAAGACTCTTAACTAAAGACTAATCTAGGGAGTGATCTTTGATCTCTTGGCAACAGATTGGTCTATAGTTTTACAGTCCATCGACTATGGATTAAGCTTGAGTATCACGATTAAGATTGAACTTTTGTCTCTTGGTAATAGATTACTGTATAGTCTCTCTATTGTAGAGTGATCTTTAGTTTGATCAATAGTCTCATCAATGATCTATATACAATCGGCTTTAGAATTAGTTTCAGTATTGCGACTACAGAATGATCTGTAGGTATAGACTGATCTGCAGTCGTTTGACAATAGACTAAGCTAGACTGTATGATCTATGAATTGATCTTTAGTCTCTCGGCTATAGACTGATCTAGTGCCTCTCGACTTCATATATACTGATTTAAAGAAATTCTCTTTATTCCAAGCGAACAATTTTGCAATTAACATCATTTAGAAATATAAAAGGAACAAAATATTTAATTATATATTTAAATGATAAATGCAAGCATGTTAAAATCAATTAAAACATGGTATCTAAAAAAAAAACTTGTTGCCACAATTAAATAGAATAAAAAGCTAATACTTTTGTTCTTTGACTCTCAAAGTTTTTGATTAAAAGCAATGAATTGTTAAAGCCTAGATCGTTTTAGATTTCGTTATGGGAATCATCATTTATTATGCTTTGCATGTGGTCGCACCATCATCGGTCACCACCAAAAGAAGGGTCAAAGAACTTTTACATAATTTTAAAACAAAATATTTATTGTTTTCATTTTAATTTCTTTTGGATTTTTTTTTATTTATTTATTCTTTTGTTTAAACTTTTAAAAAAAATTCGATTAAATATTCCCCATTTAAAGATAAACGTAATTACATTATAGTAGTTTTTTTTTTATTTTGTGTGTTTTCTTGATGTCGACGTTTTTGGTTTAATTTATGTTCATTTTCGTTTTTCTTTCAACATTTCAATGTCTGTCTGTCTGTCTGTCTGTCTGTCTGTCTCCCTAGTTGGGTTAAAGTGGCCGGTCGGTTGGTGGTGGTCAAGTGTCTGAACGAACACAGCACAGCACAGCACAGCAACAACAGTTTGTAACTGCCACAAGAATACCTACAACCAACAGCCAGATTCATTTTAATACTTTTTTGTCTTCTTTGAGGTTTTTTCATGTTCAGTATGTAAATTGAACTTTATTACTATTCTGGGGAAACTGTCTTCTCTTTTTTTCTGGGTTTTCGTTGTTGTACACAATTTCAGTTAAGTTTGGTTATTCCAAACAAAAAATGATACTTTTTCTTTCGAGAAAAAGTATTAAGTCAGCGAACCTTGACACTGTAAACCACGTAATTGTTGGAGTCTAGTAAGTAGTTTGGTACTTAAATTTAAATGATGGCACGAATTTTAGATTTTTGGAGTTTTCAGCCGTTATATTAAACAAACTTAACTGTTAGTTTGAGTGTTAAAGGTCAATGTTATGATTTAGATCTTGTTGAGAAGAAAAACAACTGTATTCTCTATTTTTTTTTTTTTTTTGAAAGGGCAAAATTCAAAATAATTTGTTTTTTTTTAAACAAATATATTTGGGAAAATTTTGTTTTCTATAACCTTTTTTTTGTGTTAAAAGCCAGACAAAATTGGATGAAATGAAAGCAAAAAAAATCATTGTTGAAAGCCCATAAATAGTCAAGAGATTAAAGATCTGTTTATAGTCAGGAAATCATAGTTAGACAGTCTGTAGTCGAAATACTTTAGATCAAACTGTAGTTAATTCTCAGTTAGATCAGTCTAAAGTTAAGAAACTGTAAATCAGTCTAAAGTTAAGAATCGCACTGATCATTCTATATTACAGAGAGTAGAGATCACTTTCATTCGAATGACTTTTGATAAGATCATTTTTGACAGACTACAGTTGATAAATAATAGTGGAGTGATCATTTTATAGTAAAGAGACTACTGATCTTACTACAGCCAAGAGACTATTGATCAATCTTTAGTTGAAAGACTAGTTAATGTTCATTTCACTTCTAGTTTAGTTCTAGTTCAGTTTTAGTTCAGTTCTAATTCAGTTCTAGTTCTGTTCTAGTTCAGTTCTAGTTCAGTTCTAGTTCAGTTCTAGTTCAGTTCTAGTTCAGTTCTAGTTCAGTTCTAGTTCAGTTCTAGTTCAGTTCTAGTTCAGTTCTAGTTCAGTTCTAGTTCAGTTCTAGTTCAGTTCTAGTTCAGTTCTAGTTCAGTTCTAGTTCAGTTCTAGTTCAGTTCTAGTTCAGTTCTAGTTCAGTTCTAGTTCAGTTCTAGTTCAGTTCTAGTTCTGTTCTAGTTCTGTTCTAGTTCTGTTCTAGTTCTGTTCTAGTTCTGTTCCAGTTCTATTCTAGTTCTGTTCTAGTTCTGTTCTAGTTCCGTTTTAGTTCTGCTCTAGCTCTGTTCTAGTTCTGTTCTAGTTCAGTTCTAGTTCAGTTCTAGTTCTGTTCTAGTTCTGTTCTAGTTCTGTTCTAGTTCTGTTCTAGTTCTGTTCTAGTTCTGTTCTAGTTCTGTTCTAGTTCTGTTCTAGTTCTGTTCTAGTTCTGTTCTAGTTCTGTTCTAGTTCTGTTCTAGTTCTGTTCTAGTTCTGTTCTAGTTCTGTTCTAGTTCTGTTCTAGCTCTGTTCTAGTTCTGTTCTAGTTCTGTTCTTGTTTTGTTTAAGTTCCGTTCTAGTTGTGTTCTAGTTTTGTCTTTGTGCTCTATATACTGTTAGATAGTAGATCAATCTATCTTAGGTTTAAAGATTAAATCATTTTATTAAATAATTAACCATTTTTTCTAAGCATTTTTAAAAGATTTAATATTTTTTATTGGAGACATTTATAATTTAAATAATTCATCAATTTTAGGAGAAAGTCTTCTTAGAACCACTTAAGTTTTTTTTTACCAGAAAAAAACTTTCTCTGATTAAAGTGCACCAAATTGTTTTAGCACCATATTTGTGGTGATCTATCATAAAATTATAAATTCTTAGCGATTTACACACACTACTTCTTCTTCTTATTTTCTTCATATACTTGACAAATTTGTTTGTTTACAAATAAATCATGTCAATGAGCTTTTAAATCAAAAATACCAAAAATAAAAAAGTACTTTATAATTGTTATTCTTAATACATAAATAGACAAGAAAATTTAGTTAAAAGTTTAAACACGTAATAAGAATTTACAGAAAACAAAATGAATTTGTGGAATAGTTGAGGCAAATTTAAATAAAAATCGATTTATTATGCAAAAGTTATAGGCTTTTAGGCTCCTAATCACCAAAAAAAAAAAAAAAAACTTTAGACAGACTATGAGACATCATAAGAATATTTGCTTAAGAAATGATGAAAACAAAGACCAACCCATAGAAAAACTTGACTGCAAATAGCGAAACAGCAAAAGCAACTCTAAACTAGACAGCTGTCAAAATTAGAAGTCATAAAACTTTATTTAAGACAAAAAAATGAGAATGAAATTCTATACACAATATTCATGCATGTTCCTGCCATGTCATGCAACAAAAAATTTTTTTCTTTTCAAATCTAGACCCCACTTTATTCTTGCATTTTTACAATCATATTTCTTCATAAACTATCTATCTATCTATCCATCTGTCTGTCTTTCTGTTTGGTTTGGCATAATATTTTTAACACTTTATGAAATATATCTGCACATTCTTCTGTCATTTTTACTTTAGAAGAAAAAAATTTATATATATAATAACAACCAAATAATACATATCTGAGATCTATAACCATTTATTGTCACAATTTTTCTTAGATTATTGTCAGTTGGTTTCTTGGCAATTTTTCTTCTTTACTTCTTAACGAAAAAAAAAAAATCATAAAAAATTGCTAGATTTTCCTGTTAGCTCCATTATATCTTTCAAACTCCCTTGCACCCTAAAGTCAAGCATTCAGCCGGTGTTATGCTTGACTTAGCCTAGGGAATTGTTGTCGTATTTGTGAGCATCCTCTCATAGCTCCAATAACATTAGAAAATATAATCAACTTAAAGAACAATATGACGAAGAACATAATGATGTTAGTGGAGGTTGGTGGTTTGGGAGAGATGGTGAGCATAAAGGCAGCTCTAGCAGTTATTGCATTGTGTGTTTTGGAATAGCTATAGATTCTTTTATTCAACTTAGATAGTAGTGCAATGACAATGAAATGATAGTCCAACAGTTGGAGTTAGTATTATAGACATTCATACATATGAATTTCTTTAGATCTAAGTTATCTATGCTTCAGCGGAGTTACGAGGTTGGTCTTAAAAGTTCTCATGTTCTAGTTCTGTTCTAGTTCTGTTCTAGTTCTGTTCTAGTTCTGTTCTAGTTCTGTTCTAGTTCTGTTCTAGTTCTGTTCTAGTTCTGTTCTAGTTCTGTTCTAGTTCCGTTCTAGTTCTGTTCTAGTTCTGTTCTAGTTCTGTTCTAGTTCTGTTCTAGTTCTGTTCTAGTTCTGTTCTAGTTCAGTTCTAGTTCTATTCTAGTTCACCCTAATCTATCTCATTGGAAACAAATCAAACAATATTACAATAAATTACTTTCCAACATTTTTTTCGTATTCTTATCTACTGTGCAATCATTAGCAGCCCTAGAATGTTGTCATCAACATGCTCATAAGATGATTCATTATCATGACTAATGGCATCTTGCTGTGTTCTGCTCCTATCGATTTTACATCTTTGGTAGGTGTTAAATATCAAAGTGTTTGTGATAGTATTGATCTGGTAAGATCAATTAATCATTTTACAAATTTTAGATTGTAAAATATTACGGATAATTCCTGCAGGCTTTTGCTAACATTTGGTCTAGAAAAACCTGGTCTGCCACGTTTAAAATTGCAGATACTTAAAAGAATTTAAAGTTGATGACTATTTCTATAACTTTTCTATTATACTTCTAATACGATCCTCGCACCTTAGTTTCTATAAAATTTGTGATACAAAGTAACTACAAAAAGAACCAACTACATACTTCTAAACCAAAGACCGGCGGTTGGAGTTCATTGAATTCTTGTTACGCTAAGATCGTAAATTATTAACAAAACAGGTTCTTTTTCCTGATTCCAGCCAAATACATTCTCATACATTTTATGATTTCTTTTTTTTGTGCATTTCCCTCTGCCACTTTTATGTGGTTGTGACCATAATTCTTAATGCTGTTGTTGCATTTTTTAAACATAAAGAAATGAAAATGCAACAACACCAAATGTAAGAATCTTACCAACTGCTGGAGTCTGTTGACTCTTATCTGCTAACGCTGCTGCAGTAGTATTTAGTCAGGTTTGACTTTAATGCATGTTTGGCCGACCGACCGACCAACCAACCAGCCGGCTGACTGGCTTTCTTTTTCCAAAGAAGATTTTCTCTTAACCTTTTAGTTATTAGTGTTGTTCAATAGGCGTTTTGTCTGCTGTTAAGATTTTCAGTTTCAGGATTTTCTATTGAATTTCTGCTGCCATACACCATTTAAAATAGTTCAATAGTCATGATGCCGTGAAACTGATGCCAACAATGTATTGTCTTAGTTTTTGTAACACTACACTCAATATTGCAGTAATGATGATGTTTACTTCATTATGACACGTACATGAAGAAAAGTCATCATTGTCATCATTCCAAAAAAATGGAGGAAAAAAAGTAGAAAAATGAGAAGCAAACATCGAAATTATTGAAAAAAATGATAACGAATCTTGATGATAAATTGTAACATCATTAATATGAAAATCAACACAAACATTAGAGTGTGTTAGCCAACAGCCATATAAGTTGGAGGACAGTGGAATGAAAGAGAAAAAATTCAATAAAAAATTAGTCTATAGTTTACACTATAGATCAGTCTATAGCCTGGACTATAGATCAGTCTATAGTCTAGACTATAGATCAGTCTATAGTCTATAGTTATTCTATAGTCTAGACTATAGATCAGTCTATAGTCTAGACTATAGATCAGTCTATAGTCTAGACTATAGATCAGTCTATAGTCTAGACTATATATCAGTCAATAGCCTACACTATAGATCAGTCTATAGTCTGGACTATAGATCAGTCTATAGTCTGGACTATAGATCAGTCTATAGTCTAGACTATAGATCAGTCTATAGTCTAGACTATAAATCAGTCTATAGTCTGGACTAGATCAGTCAATAGTCTGGACTAAAAATTAGTCTAAAGTTCGGAATAAAGATCAGTCTATAGCTACGCTTAAAGATGAGTATATATTCTACACAATCGATCAGTCTAAAGTCTAGACTATAGATCATTCTGGACTTTAGATAAGTTTATAGTCTAAACTATAGATCAGTATATAGTCCGGACTGTAGATCAGTCTATAGTCTGGACTATAAATCAGTCTATAGTCTGGAGTATAGATCAGTCTATAGTCTGGACTATAGATCAGTCTATAGTCTGGACTATAGATCAGTCTACAGTCTCGACTATAGAGTAATCTATAGTCTGAACTATAGATCAGTCTATAGTCTGAACTATAGATCAGTCTATAGTCTGGACTATAGATCAGTCTATAGTCAAGACTATAGATCAGTCTATATATAGTCTGGACTATAGATTAGTCTATAGTCTGGACAATATATTAGTGTGGACAATAGATTAGTCTATAGTCTGGACTATAGATTAGTCTATAGTCTGGACTATAGATTAGTCTATAGTTTGGACTATAGATTAGTCTATAGTTTGGACTATAGATTAGTCTATAGTCTGGACTATAGATTAGTCTATAGTCTGGACTATAGATTAGTCTATAGTCTGGACTATAGATTAGTCTATAGTCTGGACTATAGATTAGTCTATAGTCTATAGATTATTCTATAGTTGGGAATATAGATTAGTCTATAGTCTGTACTATAGATTAGTGTATAGTCTGGACTATAGATAAGTCTATAGTCAAGACTATGTATTGGTTTATAGTCTGGACTATAGATTAGTCTGGATATAGTTCTGGACTATAGATCAGTCTATAGTGTGGACTATTGATCAGACTGATCTCTAAAGGTTGATTTATAGATTAGACTATAGTTTGGACTGTAGATAAGTCTATATTCTGGACTAAAGACTATAGATCAATCTATAGTCTATACAATAGATCAATCTATAGTCTATGCAATAGATCAGTCTATAGTATGGATTATAAATCAGTCTATAGTCTAAAGAGATCATCCGGTAGTCTGGATATGGAGATCGCAACAAAATTATTGGTAGGTTTGTGTCTTTGCTATACTCCAACCCCACTGTGCAGCATCATTAACAGTCATATAGCATTGTCATCGTCCTCATCTTTATCATTTCACTAGTTTGGTTGTTGTTGTTGTGTTTAGTTGGTATCAAGCTGTTTACTGTCCCCATTGATTGTGCATCTTTATAGAGAGTGTAAAATATCAAAGTGTTTGTTTGTCTCACTATTTGTTTGCCTAACCGTGAGTCAGTAAGTCTAGTTACATAGTTAGCTGTTATCTGTAAATGTGAACGAATATCTTCTCATCTGTGATTGTTGTTGTCGTTATTGTTGTTAATATTGGTTTGTTTCAATGGATGATTGGGTTGTTTTTTTTGAGATGTCTATAATGTTGTTGTCTTATACTTACAACATACACCGTCGTCTTTTAAAAGGGTCTACTGAGTCTGTGTTTATTGATTTCCTCCTTGAGTTTGTTGATTGGTTTGGGTTGGTTTTATATATTTCTAATGACTTGCATTAGAGGGAGAAGTTCGATACTATATTGTTTCGATTACAACATGTTGGGTGAGAAATTTTTGTAGGTAACAGCGAGAGTGTGTGTTAAAATGTTTGATTATATTGATTTTATTTTCTCTTTCCTATATCTGTGTCTCTGTTTATGTTTAATTTTTATTGCCAAAGTGATTATTCTTTTATTTATTTTGTTTATTCATTCATGCTCATTCCCTTAGTCAGCTCATCATGCTCAAACATCCATACATACATAGTTATTATTTTCCATTATATTCAGTTTAACAAGCCAAACAAAAATTGTTTATTTGTTACAAAGGAACTCAAATATGTTGTTGCGGTTGTTGTGTTTGTTGTTGATGATGTTGGTATGTTTAAAAGTGTTATATTACCCACAACTTTGTATCATTCAAGTCAGTCACTTTGTCATGAATACCATTCATACCAACACTCACTAGTATTTCGCAGGAGGTAAAATTCTCTTTGAAGTTTTATGAATTGAAATAAATATTAAGTGAACAGATAAAATTGCTTTTGATTTCAGTTTGGAATTTTGTAATTTTATTAGTTTTCTTTTGTTGAAAAAATGTAGGAGGTATTTTTTTTATCAAACAATAAATTTGTTTATCAAAAGGTTTCATTTTGAAAAGAATACCGCAATTTTTTTTATATTTATTTTCTTAATAGGTATGTAGAATCGAAAAGTGTATCATGGGAAATGGACGTTTTCTTATCTATTGTCCAGACTATTGATCGGTCTATAGTCTTAGCTACTGATTAGTCTATAGTCCAGAATATGTAACTGCTGAAAGTCTTGACTATAGATCAGCTTAATTCCTTACTATGAACCAGATCAGCAAGTAAGCAATAACCTCTACTATTTATCAATCTAAACTTTAGATAAATTTTTTAAGCTGGACTATAAATCATTCTATAGTCAGCACTATTAGTTTAGTTTAATATATTTACTATACTTTCGACTATAGTCTTGACTATAGCTGACTCCATAATCTTGACATTAGATCATTCTATACACTGTACTATAGATCAGTCTATAAGCTTGACAATATTCTTGACTGCAATTCAGTTTTCTCCTTTTCAGAGTATATTCTTTAACTATAGATCAGTTTATAGTTTGGACTGTATTTCAGTCTATAGTCTTGACTAGAGATCAGTATATTGGATTCGCTGTAGATCAGTTTATAGTATTCAATATAGATCAGTATATAGTATTCACTTAAGATCAGTTCATAGTATTTAGAATAGATCAGTCTGTAGTTATGACATTAGATTATTCAGTAAAGATCAGTCTTTTAAATAGAGCATTCTATTATAGACTATTATTTAGACTTAATCGTCTGGCCTATAGATTTATATATAGTTCTCACTCTAGAGTACAGATAAGGCTATATATAGGCATTGTCCATAGATCATATTAATCATATTTCTTGGTTACAGATCAATCTATAGCCAAGAATATAGATCAGTCTATAGTCGTACTATAAATCAATCTATATTCTTGACTGTAGATCAAAGTATAGTCTACTATTGAGCAATCCAGAGCCAGGTCTATAGATCACTCTGTAATCTGGACTATAGATCAATCTACATCCTGTACAATAGATCAATCTTTAGTATAGATTGTAGATTAATTTACAGTCTGGGTTATAAATAAGTTTTTGCTATTGACTATGGATTAGTCTAGAATCATTGTTACAGATCAGTCTCTATTCTTAATTATAGTCCGGTCAATGATCTTTTGTTCCGATCAGTTAATTGTCTGGTGACTATGGATCAATTTTTAGTGTGAACTCTATATCAGTCTAAAGTTTAGAGCCTATACTGTAGATCATCACTTAGTCTATAGCTAAGTCTTGACTGTTGATCACAGATAAGTCTTGACAATAGATCAGTCTATATTCTTGTCATAAATCAATCTATAGTCTTGCTTATATACCAATCTATAGTCTTGTGTAGAGATCAATCTATAGTCTTGCCTAGAGATCAGATTATAGTCAATACTACGTTGAACTAATTGATCTAAAGTTTTGGACTATAGATCAGTCTATACTTTTGACTGTATATAAGTCTATAGTTTTCTTTCTAGATCAACCTATAGTGTAGATTATAGATCAGCTTATAGTCGACACTTTAGATCAGTCTATGTTCTATACTTTAGTTCATTGTATAGTCTAGAGTTTAAATAAATCGATAATCTGTTCAGTTGATCAGTTTATATACTGGGATGAAGATCACTTATTATTCTTAACTATAGATCAAACTTTGAACTTGACTATAGATCAGTGTCCAAGTATGACTATAGATTATACAGATATTGTATCTTTAAAATTTAATATTCAATTGGCAATACATTCACAAAATCATTACCTTTTACCCTTCAACTCAAAATCCTTTTTCAATATCAATCATAGTTCATGAAGCAGAAATTCTAAATCAATATTGATTTGACACCTTTATTATCAACAATTTTGACTTTATGCCAGCAATTTCTTGTTGTTATATGACTTTCAAAAACATCTTCAAATGTTACTTGCAATTGACCTTTTTTGTTGTTATGATATTTAAATTAACATTTAAACTAAGAAGAAATATGATTTAAACAATATTTTTTTCTATAAAATAATCAAAATTGTTTAAAAAAAGAAATAGAAAAAAAACATTGTTAAATAAATAGAAACCACAAAAATGCGGCAACAGCAACAATTGTATAAACAACATTAACAATAAACAGCGACCAGCAGCAGCAACAGCAGCTCAAGTATCAGTAACTAAGTTCCCCCTAAAGACCTTTTTGAAAGCTGGTTAAAAACGCTTCTTTTTTTGTGAAGAAGAAGGTAGTTTGACATTAGGGAGAGAAATTTTTAAGGAATAACCTTTTTTTAACTTCAAGCAGAATACATCTAACGGTTTAGCACTAGTTACTAGACTATCTCTAAGTAATCTAAAAGAGATCTTATAACTGTTGCTCGTAAAAGGATTTTGTTTTATATAGTGGCTTTAAATAGTAGTACTTACTCTTTCAAGTATAGTCCTATATTGAATTTTGTAGACTAGCTACTCGTTTGTCCCTTTGTAATCTAAGGTGTAATGAATTTTATAAACTGTTTTATAAACAAACTGCCTTTGTTTTATAAACATTTCTTAATCCGGTTATTGAACCTTAATGCCAGAATGTCCAAAATAATCTGCCACCTTAATATTTTGCTCACAACAACATTACTGTTTGCACTTCACCACCAGCGCCACCAACCAAATTGTATTGTTGTCCAACATTTGTTGTCTACAAACAATTTATTTTTTTTTCTCTACTATATGAACTTTAACAAGCCACCAACAAACAACAATAATATATAATTTTTGTAAACTTTTTCGGTGGATTCTCCACACACACACACACAACTCATCTGCTAAAGATCAACAACTTTTGCTGCAAAGCAGCAAACAAGAAAACATCGAATGAACAAAAAAAATATAAAAAAAATAACAAAAATCAACAATGAATATAAAAAAATAAATGAAAAAACTGATAGTAGCTTAGAGGAGAATCGCGGGTGCCCTACATCTGCAAAGAAGCAACAAGGATTTGCAACTGTTTAATATTACTTCAATCTTACTTCAATCTTGCAACCTGTTTAGTTCTTTGATAGAAGATTATATAAGCAAAAATCAAAGTTGTAAAAACAACTTCATTTAGAACTAGTTACGTAACTAGTCCTTTGGGGCTAGTGTTACGAAATTTTTAAATGGTCTTAAACTTTTAGCGTATAACATAACCAACAGTCCATCAAACATATTATATCTCTTTCTCCCCTTGTAAATACCCTCAACAGACCCTCTTTGAAACCTTAATAACTTGTATTTTTGATTCCAACATTCTCTTTGTGGTTTTTTATTTTGCCTCCACAGAATCTTCAATTTCAATTTATGATGAAAATTCACCAAAACAAAATCTTTTTTTATGAAAAAGATATTTGTCTGTTTTGCTTATTAACTTGTTTTATCATGCTGTTGTTGTTAATGTTGCTGCTGTGGTTAGCAACGAAAATTGTGAATGTAATAGAAGGAAGTGAAATTGAAACTCTTGGAGAGAAGAAAAACACATGCAAACACAGAGAAATGTAAAAAAATGGAATGTATTCTCTATCAAGAGAAGACGTTCGGTCAATAAAGATACTGTTCCATATATGAGCACCTTTTTGTATAGAAAATTATATTAAAAAGACAACTTGTTATGGAAATTATGTTTTCCATACAATACTTTCAACAATTATTAAGGAAGGTGCTTAAACAATAAATTTTTCTATAGAAAACTGTACATGAAATTATTTTAAAGCTTTAGAAGAAAACTGCCTAAGAAGAACCTTTGTGTAGAAAACGCTCAGAAGAAAACTACCTTATAGTCTAGTCTATAGTCTAGTCTACAGTTTAGTCTATAGTCTAGTCTAGTCTATTGTCTAGTCTATAGTCTAGTCTATTGTCTAGTCTATAGTCTAGTCTATTGTCTAGTCTATAGTCTAGTCTATAGTCTAGTCTATAGTCTAGTCTATAGTCTAGTCTATAGTCTAGTCTATAGTCTAGTCTATAGTCTAGTCTATAGTCTAGTCTATAGTCTAGTCTATAGTATAGTCTATAGTCTAGTCTATAGCCTGGTCTATATTCTAGTCTATACAAAATGGTTGAAAAGTTAAACTCTTTTATATAAAATTCTCTAAAGAAGACTGTCTAAAGAAAACAGTTAAAAGAAGACAAATTTATAACGAAAATCTTCTAAAGAAATTGAATTTATTTTTCCTTTAAAAATTTTCAAACTTTAAATTTCTCCTTTTTGGAGAAACTATGAAAAACTTAAAAATCTCATATTTCACTTAATTTCCCAAAAAATGTTTTAAAAACACACACATAAATCTTAAATCCTTAAAATTAAAGGCTTAACATATCTAATAACTATATTTAAGTCCCCCCTTTCCCCTCCCAAAAAGAAAACGTTTAATAAAATTGAAATCTTTTAAATCGACGAAATAAATTTCTTTTTTTAGTTTATTTTATAAATCAATTAAAAAAATGCAGACACTTTGTCTGCACCACATGATTTATGGTTTATTGAAAACTAACAGGTGATTATTATGTTGTCGGTCTTATTCGATTCCACTGTCTTTTCTACTCGCAACACTTGATCCCTTTTTCAGACTAAGCAGACAGACACACACACACTACAAGGCAATGGCTGTTACCCAACCAGACAGTTTAATAAATAAACTCATATATTTCCATATTTATTGATTTTATTTATTAAACTAAATATTAGTATTATTGGGAAAGAAAAAAAAAACATCAGTAAGAACCCTGCTCCAAATCCCTGTTTAAGTTATTTTGTTTAGTTTTAAATTTTTTTTTCTAAATTCTATAACATGTTTTTTGTTGCTGTTAAAAATTTATGTTGATTTTATTTGTGCGAAAAGCGCCATAATATTTTATACATTTTGACAGTTGAATTAAAATGTAATTGAGTAAAGGCGTTTGGCTTAAATAAACTTCGTTGGTAAAGGGGACGGATTGCAAGAGCCATAAAAGAGTGTTTTCTATATTGAAAACCAAAGGTAACTTACAAAAGAAGAGGTTTTGTTATAGAAAATTTTCCTATGAAGCAACTTTCATAGCAATTTTCTATAGAAAATTGTCTAAAAATTATTTATTTAGTTAGTTAGTTAGGCAGTAAGTTAGTTAGCTATTTGTAGTCTATATCCTGTAGTCTATAGTCTAGTCTATAGTCTAGTCTAAAGTCTAGTCTAAAGTCTAGTCTATAGTCTAGTCTGTAGTCTAGTCTATAGTCTAGTCTATAGTCTAGTCTATAGTCTAGTCTATAGTCTAGTCTATAGTCTAGTCTATAGTCTAGTCTATAGTCTAGTCTATAGTCTAGTCTATAGTCTACTCTATAGTCTATATTCTTGTTTATAGTTTGTTTTTTTATTAAGACAAATAATTTTATTTAAACAAATTCAAGTTAATTTTTTACATTATTTTAACATTAATATAAATTAACATTAATTAGTATTACTTTTTATAAAAAAAATATTAACAAATTAATTTACCGTTATTAATACTTTAGTCAGTAGCATACTACTACACATTTAACAATAAATTTTTGCAATATATTTAATTAAATTATTACTCTTCTCTGGATATAAATTAATATTATAAAACTTTGATTCTATTGAAAATCAATATTTATTTAAAGTCGTGCAATATAACACTTTTTTATTTAAATAAAAAAATTAAAAAAAAAACTTTTGTATTAAAATTAAAATAATACTTAATATGCATAATATAATGACTGAAATCAACTCCAGCGTAAATTAAAAAAATAAACAAAACGTTTTTTTTTACATTTATATAAAAAATCGTGAGTTTGGTACCTTTGCAGTTTTCAATCCCCCCTTTTTTCCACCATTTTGTTAATGTAATTTAACTTATAATAACAATAAAAACATGCATTATTATCTCAATATGGCTGCTCTCCACCCACAGTCTTTCCTATTCCTGACTTGAAGTATTTGTTGTTATGATAACGGTTTTTTCTATATATTATTTTTTGTTTCCTCTTCAACTACAAGCATCAATTGTTTGTTGTTTGTATGTGTGTGTATGTAAAAAATAATGAAAAAACATTACCTCTCCTTCCATTCTCTCTACAATCACGTTTTTAGGCACAGATGCATTTGAAATATGTTTAAATATAAAAGAATTTTTATAAATTAGGGTGGCACTAAAAAACTGATGTTTACAAAGCTACAATAAAACCTTATGAATATTTTGTGATCTTGATTAAAGAATAAAATGTGATTGTTAGAAAATTCTATATTTTTTTTTGCAGCCTCCCCCTAATGTACATACATTTGTCTATATTTGTATAAATTTTTATGTTTTTAATGTTTTTCAAAAAGGTATTAAAAAACTGACTTTCAATAAAAAATTTCGAAAACAATAATATTAAAAATAATAACGATGATGATATTTATTATTGTCACATATGTTTGCATTATCACTGTAAATCCTTTTTTTATTGTACTCCATTCTCGGTAACGAAAATTTTTTCTGGGGGAAACATTTTTCCTATAATTGTAACTTTTATTGCTAAGGTTTTAACATATGTATTTGCTAAACTGTAGACTACACTATAGCCTAGACTATATATAACACCCCAGACTAAACTATTTTCTAGTCTATTTCGACCAGGGTAGATTATAGACTTCACTATGGGCTAGACTATAGACACGACTACAGCCTAGACTATAGACACGACTACAGCCTAGACTAGACTATAGACTAGACTATAGAGTAGACTATAGACTAGAGCATAGACTAGACTATAGACAAGACTGTAGACTAGAATATAGACTAGACTATAGACTAGACTATAGACTAGACTATAGACTAGACTATAGACTATACTATAGACTAGACTATAGACTAGACTATAGACTAGACTATAGACTAGACTATAGACTAGACTATAGACTAGACTATAGACTATACTATAGACTAGACTATAGACTAGACAATAGACTAGACAATAGACTAGACTATAGACTAGACTATAGACAAGACTATAGACAAGACTATAGACTAGAGTATAGACTAGACTATAGACTAGACTATAGAATAGACTATAGACTGGTCTATAGACTAGACTATAGACAGACTATAGTCTAATCTGTATTCTTTAAAGATAACAATATTTTTATAGAAAACTATTCTAGGAGACACTTTTCAGTAGAAAATAGCTCACGAATATCTGATCTCTAAAGAAGTCGTAACATTTAAGCTGTTACCATAAAATCACAGTAAAAAATGTTAATTTAGTTAACTGGTGTTTTAAAAACATATCTTTTAGCTTAATTTATTTCATAGCGTTATTAGCATTTTCAGTAGTAGTTTATTAAAGTATTCGCTATTAATAGTAAGAACCAAAGTTTTTTCCTCTTCAGATATTTTTATTATTATCGCTAAATTGCCAATGACAGAATGTTTTTGTTTATAACAAAAATATGTCGGTTAACTGCCATTCTAAACCTTTTATTGAAGCCAACAGTTGTTGTCGAAATACCGTCTATTAAAATATCATAAAAATTCACATTTCACATATTTCAATGGTCAATTATATATAATTTATTTATTTATTTACTATTCATTTATTTATATATTTCACTTTTCAAATAGTCATCATCGACTGTTACACATTTCAAATACTTTATTTTTGTTTACTTTCACTATCATTAAATTATTAAATTTTATAAATTCTGTTTATAAAAATAGAAAAATAAACACACACACAACTGTACAAAAATAACAAATAATCATAAGAATAACAAATAATAAATTTAATATGAAAATAAAAAAAATTAAATAAATAAATAAGAGCGGTCTTCCAGTTAATAAAATGGCTAGAAAAAATTGGCAACACAAATACTTTTAACAACCCAATAACAACACCAACAAACTACACCACCAACAATGTGTAATAAAACACACACACAGAGAAATAATAATCATTAAGCAGAATGGTCCATAAATCATCAATAAAAATTGTAGAAAAAACTATAACTTTGTTTTTTATAACTGATTGTTGTACACCCAGCTATACATATATACCAACATACATACGAACATATGTATCTAGGTATGTAAGGGTGAACATAATGTACATAAATGGATACGAAATATCTTTAGTTATGTTTGGGTGAAAAGTGTAAGAGAACTCTACAAATGTAGAAAATTTCTCAAATTACTAAAGCAGAGAACTTAATTTTTTACACAGTTTTTACATGATATTTTACATAATTAAATAAGGGGTAGAGTCAATTTAGTCAATAGATTAGACTATAGTCTAGTCTAGTCTATAGTCTAGTCTATAGTCTAGACTATAGTCTAGTCTATTCTATAGTCTAGACTATAGTCTAGTCTATAGTATAGTCTATAGTCTAGTCTATAGTATAGTCCATAGTCTAGTCTATAGTATAGTCTATAGTCTAGTCTATAGTCTAGTCTATATTATAGTATAGTCTATAGTCTAGTTTATAGTCTATAGCCTAGTCTATAGTCTAGTCTATAGTCTAGTCTATAGTCTAGTCTATAGTCTAGTCTATAGTCTAGTCTATAGTCTAGTTTATAGCCTAGTCTATAGTCTAGTCTATATAGTCTACTCTATATAGTCTACTCTATAGTCCAGTCTATAGTCTAGTCTATAGTCTAGTCTATAGTCTAGTCTATAGTCAAGTCTATAGTCTAGTCTACAGTCTAGTCTATAGTCTAGTCTATAGTCTAGTCTATAGTCTAGTCTATAGTCTAGTCTATAGTCTAGTCTATAGTCTAGTCTATAGTCTAGTCTATAGTCTAGTCTATAGTCTAGTCTATAGTCTAGTCTATAGTCTAGTCTATAGTCTATTCTATAGTCTAGTCTATAGTCTAGCCTATAGTCTAGTCTATAGTCTATTCTATAGTCTAGTCTATAGTCTAGCCTATAGTCTAGCCTGTAGTCTGATCTATAGTCTAGTCTATAGTCTAGTCTATAGTCTAGTCTATAGTCTAGTCTATAGTCTAGTCTATAGTCTAGTCTATAGTCTAGTCTATAGTCTAGTCTATAGTCTAGTCTATAGTCTAGTCTATAGTCTAGTCTATAGTCTAGTCTATAGTCTAGTCTATAGTCTAGTCTATAGTCTAGTCTATAGTCTAGTCTATAGTCGTAGTCTATAGTCTAGTCTATAGTCTAGTCTATAGTCTAGTCTATAGTCTAGTCTATAGTCTAGTCTATAGTCTAGTCTATAGTCTAGTCTATAGTCTAGTCTATAGTCTAGTCTATAGTCTAGTCTATAGTCTAGTCTATAGTCTAGTCTATAGTCTAGTCTATAGTCTAGTCTATAGTCTAGTCTATAGTCTAGTCTATAGTCTAGTCTATAGTCTAGTCTATAGTCTAGTCTATAGTCTAGTCTATAGTCTAGTCTATAGTCTAGTCTATAGTCTAGTCTATAGTCTAGTCTATAGTCTAGTCTATAGTCTAGTCTATAGTCTAGTCTATAGTCTAGTCTATAGTCTAGTCTATAGTCTAGTCTATAGTCTAGTCTATAGTCTAATCTATAGTCTAGTCTATAGTCTAGTCTATAGTCTAGTCTATAGTCTAGTCTATAGTCTAGTCTATAGTCTAGTCTATAGTCTAGTCTATAGTCTAGTCTATAGTCTAGTCTACAGTCTAGTCTATAGTCTAGTCTATAGTCTAGTCTATAGTCTAGTCTATAGTCTAGTCTATAGTCTAGTCTATAGTCTAGTCTATAGTCTAGTCTATAGTCTAGTCTATAGTCTAGTCTATAGTCTAGTCTATAGTCTAGTCTATAGCCTAGTCTATAGTCTAGTCTATAGTCTAGTCTATAGTCTAGTCTATAGTCTAGTCTATAGTCTAGTCTATAGTCTAGTCTATAGTCTAGTCTATAGTCTAGTCTATAGTCTAGTCTATAGTCTAGTCTATAGTCTAGTCTATAGTCTAGTCTATAGTCTAGTCTATAGTCTAGTCTATAGTCTAGTCTATAGTCTAGTCTATAGTCTAGTCTATAATCTAGAGTGTAGTCTAATCTATAGTCTAGTCTATTGTCTAGTCTATAGTCTAGTCTATAGTCTAGAGTGTAGTCTAATCTATAGTCTAGTTTATTGTCTAGTCTATAGTCTAGTCTATAGTCTAGTCTATAGTCTAGTCTACAGTCTAGTCTATAGTATAGTTTATGGTGTAGTCTATAGTCTAGTCTGTAGTAGTCTATATTTTAGCCTACAGTCTAGTGTAAAGGGTAGTCTATAGTCTAGTCTTTAGCCTAGTCTATAATTAAGTTTATAGGTCAGTCTTAAGTCTAGTTTATAGTCTAGTTTATAGTCTAGTTTATAGTCTAGTTTATAGTCTAGTTTATAGTCTAGTATATAGTCCAATCTATAGTCTAGCCCATAGTTTAGCCTATAGTTTTGTCCATAGTTTAATCTATAGTGTAGTCTAATGTAAAGTTTGTAGTCTACTCTGGTCTTTAGTCTGGTCTGTAGACTAGACTATAGACTAGACTATAGTTTATGGTGTAGTCGATAGCCTAGTCTATAGTCTAGTCCATTGCCCAGTGTACAGTCTAGCCTAAAGTCTAGTCTATAGTCTTGACTATAGTCTAGTCTATATTCTTGACTATAGTCTAGTCTATAGTCTGTACTATATTCTAGTCTATAATCTTGACTATAGTCCAGTCTATAGTCTTGAATAAAATCTAGTCTATAGTCTTGACTATAGTCTAGTTTTAATAAGTTTCATTTTAATAGATTAAGTCTATGGCATATTCTATAGTCTAGTGCATAGTCTATAGTCTATAGACGATAGTTTAATCTACAGTCCATACTGTCTATTTAAACACCAACATCATTATAATTGAAAGTCCAGCAAACTTTACTCCTAAACAAAAAGTTTGTCTTTTCTGTAAATAAACTTTCTTTTAAATAATTAAGAAAAAATACAACATATTTATAAAAGGCTAAATAATTAATTATTATTTTTTTTTCATCTTTCTTTATTTACAGGTAATTTTTCAAAAGAAACTTGTCAAACTCCAGCATTATTGATGTAAGTTGAGAATAGTATTAAATGTTTATTTAAGATATTTTGTTCGATCACACATATGTTTGGGTTGCGTTGTGAAGAAAATATAGAAATGCTGGTCGATTGAGAAGGATTATTCAAAACATATGTTTTAAAAAAAAAATTTGTTCTTAACAAAATTTCTCCATAGTTAGTGTTTCAAATTGAGTTGTTGTTAGAAAATCTTAAAAAGAATTTTGTTTATCGTAGAAATGTCTTAATGATGTCAGTTTCAACTTAACATTTGTTATGATCGGTGTAATAATCTAACAACTTTGTTAACTTTAAAGGAAATTTTTTT
>NC_060954.1:12238720-12250275 GCF_022045245.1 Lucilia cuprina
ATTTTGTTTATCGTAGAAATGTCTTAATGATGTCAGTTTCAACTTAACATTTGTTATGATCGGTGTAATAATCTAACAACTTTGTTAACTTTAAAGGAAATTTTTTTTACTTTTAAATAAATTTCGAAATTTTTATCAAGAGTTATGACTGACGGCTCTGATTAGTGTTTTAAAGTGTTTTTATTACTAAATTATTTTAACTTTAATTAAAATATTAATAAATTTTTATAAACAATTTGATAAAACAAGTTTCTATTTGTGATATTTTGAAATATTCAAAATCGGTTTATAACTGTAAGTATTGCTCGATTACAGTTAAATAGTTTTTTTTTTTGTTTGACAAAATATGACCTGAATTCCTCGAACTAATTTATCATCATTTCTTAACCACTCGACCCCAATTTTCACCAGTACATATATCCACTCTACTACATGCTACTGCAACACCATTCGCTCCACATTATGTGGCCCAACTTTGGACGTGTAAAAAGTGTTAATTTCCCAATTGCAGACTGATAAAAAGAATTATGAAATTAATTAACACCATGTTGCAGTTTTTTAACATTTTTGCAAAATTTTTGAGAGTTGGTTGACACACTTATGCCTTCAGTCTAGTTGTGTTCAAAAAACAGGCAACCAGCGTTTTTTTTCTTCTACCAATTAAATAACCAATACTTTTTCATATAATACTTACAAACTAGACTATAAATATGTGGGGGCCACTGGAAAAAAACCTAGACTGTAGATATGTAATAAAACCTGCAGTTTAGACTGTTAAAAAACTAGAACATTTACATAAAAAAAAACTATTCATTAGAGAGAGAGCGCGCGCGAAAAAACCGGTACATGAAGGTTTTAATAGACTTTTTAAAATTTAGAAAAAAAAAACATTTTAAATTATTCTAACATTTTTGTTCGAAAAAATAAGTAAACGACAGTTGCTGGTTAATGGCACCGTTTCTAGGTGAGAAATTCATTAATAACACGCGACTAAATTGTTTAGAACAGAAAAAGAAACAACTTCATAAAAACAAGTTTCTTTGTTTGGTGCACTAATTGCCCACAGCTGATTAATTTTACACAACTTTTTGTTTAAATCAATTCAAATTAAAATCTAAACTTTAGCTTAAAATCTTCAATTCAACAACATGAAGTAGGATTAAAGACCTAGTAGAGACATTGATCTATAGTCAAGACTATAAACTGATATGTAAGTCTAGGCAGCTCTATATTCAAGACTATAGACAGATTCAAAGTCAAGACTATAGACCGATTAATAGTCAAGAGAATAGACTGACTAATAGTAAAAATCTAAAGACAGTGCTCTAAAGTCAAGCTTATAAACTGATGGCTCTATAGTCAAGACCATAGACTGTAGACAGATCTGTAGTACTAAAGACTGTAGCCTGATCTGTAGTACTAAAGACTATAGAATGATTTATAGTCAAGACTATAGAATGATCTTTAGTTGAGACTATACAATGATCTATAGTCAACTCTATAGAATGATCTATAGTCAAGACTATAGAATGATCTTTAGTTAAGATTATAGAAAGATCTATAGTCAAGACTGATCTTTTGTCAACAACATAGACTGATCTATAGTCAACAACATAGACTGATCTATAGTCAAGACCAATCATTATTCACGACTGATCTATAGATCTATAGACAAGACCGATCTTTAGTCAAGAACATAGACTGATCTACAGCCAAGACTATAGACTGATCTATATTACTCAAGACTATAGACTAATCTAAAGTCAAGACTATTGAATGATCTATAGTTAAAACTGCAGACTGATCTATAGACAAGACTTTATATTGATCTATATTCAAGACTATAGACTGACCTATAGTCAAGAATATAGAAAAGATTATAGACTGATTTAGGCTAACTTATAGTTAAAACTATAAACAGATGTATAGTACTCAAGACGATATATAGTGATCTATAGTCAAGATTATAGAATGATCTGTAGTCAAGACTATTGAATGATTTATAGTCAAGTCTGCAGACTGATCTATAGTCAAGACTATAGCCTAATCTTTAGACTGATCTTTAGTCAAGACTATTAAATAATCGATAGTCAATACTATAGAATGTTCTCTAGTTAAGGCAATAAAATGATCTATAATCAATACTAAAGACTGATCAATAGTCAAGACTATAGAATGATCTATAATCAAGACTAAAGATTGATCTATAGTCCAGACTATAGACTGATCTTAAGTCGAAACTACAGTGTAATCTTTAGTCAATAATATAGACTAATTTATAGTCAAGACTATAGACTGATCTTTAGTCAAGACAATAGACTGATCTAAAGTTGAGACCATTAACTGATCTAAAGTCAAGACTATAGACTGATATATAGTCAAAAAATAGACTGATCTATAGTCAAGACTATAGACTGATATATAGTCGAGAAAATAGACTGATCTATAGTTGAGACCATGAACTGATCTAAAGTCAAGGTTACAGACTGATCTATAGTCAAGACTATAACCTAATCTATAGTCAAGTCTATAGACTAATCTATAATCAAAACTATAGACTGATCTATAGTCAGACTATAGACTAATATACAATCAAGACTATAGACTGATCTATACACAAGCCTATAGACTGATCTATATACTAGATTTCAGACTGATCTATAGTCGATACTATAGACTGATCTTTAGTCAAGACTATAGACTGATCTATAGTCAAGAAAATGCACATACTGATCTATAGTTAAGACTTTAGACTGACCTATAGTCAAGAGTATGAACTGATCTCAACTCAAGATAATTGACTGATCTATCGCTATTCTCCTTAGGCAAGATTCTAGTTAATAATAACGCTGATCTTCAGTCAAGTCTAGAAACATATTCATATGTAATCTTGCTATGTGGTTCCATCGCATTAAAATTATTTCAAAACCCCAACTCATAAAAATTATTAAAATGTTTTTTTTTTTTGTTTTTTGTTAATTTCAAACTAAATAGTTGTTGAAATCATAATTTATGATACAACAACCTAAGACAATTAAAATTTCAAAATTCTTCAACTTCAACAGTTAATCATAACTTTTATTGTTTAACTGAACAGAAAAACAAAATCACAGACAACAAAACTAATAAAAAAAAGATAAATTTTATAATTTCCGTTTTAAATTTTATGCCTTTTTAATGTCTTCTACCTTCCGTCGTAGCACAGCAAAAAGTGATCAACTGCTGTGCTGTGTGTTTTTTTCCTACTTCTTGTCAGCACCTTTAAGTTGCTTATCAAATAATACATTTTCTAATTGCACAAGTGTGTCTGCAAATGGAGCATAGAATATTGTTAAAAGAAGTTAAACAAATATTTAATTACAAAAGAATTGTTTATAGGAATTAAACAAACATTTAATTAATATTTGTATTTTTCTAAATTTTATGTTTCATATTTGCTTATCAGTAAATATTGACAAATTTGGAAGTAGAGTTTAATTATTGTTGTATTTGAAAAATGTTTTCTTGCTGTGTGTTTTTTTTTTTTTGTTAAATTTTAACAATTATTTGTTCAATTGTTTAACGTTTGACTTTATTTAAATATATTTGGTTGCTAGCCAAATTTTTTTCTTATTAAATAAATAACAAAAACCGATTTTGGAGAAAACGTTCGATAGTCTCGGCTATATATAGATCAGCCTATAGTTTGGGCTAAAGAATAATCTATAGACTTGACTATAGATTAGTCTATAACATTTACAATGGATCAGTCTTTTCTATAATATAAAGTCTGTAGCCTTGTATGTAGATCAGTCTTTGATTTTGACTGTAGATCAGTCTAAAGTCTGGACTATAGATCATTCTATAGTCTTGGCAATAGATCATCCAATAATCTTGACTAAAGAGCAGTCTATATAGATTGGTCTATAGTCTTGACTATAGATGAGGTATGGTCTTGACTTTAGATCACTCTATAGTCTTGACTGTAGATCACTCTATAGTCTTAACTGTAGATCACTCTATAGTCTTGACTATAGATCACAATATAGTCTTGACTTTAGATCACTCTATAGTCTTGACTATAGATCACTCTATAGTCTTGACTACAGATCACTCTATAATCTTGACAATAGATCATTCTATAGTCTTGACTATAGATCACTCTATAGTGTTGACTATAGACCACTCTATAGTCTTGACTATAGATCACTCTATATTCTTAACTATAGATCACTCTATAGTCTTGACAATAGATCATTATATAGTCTTGACTATAGATCAGTATATTCAGACTTGACTATAGATTTCTCTATGGTCTTGACTATAGATTACTCTATGGTCTTGATTATAGATCACTCTATAGTCTTGACTATAGATCACTCTATAGACTATAGATTACTCTATAGTCTTGACTATAGATTACTCTATAGTATTGACTATAGATCCCTCTATAATCTTGACTACAGATCACTCTATAATCTTGACAATAGATCACTCTATAATCTTGACAATAGATCACTCTATAGTCTTGACTATAGATTAGCCTTGACTAGAGAATACACTATAGTCTTGACTATAGATTACTCTAAAGTCTTGACTATAGATTACTCTATAGTCTTGACTATAGATCAGTCTATAAACTTGACTACAGATCACTCTATACTCTTGACAATAGATCATTCTATAGTCTTGACTATAGATCACTCTATAGTGTTGACTATAGACCACTCTATAGTCTTGACTATAGATCACTCTATATTCTTAACTATAGATCAGTATATTCAGACTTGACTATAGATTACTCTATGGTCTTGACTACTACATTCTATAGTCTTGACTATAGACCACTCTATAGTCTTGACTATAGATCACTCTATTTTCTTAACTATAGATCACTCTATAGTCTTGACTATTAATCACTCTATAGTCTTGACTATAGATCAGTATATTCAGACTTGACTATAGATTACTCTATGGTCTTGACTATAGATTACTCTATAGTCTTGACTATATATCACTCTATAGTCTTGACTATAGATCACTCTATAGTCTTGACTATAGATCACTCTATAGTCATGACTATAGATCACTCTATAGTCTTGACTATAGATCACTCTATAGTCTTGACTATAGATCACTCTATAGTCTTGACTATAGATCACTCTATAGTCTTGACTATAGATCACTCTATAGTCTTGACTATAGATCACTCTATAGTCTTGACTATAGATCACTCTATAGTCTTGACTATAGATCACTCTATAGTCTTGACTATAGATCACTCTATAGTCTTGACTATAGATCACTCTATAGTCTTGACTATAGATCACTCTATAGTCTTGACTATAGATCACTCTATAGTCTTGACTATTGATCACTCTATAGTATTCACTATAGATCACTCTATAGTCTTGACTATAGATCACTCTATAGTCTTGACTATAGATCAGTCTATAGTCTTGACTATAGATCAGTCTAAAGTCTTGACTATAGATCAGTCTAAAGTCTTGATTATAAGTCACTCTATAGTTTTGACTATGGATTTTTCTATAGTCTTGACTATAGATTTTTCTATAGTCTTGACTATAGATTATTCTATAGTCTTGACTATAGATTACTCTGTTGTCCTCACTATAGATCACTCTATAGTTTTGAATATACATCACTCTATAGTCTTGACTATAGATTACTCTATAGTCTTGACTATAGATCACTCTATAGTCTTGACTTTAGATCACTATATAGTCTTGTCTATAGATCGCTCTAAAGTCTTCACTATAGATCACTCTATAGTCTTGTCTAAAGATCAGTTTATTGTATTGTCTGTAGATCACTGTATAATCTTACAGATCAGTCTATATGCTTGACTACATATCAATATATAGTCCTGACTATAGATCAGTCTATAATATTTATCACAGAGCAGAACGTAGCCTTTATACAGTTCTGTTCTAGACTTTGCTATAGATCAGTCTATATTTTACTATAAATCAATCTATAGTCTTGATTGTTGATCTGTCTTTAGTCATGACTATAAAATATTCTATAGTTTGTTCTATAGATCAGTCTATAGCCTGTGCTTTAGACTTGTCTTAATCTGGGCTATAGATAAGTTTATATACTTGACTACACATCAGTCTATAGTCTTGCATACAAATCAGTTTATTGTCTTGCCTATAGATCAGTCTCTAATATTGACTATATTTTAAATATAATTTTTGTTTATTCTCCAGATATTCACCTTTCGAATTAATTCTTATCTTTGTTTATTAAGAGCTTTACTAAAAACCACAGAAATCATTATGATGGTTTTCTTAAACTTAAGAGTAGTGATTAAAATTGTAACAAAATATAAAATTTATTAAAATTTTACACACATACTTGCAACCTCATTCAAAGTTGCACTTCATTTGCAAAAGCAATCATCATGTGGTTTATTAAGGGAATTTGTTGGATGGTGTTGTAATATTCATTTTTGTTCTTTAGCATTTTAGTTTCTTTCAACAACAGTGAAATTCAATTTTCCTTATCTAATCTTATCACTGAAGTAACAACTCAAACAATATTAAAACAAAACAATAACAAGAAGTTGGCAAAAATGTAATATACATACATACATGTTACAGGGAAGTTACTGTGTAAACACAAACATATGTACGCTAAAATAATGTTGAGCTACCACCACCAACCATTTCTCAACCATCACAATATCTTTTTTTGTTGTTCGTTTAACCATAGTTTGTGATTGTTGATGTTTCAAAGGATGTTGTTCAAACATTTGACATTGCTGATAACGATGACGATGTTGTTGTTCTTCTTGTGCTGTTGTTGATGCGGGTGGTTTGGTGGTCTTTTAACCAGCAACAGAGTTTATGCTGGAATATGAATTGTTGGTGATGTCGTTAACGTTTTGTTTCTTTGTTTTCTTAAAACCCTCATGTTTTTTGCCTCTTATTTTATCATCGCTTTAATAGAATGCTTGTGTTTTGCTAAGAACAGTGTGACGAAGATAAAAGGAAACAAATGATTGCGGAAATGTCATTTAAATAGCATTACATTTACATATGTTTATATTGCATGTCTATTACTTGTCTATAGATCAGTCTATAGCTTTCACTGTATATGAGTTTAAAGTTATGACTATAGATAATCTGTCTATAGTCTTGATTGCAGATCAGTCTTTTCAATACATCAGTCTATAACCTTTGGTTAGAATCAGTATATAGTCTTGATATAGTTTTAGTCAAATATCGGGACTATAGAACAATCTATAGATACGGCTACAGATCAGTCTTTAGCTACGATCATAAATCAGTTTTTGTTTCGACTGTAGATCAGTCTTTATTATAGGTCAGTCTATAGTATTTACTCTAGATCGCTCTGATTATTGTTCAGTTAAAAGTCTTGACTATAGATTTGTCTATAGTCTTGGCTATAGACTATAGGTCAGTCTATAGTCCTGAATTGAGAATAGTATATAGTCTTGACTATAGATCAGTCTGTAGTCTTGACTATAGATCACTTTATAGCCTTGACTATAGATCAGTCTATAGTTTTAACTATAGATCAGTCTATAGTCTTGACTACAGATCAGTCTATAGTCTTGACTATAGATCAGTCTATAGTTTTAACTATAGATCAGTCTATAGTCTTGACTATAGATCAGTCTATAGTCTTGACTATAGATCAGTCTATATCAAGACCAATCTATAGTCTTGACTATAGATCAGTCAATAGTCTTGATTGTAGACAGATCAGATTTTAGTCTAGACTGTCAGTCTTGGCAATAGATTAGTCTATACATTATTATATAGTTTTGACTATGGACTAGTGTATAGTATTGACTATAGATCAGTCTATAGTCCTGACTAGAGATTAGTATATAGTCTTGACTATAGATCACTTTATAGCCTTGACTATAGATCAATCTATAGTCTTTTCTATAGATCAGTCTATAGTCTTGGCTATAGATCAGTCTATCGTTTTGACTACAGATCAGTCTTTAGTCTTGACTATAGATCAGTCCATTGTCTTGACTATAGACAAGTCTATAGTTTTTACTATAGATCAATCTTTAGTCTTGATTGTAGATAGATCATGTTTAAGTCTGGACTGTCAGTCAGTCTATTATATTCTTAACAATTGTTCAGTTTGATGTCTGGACTATAGATCACTCTATAGTCTGGACTGTAGATCTTGAGTATAGATCACTCTATAGTCTTGACTATTTATCACTCTATTTTGTTGACTATTTATCACTCTATAGTCTTGAGTGTAGATTACTATATAGTCTTGACTGGAGATCAGTCTATAGCCTTGGCTCGTTAAGATCTCTTTAAGTTTATAGCCTTAACTGTAGGTCAGTTTATAGTCTCAGCTGTAGATCACTATATTTGAAGTCTTGATAATGGATTAATTTATAGTCTTGACTAAAGTTTATTCTATAGTCTTGATTGAATATCTGTTGATAATATTGGTTATACCTCAATCTACAGTCTTGACTATAGATCAGTTTTATTTGTACTATAATTTCTCATCTCTACGTTCCCTTCGACAACTGTTAAAACCATATTTACCGCAAAATAAAAAAAAGAACAATTTTCTCTCTAGTGACATATAAATCTGAAATGAAAGCAAATTGTTTTTCACATGACAGGTGCTTGAGAAAGTCCTGATAAAAAAAATAGTTAAAAAACGATTTATTTAAAGAAGAATTAAATCAATTATTTTTTCTTACTTTTAAGGTAAATAAAACACACACACATACACACTTTGAATAAAAAGGAATAAAAAAGAAAAATAAAACAAAATTTTCTTTCAATTAATTGTCAATGTTTTCTCTTTATTCGTGCAAATTGTATTTGGCAGATGTTTTTCACTTAAATTAATTAAAAACTTGTTCATTTCACTGTTGCTAATATTGTTGTTTGTGATAAGCTATTATTTGTAATCATCATCAGCAACATCTACATCATTCCATCACATGTTTGTTTAAAATTTGAGTGATATTTTCTACTTATTTTTCTTTTTTCCTTATAAAAATCGCTTTTATTTATTTTCTTTTTTTCTTCTTGTGACATGTGGAAATTTTACTTTTACACATATGGATTGTTGTTGTTGCTGCTGCTAATCTTGTTGCTATTGCATGTGATAGTAATGAATATGCTGCATTTCCTGTTTCAGGTTTTAATATTGTACTGCAGCAGTTGTCTAATGATTGCATGTTGGCGAACGTTTGTTTATCTTTCTAAAGGAACATGACATAGTTTTTTCTATGAATCAAAGATTCCAGTTTTTTTCTCCTTTTTTTGTTTTGTTTTTGGTATTTAAACTTGAAACCAGCTTGAGTTATTTTCAATGTCTGTTTCATGGAGAAAGAGAGTTTAATAGGGTGGCATTTATGACAGATGCTTAATTCAGTCTGTCTTGATAATATAACTTGACTACAGATCAGCATTTGATCTTTACTACAAATCAATCCATAGTTTCGACTATAGATCAGACTGTAGTCATGACTATAGATCAATCTATAGTATTGACTATAGATCAATCTATAGTATTGACTATAGATCAATCTATAGTCTTGACAGTCTTTACTATAGATCTATCTTTACTAAATTTCAGTAAATAGTCTTGGTTCAAGATCTGCATATATTGAATACAGATCAGTCTATAGTCTTGACTATAGATTAGTCTATAATCTTGACTATAGGTCTATAGTCTTGACTATAGATCAGTCTATAGTCTTGACTATAGATCAGTCTATAGTCTTGACTATAGATCAGTCTATAGTCTTGACTATAGATCAGTCTATAGTCTTGACTATAGATCAGTCTATAGTCTCGACTATAGATCAGTCTATAGTCTTGACTATAGATCAGTCTCTAGTCTTGACTACTTATCAGTCTACAGACTTGACTATAGATCAATCTATAGTCTTGATTAAGGATCAGTCTATAGTCTTTATTAAAGATCAGTTTATAGTCTTGACTATAAATCAGTCTATAGTCTTAACTATAGATCAGTCTATAGTCCTGACTATAGATTAGTTTATAGTATTGACTATAGATTAGTCTATTGTCTTGATAGTTTATTGTCTTGACTATAGATCAGTCCATAGTCTTGACTGTAGATCAGCCTATTGTCTTGATTATAGATCAGTCATGACTATAAATCAGTCTTTAGTGTTTACTATAAGTCTTGACTGTAGATCAGTCTATGATCGTAGCTTAGATCAGTCTATAATATTGAGTGTAGAGCAGTCTATAGTCTTGACTATAGAACTGTGCTGAATATGGTTCGGTTTTTACTATAGATCCATCTAAACTATTGTTTAGGGATCAGTCAGTTGTCTAAGCTATAGATCACGCAATAGTCTTGACTAAAAATCAGTCTAACTGTAGATCTGTTTGTATTTAATGGAAAGTTTTATCACACTCCCATTGGAACCATCTTATTTCTTTTTTTCTCCCAACTATACAAACATCTCTAAAAGTTTTTGCCATATTATTTCCTATTTGGCTTGAAAATGTGAACAATTATTTTTTTCTCTTTCTTGATTTATTTAGTTAGTATCTGTCTTCTCATGGTCTTAAAGAGGGGGGGGGGGGGGGAATAAAAAAAAGAAAACTGCTTAACTTTTCAGACAGGACAAATATGAACAAACATGATGTTGGTTTTCATTCATTTCTCTTCAATGCTTAATAGTCATGATTTTTCATTGGTAAATGTGAAGTTTAGCAAAACACCAAGCACCAAATGGTCTGGTTAAACAAAAAAGTTTCTCCAAAATAGGATGGAAAGTTAAATTTAGTTGGAATCATAAACAAAGAAAAAACAAGAAAAGAGTGTGTGTGCGTGGGAAATAGTCTTCAATTTTTTTATTTAATTTTCTAGTTGAATTTTTGTTTTTTCTAATTATTTAACTTAAATGCTTAAAAACTTTTTTTATCATTTACCAATTATTGGAAAAGTTTTTTTACATGAAAATATTCATTAATTTTAATGTTTGTAAAAAACTTGTATTAGCTCAAGTATGCATAACTAGTTTAAATTAATTAATATTAAATTAAATTAAAAACATGTTAATAAAAACAAATTGCTTTTTTTCAAATATAAAAAAGTTAGTCTATTCTATATTAGGGAATATACTAAATAATATATAGTCTTTAGTCTTAACTATTGATCAGTCTATAGTCTTGACTACAGATCTGTAAATAGTCTTAACTATAGAACAGCCTATATTCTTGACTATAGATCAGTCTATAGACTTGACTATAGATCAGTCTATAATCTTGACTATAGATCAGTCTATAGCCTTCACTATAGATCAGTATATAGTCAGTCTGTAGTCTTGACAATATATCAGTCTATAGTCTTGACTATAGTCTTGACTATAGATCAGTCTCTAGTCTTGACTATAGATCAGTGTATAGTCTTGACTATAGATCAGTCTATAGTCTTGACTTAAGATCAGTCTATAGTCTTGACTATAGATCAGTCTATAGTCTTGACTATAGATCAGTCTATAGTCTTGACTATAGATCAGTCTATAGTCTTGACTATAGATCAGTCTA
>NC_060954.1:12250375-12281021 GCF_022045245.1 Lucilia cuprina
TCTTTACTATAGACCAGTCTACAGTCTTTACTATAGTCCAGTCTATAGTCTTTACTATAGACCAGTCTATAGTCTTTACTATAGACCAGTCTATAGTCTTGACTATAGACCAGTCCATAGTCTTGACTATAGACCAGTCTATGGTCTTGACTATAGTTCAGTCTATAGTTTTGACTATAGTTCAGTCTATAGCCTTGACTATAGTTCAGTCTACAGTCTTGGCTATATATCAGTCTCTAGTCTTGAATATAGATCGGCCTATAGTCTTGACTATAGATCAGTCTATAATCTTGACTACAGATCACTGTATAGTCTTGGCTATAGATTAGTCTTTAGTCTTGGCTATACATCAGTCTACAGTCTTGACTATAGATCAGTCTTTAGTCTTGACTATAGAAATTATATAATATTAAGAAATTATATAATATTGAAAAACATTTTTCTTATATGTTTTGATACTGTTAAACATATGTTCATATTCACTTTTATCATGCTCATACTTTAAAAAAACGGGGAAAAATGTTTATGCAAATCATTTATTGATTTTTTTCATCGTTCACTAAGTTTCAGTTGAGTTTTTAGCAGCAACATAATAATTTGTTTCGACTACATAGAATTTTTTTTTTTTTTTTTTTTTTTTTTGTTTAAAAAGTTTTTATATTTTTTTTATCATTTCACATTGAAATTGTTCGTTCATACAAGGCAGTATGTAGAAAACCTTTGGAAAAAACAACAACAAAAACAACAAATGCTGAGACATCCTTGCCAGGACATTTATTCAAGGTTAAAAAGTATTTGAACTGTGTGTTTTGTATATGAAAAGCTAAAACAAAATGAAATTTTCATTAGAAAAAGAAATAAAACACAGAAGAAACATTGTATGTGTATGGGTGTGGGTATGATTATTGTGGGTTATATTGATTTTTCTATTCATTTTGTTGAATCTTTCTCGTTCCAAGGTTTTTTACGTTTTGCAAAGTCCCAACCTTCAAAAACAAAAATGCCTTGTGTTTAAGGTAATAAGGATAAACAACGGACTTTAAGGACGACATATAACGCACCCTTTTTTGGCAAATTTTTTTTATTTTTATGAAAGCAAGTGAGTTAACGGCAAATAAACTGATTTTTAACAATAAAACCTGTTTTATTGATATTAGTTTTTCTCTTTCTTTTTTCCTTAATAAATTTCCAATTTTTTTGTGGATTTTTATTAAGGAAATTTGCTGTTTAGCACTCCCTTATCAATGACATGATTTCTTTTTCTATTGTTTTTATTTTTATTACTTTGGGCTTTCTTTTATTAAATTTCTTAATAATTTTTTTAACCTAAATTTTAAATTAGTTTTTACTTATTTATCTCATTTTTTTAACTTTTTTTAAGTTTTTCTGTAGTCTAGCTAATATTTAATTTATTGATAACTTTATTATCTTATCAGTATAATACATATTAGCTTTTTATCGTTTTTTTTTTTTTGCTTTTGTTGTCAGTGAAACAATTAATATCAGTTCTTCTATTCTACTCTATACTATATGTATATAATGGATTTCGAGTTAAACAGCAACTATTTCTGAATATTGCAATTAATAACCTAAAATACATATTTGATAATAAAAGTGAAGTATTTTGATTAGGGTGGCTCCTTAAGCAAACTTATAAAAATAGAAATTTCTATAGTCCAAAACATGGACAATATGTAGTCCACACTTTAGACTAATCTATAGTTCAGACTATTCCCGAATTTTTAGTCCAGACTATAGATTAATCTAAAAACCAGACTAAAGTCTAATCTACAGCCCAGACTATAGTCTAATCTACAGTCCAGACTATAGTCTTATCTACAGTCCAGACTATAGTCTTATCTACAGTCCAGACTATAGACTAATCTATAAACTGATCTGTAGTTCAGACCTTAGATCCAGACTATAGACTAATTTATAGTCCATACTATAGACTAATCTATAGTCGAGACTATAGACTAATCTATAGTCCATACTGTAGACTAATCTATAGTCCATACTATAAACTAATCTATAGTCTATACTATAGACTAATCTATAGTCCATACTATAGACTAATCTATAGTCCAGACTATAGACTAATCTATAGTCCAGACTATAGACTAATCTGTTATCCAGAATATAGACTAATATAGGGTCCGGATTATAGACTAAACCATAGTCCAGACTATAGACTAATCTACAGTTCAGACTACGGATTAATGTGTAGTCCAGACTAGAGACTAATCTGTAGTCCAAACTATAGTCTTATCTACAGTCCCGACTATAGACTAATCAAAATCCAGACTATGGGCTAATATATACTCCAGAGTATAGACTAATCTATAGTCCAGACTATAGACTAATATATAGTTCAGACCATAGATCCAGACTATAGACTAATTTATAGTCCAGACTATAGACTAATCTATAGTCCAAACTATAGACTAATCTATAGTCAAACTATAGACTAATCTATAGTCCATACTGTAGACTAATCTATAGTCCATACTGTAGACTAATCTATAGTCCATACTATAGACTAATCTATAGTCCAGACTATAGACTTATGTATATTCCAGACTATAGACTAATCTATAGCCCAAACCGTAGACTAATCTATAGTCCAGACTATAAACTAATCTATAGTTCAGACTATAAACTAATCTATAGTCCAGACTGTAGTCTAATCTATAGTCATGACTAATCTTTGTTTAAGACTATAGACTTATCTATAGTCAAGACTACAGATTAATCTATAGTCCATACTTTAGACTAATCTATAGTCCAGACCATAAAGTAATCTTTAGTCCAGACCATAAAGTAATCTTTAGTCCAGACTATATAGAGTATAGACTAATCTAAAGTGGAGACTATAGACTAATCTATAGTCCAGAATATAGTCTAATCTATAGTCCTCACTATAGAATAATCTATAATTCAGACTATAGACTAATAGTCCAGACTATAGACTAATAGTCCATCCTATAGACTTATCTATAATCCAGACTAAAGCCTTATCCATATTCCAGACTTTAGACTAATCTTTACTCCAGACTATAGACTTACCTATAGTGCAGACTATAAACTAATCTAAATCCGGACTATAGAATAATACTCCAGACTAATCAATAGGCCTGACCATTGACTAATACTCCAGATAATAGACATAGATCCGACTATCGGCTAATAGTCCATACTATAGACTAATAGTCCATACTATAGACTATTCTTTAATCCAGATTATAGACTATTGCAGACTATGGACTAATCTCTAGTCCAGACTATGGACTGATCTATAATCCAGACTATGAACTGATTTAAAATCCATATTAAAGACTAGTCTATAGCCCACACTGTAGACTATTCTATAGTCTAGACTAAAGACTAATCTACAGTACAGACTATAGACCAATCTATAGTTCAAACGATTGACTAATCTATAGTCCAGACGATAGACTAGTCTTTATATATATATAGTCTTGTCTCTAGTCTAGTTTGCGGTTCGCAAAAGTTGTGCAGGTCATCGAAATTTAGCTTTTTCACTTAATTGTCATTTCAATTATGATTGCTACGGTTTAGAAATCAATTTACTTATTTTAACCAAAAAAAAAAATCAAATACATAAATATTTATGATAACAAATATTTACATAATTATAACTTAGGTGAAAAATCTAGCGCTTAACAAATATTTTTATAACAATTTGTAAATCATATAAAATCAATTGTATTGATGACATTCTACAGACCAATAGTGGAGAATAATAAAGAACCTAAACTGAAAAAGCAATTAAATAGATAAATAAATAGGGCATGAAGTAGTTAATCAAAGCAAAGAAATAAAATAAATATTGATTGAGTGAAATAAATAGATTAAGTTATATTATTATTTATTAATTAAATTTTTTTGTAAAGTTTAAAATCTTTTTTTGAAATTTTTAATCAACTTTTCACGGAGGCGCTAAAAATTCAATTTTAAACTTTTTGCAAACTAAGGAAAATATTTTAATAACTTTAAGCGAAAATGTTTAACTACATAGAAGTTTAGTATAAACATTCTTACAGTATTGAGCATAAGAAAAGTAATTCATATTACAGTAAATTGTAAGAATGATAAACTTTAATCTTTCTTCGTCAGCCAAAGTAAGGAACCGAATACGCAACATGCTTCTATATAAGTTTCTTTACCATAAGTGGATTCAAGGTTTTTCAATATGAGTACTTTTGTCACTTTGTGTTTGCACCATACTGTTAAGATATATTCTATTAAAAGTTCATACATATGTATGTATATCTAAACTTTTGAAAAGTTTACTTGTAGAAAATAAAAACTATCCTTTAATCGTATAGCTATTTTAAACCCCAGACAGCAGAGGAGTTTTAGGTTTAAACCCAGTTGGGAAGAAAGAATTTTTAACCCTAAATGGCAACACCATTAAGTCCTTATCGTTTAGCGGAAGTTTGACTTAAACGTAATCTAATATATAATCTTGATAATAGACTGGAGTCAGTTTTGAACTATAATGAGGTCTATGGTTTATACGATAATCTGGTGTAAAGTTTGATCTGTTCAAAACAGTGTTCTACAGTCTTTGGTTTGACTATAGTTTCAGCTATAGGCTGTATTATAGCTGCTCTCCAGTATTGTCCATAGTTTGGTCCACAATCCTCTCTCTCAAGTTTGCTAAAGATACAGAATTTCTAGTAAAGATGTTTTCCAATTGGGATTCTATTTATTGATTCTTCCTATAGAGACATAGCATTACTCCAGCTCTAGTTTGGTTATAAGTAAAACTGATGTTTGCATTTACTTTGCATGCACAGTCGAAAACTTCAGGAAAGGAGTTGTTAGGGTTTACAAAAAAGAAAGTAAATAATTATGAAAACTTATATTCACAAAATTATATTATGTTTCAATGTAAACCAAATATAAGTAATATTAAAATGGAAGTCTTTGAAATAAAACGTTTTATTAGTTTTTTCCAGATGCCCACTTTTTTGCTTAACAAAAAATTTAACTCATTTTTTTTTCTTCTCCTAATAAAATATACCATATTTCGGTTGGGTTTAATGTTCTGTTTTTGTTCGACGAACTGTTGAAAGCACAAATTGCATTAAAGTTATTGGCGAAAAATAAAAATGTGATGATGTTTATAAGCATAAAGTAATGACCTGCAGCAATTTGCAACTTGGTTTCTTTTTTACTACAAATTTTTATTGCCATGCAGGAGTCTTCATTATTATATTGAAAAATGTTTATTAAAAAATGCATAAGAGAAAACTCAGTATTATTCCTTACTTTAAGAAGAAAGTAGTTAGTTAGTTTGAAAGCAGGATGTATATACATCAAATCCAAAGAAATACACCTAGGGCTCCATCGGGCCTGTTGTGCGCTCCCTAACCAGTGTCTCAGGTGGGACTAGAACACTATTTACTAGATAGATAGATAGATAGATAGATAGATAGATAGATAGATAGATAGATAGATAGATAGATAGATAGATAGATAGATAGATAGATAGATAGATAGATAGATAGATAGATAGATAGATAGATAGATAGATAGATAGATAGATAGATAGATAGATAGATAGATAGATAGATAGATAGATAGATAGATAGATAGATAGATAGATAGATAGATAGATAGATAGATAGATAGATAGATAGATATTTATAGATAAATAGTTAGTTAGTTAGTTAGTTAGTTAGTTAGTTAGTTAGTTAGTTAGTTAGTTAGTTAGTTAGTTAGTTAGTTAGGTAGTTAGTTAGTTAGTTAGTTAGTTAGTTAGTTAGTTAGTTAGTTAGTTAGTTAGTTTGTTCGTTTGTTTGTTAATTAGTTACTTAGTTCTTTCGTTCTTTAGTGATCTGCACTACGTATTGGTTTTCTGTCTTAAGTAGTTATTAGTTAGTTAGTTAGTTAGTTAGTTAGTTAGTTAGTTAGTTAGTTAGTTAGTTAGTTACTTAGTTAGTTTGCTAGTTTGTTATTTAGTTAGTTAGTTTGTTAGTTTGTTAGTTAGTTTCTTAATTAGTTACTTAGTTCTTTCGTTCTTTAGTGATCTGCAGGCGTATCTCTATTCAATAGTCTGCACTATGTATTGGTTTTCTGTCTTAAGTATTCCATGAATTACTATCTGTTCTGCGGATTTCGTATAAAATGTATTTTAATTTGTTTGTTAAGTTAATTTAAAGTTCTAACTGGTTTTTATTATCTTTAAATACCCAAATAACACCACACACAAAATCCTTGATACACTTTTCACAGCTTTTTTATGAGCTGTTTGCCAAATGAGATATTTTTTAGTACACTATCAAACTTTTAAAATATCTACAGCAAAAGATATACATTATGTTATATAGTATTAATAATAAAATCTATTATTCTAAATAAACAACTAAAAAATATTTCTAAGTTTCTTTTATAATTCAATTACCATTTTTGCTACTTTAAAATTTAATGATTCAATTAACCTTTACATAAAACTTAGCAATTTCCTAGCACTATTTTGCTCCATCTTCTTATGATGTGGTTTTCAAACAAGAGACATAACAATAATTTCTAGTCATTTAAACTTAATCCTCATAATCTGAAACCTTGACTCTATACAAATGCAATGCACTGTAACGTAACGCATATCAAAATACTTATGTAGGTATGTAAGTATCTTGGATATGTGTGTTTTTGTGTGCAGGTTTAACATTAGATTAAAACCATGGTTACACACTCTTAAAAGACATTCACTTCAGTTAACGTTGTTAACTATATGAGTCGAAATACAAACGTGTTCTTTTTAACTGGTTGTAATAATGCCGAGCAACAATAACAACTAAAATCATGCTAAATTTTTAAACAAGAAAGCAACTGCAACAACAATAAAAGAAAAAAAAAAACAATCTTTGGAGATAAAAGGAAACTAGAATATATCTAAAAATGTAAGAATTGCGTGTATTTGCTGTAGAACTATGCACTTCACATACGAAAGCAGTAAATGCAACCTAAAACCAAAAACAAAAGAAAAAAAACTCATCTTAGTCGTACTTAAAGATTGCACAGCCGTAAACGTGGTTATACACTTGAACATGTTCTTAGATTACAAAATGAGAAAAACTAACATTTTAACGAACCTAACCCAACCCAACTCAAAGAAAAAACTGAAGTACAAATAGCAAAAACAAAAGCTAAAACTATAGCATATACAACAGATATTGTTACTTTTCAAATAGAATGTTATCGGAATAGCTTGAACAACATGCTCTCAAGCACATTCTACATACTTCATGTTACTTAACCACCCCACCATTTCATTAATCACTACTCAAATGTCACAAACATACATATCACATATACACGTTCTATGAGATACAATATTCTTTTTTTCTCCTTTTTGTTATTTATTCTTTTGCATTGAATGCAAAAACAGAGTCTTTTAAGAAAACTAGCATTTAATAAGAAATATTTAGAAATGTTCGAAAGAAGAAAAAAAAAAACAGAAATCAGAATAGAATATAAAACCTGGGATTTGTGACATTTCTATAAGACAAACAAATGTTAAAAAAAACAAAGAGATTTTAACCCATTAAGTGAAAAAGGTGGACTACTGAGTGGAGTATAGTGTGGTTTATAATATCGAAAATAGTCTGGACTGACTATGTTATAGTGCGTGCTATAGTGTAGACTATAGCACGCTATGGTGTAGGCTATAGACATAGTGGGGGTATGGTCTGGGCTATCGACTAGGCTATAATCTTTACTATAGTCTGGACTATAGTCAGGACTATAGTCTGAGCTATAGTCTGAACTATAGTCTGGGCGATAATCTGTTCTATAGTTTGGACTACAGTCTGGGCTATAATCTGGACTATAGTCTGGACTGTAGTCTGGACTATAGTCTGGGCTATAGTCTGGACTATGGTCCGCGCTATAGTCTGGACATTAGTCTGGATTATTCTTTAACATGGATTATAATCTGTCCTATGGTCTGGACTGTAGCCTGGACTATTGTGAGGGTCACAGTCTGGGCTATGATCTGGGCTAAAATTTGTACTATAGTCTGGGCTATAATCTCTACTATAGTCTGTACATAGCCTAGACTATAGTCTTTACTATATTCTGGGCAGTAGTCTGGACTATAATCTGGACTTAAGTGTGTCTGAGTTATAGTCTGGACTACAGCCTAAATTATAGTCTGGACTACAGCCTGAATTACAGTCTGAACTATTATCTGTACTACAGTCTGCGCTATAGTCTGGACTTTAATCTGTTCTATATTCTGGCAGTAGTCTGGACTATAATCTGGACTACAATCTGAACTATAGTGTGAACTTTAGTAAGTGATATAGTCTGAGCTATAGTCTGGACTATTATCTGAACTATAGTCTGCGCTATAGTCTTGACTTCAGTCTGGACTTTAGCCTTGACTATAGTCTAGATTATAGTTTGGCCTATAGTTTGGCCTATAGTCCGGACTATAGTCTGGACTATAGTCTGGACTATAGTCTGGACTATAGTCTAGACTATAGTCTGGACTATAGTCTGGACTATAGTCTGGACTATAGTCTGGACTATAGTCTGGACTATAGTGTGGACTGCGGTCTATTATATAGTATGGGCTATAGTCTGGACTACATTGTGGGTTAAATTCTGGACAATGGTATCCTCTTTTCATAGCCTGGTCCATTGTCGAGAATCTTTTCGCGTTTATAGTCTATATTATAGTTTCGGCTTTAGTCTGTACTATAGTCTCGTCTGTAGTCTGGAATATAGTGTCGTTTATAGTCTTCTCTATAGTCTCGTCTATAGAGTGGTCTATAGTTTAGACTATAGTCTCGTCTTAATTCTATATTATAGTCTTGACTATAGCCTGGACTATATTCTTGTCTATAGGCTGAACTATAGTCTGGTCAAGAGTATTTTCTATAGTCTGGAGTTTTGTGTCGACTATGGTCTGAACTATAGATTAATTTAAAGTCTTTTATAGTCTGGACTATAGTCTTTTCTAGAGTCTGGATTGGTATAGTCTGTTGTCTTATCCATAGTCTGGACTGAGGTCTGGGCTGTAGTCAATTGTATGGGTTATAGTTTTGACACTGGTCTGTACTATAGTCTCGTTTGTAGTCTTGGATAAAGTCTTGTCTATAGTTTGGACTACTGTCTTTTGCCTATAGTCTTGTCTATAGTTTGGACAATGGTCTGTCTATTGTTGGGACAAGAGTCTTGTCTATTGTCTGGACTATATTCTTGTCTCATCTGAAGTTGCGCCTACATAGAGAGACTAATGAGTCTCTCCTGTAATCTGGAATACTGCTTCTTTTTCTGTCTGGACTATACATAATCTGGAAGAAGTTTTGTCAACAGTCCGGACTAAAGTCTTCTCAATAGTTTGAACTATAATCTGAATTAGTACCATAATCTGAAGTAGGGTCTTGACTATAATAATCACATTGTTCTGAAATAAGACTATAAAGGGTTAATTAACCATATACTAAACTTCTCTACTGACTGATAATTCTTTGTGTACTTTTTTTGATTTGATTTATTGTAATTCTTTTTTGTTTTGTGCATTTCAAATTAAAAACAGCAAAAAAAAACCTAAAGCTTTAGTCGTATTTTAGTACAAGTATTAAATAGTAATGACGGTGATTGTATGGTTCGTTGATTACTGGTTGATTTGCACTTGACTGCAATTAAGTTTGTTGACCATTAATTCATTATTTCCAGCATTTCTATTTCTATCTATGTATCTGCATATATTTCAACATACAAACACACATACATACATACTTATGTATCTGCATATTTAATTTGTATTTAGATATTAAATGTTGTATGTATATGTAAGTATCTGTTTGAGTAAATGTGTGTGCCTATGTAAATATGAGAATGTATTGTACATGGGTACCTATAAAACCCACTAATTTCATGATTCAACTTAACAGCAGAAAAACTTACATTTCTAGTTAGATGTTATGCGGTTGAGTCTGATGTTGAAGATGGTCATGTTCATTTTTTTCTTTGGTTTGAAGAATTAAGAAGGGGTTTTTTTATATGATTTTTTTTACAAAAAAAAAAAAATTAAAGATGAAAAAAACAGTAGCTGCCTTAATAAAGAGTGTTGCCTTAGCTATACACATATACACTCGTAGAAAATCTTGGATTAAACAAAAAAATACAAAAGAATAATTAACATTTCAATATTAATACTAATGATAAAATTTTCCTTTATTAAACTGAAATTAACTCCACATAATATTCGAGTGTTTCACGGCACTGTTTAGGTTTTTCCGTTTTCCATTTTATCTGTTTAAGTAAAAACCCTCCAATAATAAAAATCTAGGAAGGCCTTTGCAAAAATAAAAACAACAAACAAGTATTTATTGTAGAAAATTTATTTGCTAAATTACAATTTACTAATCGCTGTCATTTGTAATGGACATTTGTTAACTCACACACAGTTGCAAACGTTTAGAAACATTAAATAGAAAAGTATATAGGACTAATTTAAAGGAATCAACTCTTGAAGTAAAACTTAGAGACTATAGTAAAGACTATAGGCTAGAACATAAAGTAGACTATGGATGAGACTAGATTAGACTTAAGTATACTGGAATATAGGCTAGACTAAAAGGTAGTATTTAGACTAGAGTAAATAATAGACTAGACCAAAGACCAGACTAAAGATCAGACTATAGACTAGACTATACGCTAGATCATAGACCATAGATCAGACTAGACTATAGCCTATACTATTGACTAGACTATAGCCTAGACTATGTACTAGACTATATACTAGACTATAGACTAGACTATAGACTAGACTATAGACTAGACTTTAGACTAGACTATAGACTAGACTATAGACTAGACTATAGACTAGACTATAGACTAGACTATAGACTAGACTATAGACTAGACTATAGACTAGACTATAGACTAGACTATAGACTAGACTATAGACTAGACTATAGACTAGACTATAGACTAGACTATAGACCAGACTATATACTAGACTATAGAATAGACTATAGACTAGACTTTAGACTAGACTATAAACTAGACATTAGACTAGACTATAGACTAGAATGTAGAGTAGACTATAGACTAGCTTATAGACTAAACCAGTGACTTTAGACTAATGAAATTATTATGATAAAACCACTTAATGATTAAATTCTCTGCAACCTCTGCTTACGAGCTAAGATTGATAATGCAACCGAAAGCTATAAAAAAACTCTACTTAATCATGGCAGTAAATTTTCTTGTAAGCACAACATCTTTAAATAAACAACTTCAATTAAATACAACAATCAAATGTTTTAACAAATCAAAAGGTCCGGTATTTTGGTAAGAAATGAAAAAGAAGACACATTCGCGCTTCAAAACTTTTATGCAGGGATTGCTATAAAAGACAAATACAATTTATCTCTAATCCTAAACAAATCCCTGTGAAATTAACATTTTCAAACTGTCTGTTTTGTTGTTAATGACTCTTTTAAAAACTTCTTTATCTTTTTTTCTAAATGAGTCTTGTAACTTTAATGCATTTTGCATTTGAGTGGAAAATGACAAGTTGTTTAGAGTCGTTCGCGTAGTTTGGCTTTAATTGATTGACAATTATTTTTTGTGTTGTTGTTTTCTTTCATTGTTTGTCGTTAATTAAGTTTGTGTTAGCTTTAGGCTTATTTTAATGACGGTATTTAAAACAGACGTTTATAACACTTTTAGAAGTGTTTATTTATAATTTTATTTTTTTGAAACTTGTTTAAGCTTCCGCAATTCTATATAGAACAAACTAATCGCTAAAGCTCCTGCTATTCTATATAGAATAGACTGATCGCTAAAGCTCCTGATATTCTATATAGAATAGACTGAACGCTAAAGCTCCTGCTATTCTATATAGAATAGACTGAACGCTAAAGCTCCTGCTATTCTATATAGAATAGACTGATCGCTAAAGCTCCTGCTATTTTATATAGAATAGACTGATCGCTAAAACTCCTGCTATTCTATATAGAATAGACTGATCGCTAAAACTCCTGGTATTCTATATAGAATAGACTGATCGCTAAAGCTTCTGCTATTCTATATAGAATAGACTGATCGCTAAAGCTCCTGCAATTCTATATAGAATTGACTGATCGCTAAAGCTCCTGCTATTCTATATAGAATTGACTGATCGCTAAAGCTCCTGCTATTCTATATAGAATAGACTGATCGTTAAAGCTCCTGCTATTCTATATATAATAGAATCACTAAAGCTGAGATATATATTAAGAGAATGAACTTGAACGCTGAAGCTTTCAAGGGAACTGTTTCTATCACTAAAGCTACAAATAATCTAAACAGAAAAGTGTTGCTCACACTGTCCATTTGAGTCCTTTTATTCCTTTTTAATTTGAATATAAATTAAAACTCTTATACCAGTCATTCATATTAATTTTTCTATTGTTTGTCCTTTTCTAATTTATTTACAGAATGATTCAACAAGTCTATGGAAACGCGGGTTGATACTTAAAGCTCTTTTACATAAAAAGTACTCGAGAGTATTTAAGTAAATGGCCCAAAACAATTAAAAGCAAAAAACAATTAAAAATACGTTTCAGAGTGAAGAAGAGAGAGAGGGAGAGAGGAGGAACCAGTAGAAACTGTAAAATAACAAAAAAGCCAACAAATGTCAAGGCATCACATATACGGACACAAAATTACAACAAGAATAGCAATAATAACAAAAACAACAACTACAAATGACGAGGTAGAAAGTCCCTAACAAAAAAAGGAAAAAAATTAACTTAAAATACTGCAAACAGCAGCAATAGAGAAGCTGTAATAAAGAAGTCATAAAAAGAAGGGACAACAATAACAAGACATTTAAAAAAAGGACACATAATCAAGCCAAAGGCATAAAAGCACAAAAACAACAGTAAATTACAAAAAATAAGAGAGAAAAGGAAACACAAACACTTCTATACATATCGCAATTTAGAAATAAACAAGATAAACGGAAAAGAGAGAGTGATAGAGAACGAGAGTCAACGGAAAAAGGAAACAGTTTAATACATTGTGTAATAACAAAACATAAATACAACAATAACAATGGAATTGCTTTTAAAGCTTTAAGAGAAAAAAAAAACAAAACAAATTATTATTGTGTTAAATAAAATTTAAACTAAAAAGGAAAACATTACACACTCATACTGCTACTTAAACACACCCTAACATATCCTGCTTCCGGTTTAAGTTGATAAGAAAAAAAAAAACCTTACAAAACAATAAAAGCTGCCAACTGCAATTAAAAGTCCTACCAACACACACACAACGACATGTCACAAATTAGTTCCAGCTAAAAAAAAAAAACAAAAACAAAAACAAATTCATTAAACAAGACAAACTTTTTCTCTCTACAAAACCAAAAACTTTTCTAATCCTTTTTCCACAACACACTTCCAACATATAGAAAAATAAAAACTCCTAACAAGATGGCTTTCATATGGCGTCGTCGCTCCACTTCAATAGTGAAAATTATTGCTGTTTTAACAGCCATATGGTTCTTTGTTGCCTTCTTCATCTATACCGATGACACACGACGCGAAACCGCCAGCAATAAATGGAGTGCCATGTCTCAGCAGCTAAAAAGTTTAGCTGCTGGTGGATCTGGTAATGCTAACAATCAAATCGATAATTTTGAACGTGATGGTGCCGGGGTATTTGAGGCAGGCGGTGGTTTTGGTGTCGGTAATAATGTGGTCTTAGAACGCAACAATAATGCTCAACATGGTGGAGGTGGTGGTAATGAAATCGATGATGATGATGATGATAATAATGATGCTAATGGCGAAGGGGTGGCTGCCGATGTTCCTATTGCTCAGCCGGATGAACCGAATAATGCGGGGGATGGTGGAGATGCTGGAGATATTGATGACAATGCTGACATCAACGAAGGTGATGAGTCGATATTGAATAATGTTGTTGTACATCCCAACGATAAATATCGCGGCAAAAAAGGCAACAGTAATGAGAAATCACATCAGGCGGTCGATGATGGTAAGTCTAGAACTAAAAATGTTAAAGGATTTATTATAAATATTTACTTTACTTTGAAAATATACAGAAGATACTGATCACTAAAGATCAAGATTTTTAATAGAGAACAGACTTATCCCTAATGCTTCAGCTATTCTACAGAGAATACACTGAAGCTAAAGTTTCACCTATTATATACATAATATAGAATAGGGAGCTAAAGCTCCCTGAAGAGAATATACTGATCGCTAAAGCTCCAGCTATTCTAAAGAGAATGGACTGATCGCTAAAGCTTCAGCTATTTTAAAGAGAATAGACTGACCATTTAAGCTCCTGTTATTTAATATCGAATATACTGATCGCTGATACTGATTGGGCAGATCGCTAAAGCTTCAGCTATTCTACAGAGAATACACTGAAGCTAAAGTTTCACCTATTATATACATAATATAGAATAGGGAGCTAAAGCTCCCTGAAGAGAATAGACTGGTTGCTAAAGCTCCTGCTATTCTATATATATAATAGAGTGATCGCTAAAGTTCCTGCTATTCTACATAGAATAGGCTGATCGCTAATGCTCCTGCTTGTCTATAAATAATAGACTGATCGCTAAAGCTGCTTATATAGTATAGAATGATTCTATATAGAATAGACTGATAGCTAAAGCTCCTGCTATTCTATATAGAATAGACTGATTGCTAAAGCTCCTGCTATTCTATATAGAATAGACTGATCGCTAAAGCTCCTGCTATTCTATATAGAATAGACTGATCGCTAAAGCTCCTGCTATTCTATATAGAATAGACTGATCGCTAAAGCTCCTGCTATTCTATATAGAATAGACTGATCGCTAAAGCTCCTGCTATTCTATATAGAATAGACTGATCGCTAAAGCTCCTGCTATTCTATATAGAATAGACTGATCGCTAAAGCTCCTGCTATTCTAAATAGAATAGACTGATCGCTAAAGCTCCTGCTATTCTATATAGAATAGACTGGTCGCCAAAGCTCCTGCTATTCTATATAGAATAGACTGATCGCTAAAGCTCCTGCTGTTCTATATAGAATAGACTGATCGCTAAAGCTCCTGCTGTTCTATATAGAATAGACTGATCGCCAAAGCTCCTGCTGTTCTATAAAGAATAAAATGATCTCTAAAGCTTCTGCTATTCTATATAGAATAGACTGATAGCTAAAGCTAATGTTATTCAATATACAATAGACTGATCGCTAAAGCTTCTGCTATTCTATATACAGTAGACTGATCGATAAATCTCCTGCTTTTCTATGTAGAATAGACGGATTGTTAAAACTTCTGCTAATCTATATAGAATAGACTGATTGCTAAAGCTTCTGCTATTCTATAGAGAACAAACTGATCGCTAAAGCTTAAGATATTCTATAGAGAATGCACTAATCGCTAGTGTAATTTTTATTCTATATAGAATAGACTGATCGCTAAAACTCCTACTGTTCTCTAAAGAATAGACTGATCGCTAAAACTCCTGTTATTCTAAATAGAATAGTCTCGATCGCTAAAGCTCTTGCTATTCTTTATTGAATAGACTGGTCGTTGAAGCTCCTGCTATTCTATATAGTTTAGAATGATCGCTAAAGCTTCTGCTATTCTAAATAGAATAGACTGATCGCTAAAGCTTCTGCTATTCTATATAGAATAAATTGATCGCTAAAGCTTCTGCTATTATTTATAGAATAGACTGATCGCTAAAGCTCCTGCTATTCTATATAGAAAATGCTGATCGCTAATGTTTCACGATTGCATTAACTCCAGCTATTCTATAGAGAATATATTAATGATGGCTTAAGATCTAGATTTTCTATACAGAATATTGAAGATCGATAAAACTCGATCGCTTTTAGTCCCTTTTATTTCATGTCACTCTGCCTTTAGTCGGCAAAAGAAACAATGTTTTCAAGAATAAACAGGAAAAAAACTACATCTTTAATCAGTTTTAAAAAATCTATTATCTATTTTAGGTTTGTTTTTTCAAACTCTTATCAATAAATACGATACAAGGTTGCAAATAAGTTTTCCCACAAAAAAAGAGTCAGAAAAACACCCAAGACACGGCACGAATAATTTTAGTTTTTTTTTTTTTTTTTAAACAACAACGACGTGTTTTATTTAATACGCATACCAAATTGTAAAAATTTGCGTTGTTTTATTATCTTAATACAATATTTTGTATTAAAGAACATTATACAGAGAAATAAGAAAGAAAAAACGAAAATCGATAAAATAACAAGAGAAAAAAATAAAATAAAATGCAAAAAATGTATTAAGAAAATTTATAGCAAAAGCAAACGAAACTAAAGGGGCATAAAATAATTGTAACTCATGATAAGCAGAAAATTACAAACAACACGAATCAAAAAACAAGATATCGGTACAACCTACAACCGCCAGCATAAATGCTACAACCACTACTACGACTACTACTCCTGGTTGCAGGCTTCACTTTGTAGACAATTGTAAATAGGAGGAGTACGAGGAATATGTTGTATTCCAAAATACCAACTACGAGTACAATTTTAACTACTTCATGTAGAGTTTCATGTACATCAGACATTTTACACACTCTGGCATTTTACAAACAATATTTACTTCTAGTCCTGGCAACTACTAACGCTGAGCCACAGTATAAATGTAAAACAAAATAGTCAATTCTATAGGAAGGCAATATTACTAACTGACATCTAGACAGACAGACAGACATGCAGGCAGGCAGTCAGTCCTTATGACTATTGTACCAGCTAAACTAAATATCAATGCAGCAGCAGCATTAACATCTCTTGTAAAGCAAGAGATCCCTTTTAGTATCCACATTAGTTGTGCAACAACTAAAACTGAATTTAACGTGCTGCAATGACTGCAACACACACATACCATTTAGAACACATACATATATACAACAAAAAAAATCAATCTACTAAAGTTTAACTATGAAATCAGTTTAATGATCTAGAGGCTATAAGCCATAAAATCATTATCGCCGATAAATTGTAAAAAATGTTTAAAATTAACAACTACAACTAGGCCCCAAACATATACATACATATATTCTCGTGCAGCAGATGCAGTTACAGATAAAAGAAAAAAAAATACCAAAAGCATCCCTCTGTATTGGTTTTTCTAAAAACTGGTATGACCAACTAAAGGCACGACAATGTTTATGCAAAAGTTAAAACCCCCAAAAAAAAATATGATAAAGCTGAAGCTATTTTAAACTGAATAGTCTGATCGCTAAAGCTTCAGCTACTCCATAGGGAATAGACTGATCGCTAAAGATCCAGCTACTTCATAGATAATAGACTGATCGCTAAAGCTCCAGCTATTCTATAGACAACAGACTGATCGCTAAAGACCCAGCTATTCTATAGACAATAGACAGATCGCTAAAGCTCCCGCTATTCCAAAGAGAATAGACTAATCGATAAAGCTGCCGCCATTCCACAGAGAATAGAATGATCGCTAAATCTCCTGCTATTCTATTGAGCATTTAATGATAGCTAGAATAGACTGATCGCTCAAGCTATTCCATAGAGAATAGACTGATCACTATTCTATACTGAATAAACTGATCGCTAAAGCTGCAGCTATTTTATAGAGCATAGACTGATAGCTAAAGCTCTGCCAATTCTATAGAGCACAGAGTAATCGCTAAAGCTTAGCTATTCTATAGAGAATAGACTGATCACTAAAACTTAAGCTATTCTATAGAGAATAAACTGATCGCTAAAGCTTAAGCTATTCTATAGAGAATATACTGATCGCTAAAGTTTAAGCTATTCTATAGATAATAGACTGATCGTAAAAGCTTCAGCTATTACATAGCGAATAGGAGGATACTTAAAGCTCCAGCAATTCCATAGAGAATAGATTGATCGCTTAAGTTCCAGTTATTTTATACAGGATGGTCTTATCACTGAAGCTCTAGTTTTTTCAACAGATAAGCTTGAGCTCCAGCTAACTCAAAGAGAATAGATTAGATCACCAACGTTTCAGCTATTCTATTCTAAAGAGAACAGACTCAGTCGCTAAAACTCCAACTATTTTGAACATATTAGATTCGCTTGCTAGAGCTCCAGCTAATTTGAAGGAAATAGAGTCGTTTGCTAGAGCTTTAGGTATTCTAAAGATAATAGTCTCGATTTCTTAAGCTGCAACTATTCTAAAAGGAATAGTCTCGATCGCTTAAGCTCCAACTATTTTAAAGGGAATAGTCTCGATCGCCTTAACTCCAGTTGTTATAAAGAGAATAGTCTCGATCGATAAGCTGCAGCTATTCTATAGAGAATAGTCTCGATCGATAAGCTGCAACTATTTTATAGAGAATAGTCTCGATGATTTAAACTCCAGCTATTTCCTAGAGAATAATCTTGATCGCTTGCCGAAGCTATTTTATAAAGAATATCATTCATAGAGAATAGCTTCGATCGCTTAATTTCAGCTAATCTATAGAGAATAGTCGGGATCTCTTAAGCACCAACTATTCTAAAGGGAATAGTCTCGATCGCTATTCTATAGATAATAGTCTCGATCGATAAGCCGTAACTATTTTATAGAGAATAGTCTCAATGATTTAAACTCCATCTATTTTCTAGAGAACAGTCTTGATCGCTTGCCGAAGCTATTTTATAAAGAATATCATTCATAGAGAATAATTTTGATCACTTAATTTCAGCAACTCTGTAGAGAATAGTAGGGATTTCTTAAGCTCCAACTATTCTAAAGGGAATAGTCTCGATCGCTAAAGCTTCAGCTATTCTAAAGGGAATAGTCTCGATCTCTTAAGCTCCAGTTATTCTAAAGGGAATAGTCTCGATCTCTTAAGCTCCAACTATTCTAAAGGCTATAGTCTCGATAGCTAGAGCTCAAGCTCTAAATAGAGTTCTAAATCTAAATAATCGCTTAAACTCCTAAAGCGAAAGAATATCATTCATAGAGAATATTTTCGATCGCTTAATTTCAGCTATTCTATAGAGAATAGTCGGGATCTCTTAAGCTCCAACTATTCTAAAGGGAATAGTCTCGATCGCTTAAGCTTCAGCTATTCTAAAGGGAATAGTCACGATCTCTTAAGCTCCAGTTATTTTAAAGGGAATAGTCTCGATCTCTTAAGCTCCAACTATTCTAAAGGCTATAGTCTCGATAGCTAGAGCTCAAGCTCTAAATAGAGTTCTAAAGTGAATAGTCTCGATTGCTTAAACTTCGGTTATTCTTGAGAGAACAGTCTCAATAGCTTAAACTACGGCTTTTCTAAAGAGAAAAGTCTCGATCGCTTAAACTCCAGCTATTCTTGTGAGAACAGTCTCTATCGCTTAAGTTCAAGCAATTCTATATAGATCGCTTAAGCTCCAGCTACTCTATAAAGATTAGTCTTGATCTAGTACTCTGAAGAGAATAGTATCGATCGCTTAAGCTCTATATATTCTGAAGAGAATAGCTATTCTATAGCGAATAATCATGATTGCTTAAGCTCTAGTATTCTAACGAGAGTAATCTCGATCGCTTAATCTTCAGTTTTTCTATAGTGAATAGTATCGATCTCTAAAGATTCAGACATTTTAAAGTGAATAGTATCGATCTCTTAAGATTGAGAGAATATACACTTTTCTTAAGCCTCCAATGATTCCGTCAAATTTTAGCTTAAGTTTTCTTAATCATATCATTTACTTAGTTGACTTTATCATTGTATGTCAAAGTCTTCAAGTGTTACCAACTTGAAACTTATTCTACTGTAATGAGTTGTAGTGCATTTAAAAATTATGTATTTATACAGCATGAACTTCAATTAGAGGTTTAACATACTATAGCTGTAACGAAACAATACTAAAACCACTAATTACTAGATCATGTCGTTTTTTGTTTTTTTTTTGCTTTTATTTTGCTTCTCAATGCACAAACATATTCGTATACAGATGAGTACTTCTATGAAACAAGTAGAGAAGTACTAAAAGCAAGTACCCTTATTTGGCTCATTTACTGATGTTATTCTTGGGTAACATTTTTTTATTTAAACATTCTTATTCCAAGTACTGTGCCACCGTCATTTGCTACCATCGCCACCATCACCACAACTATCACTAGTCATTTTTTTGCTCTTTTTTTTGGAGGGAAGGCAGTCATGGTTTATACTCAACTGTATGGTTAAACTATATATGTATGTATATACAGTCCCTCCTTCTTCGAACTAAGTGCCTGGTATAAGGTACCGGTAACAGCTATATATCTAGGTATGTGTGTGTTTTTTGGTCTGTTCCTCTTGCTAATAATCATCGTATGATGATGTTTTAATGTTTGTTCTACTTGTAATGTTTATGTTGTTCTATTTTGTTATTGTTGTTACCGTGTCTTAAAACATGCATGTTGTATCAACGGCGGTAAAATCTTCCCTAGTCCCACAGCTAGTGAGTATTTTCTCAACTATTACTACACATTGTTTTGTACCATTTTAATCAATCATTGGTTGACTCGTTTGACTCATGATCGAAAAATAATTGTAAAATGAAATAACCAACACGGGTCCCAGTTAAAAACTTAAGCAAGCAACAACAACACAACAACAACAACAACAACAACAACACAACAACATCAAGGCAACTACAACAACAACATCATCATCATCATTCGTTCATGTCTTTTGGTGTTGTTGAACAATGTTCGTTGCTCACATTTAACGCACGCAATTTTAACGCCACCAGATGATTATTGTACCCATAGCATAAACATAAATGTAGAACAGAAATTTAACAAAAAATACAACTTCAAAACTATAAAAAAATAGTAAGTACAACAACAGCAACCAGAAAATGAATTTAAAAGAATGTTAAAATATTCACTTTGGTATGCAATGACAGTGATCAAAATCGATTTTAAATTGCAGTACACAATGCAATAACAATAATAATGATGATGATGATGATGTTGATATATCGGTATTGTAAACAGAGATGGCCACCAAAAAGTAATTGAACCTTTTAACGATCGAGACTAAAATAGTTAAAGCTTAAGTGATCTAGACTATTCTCTATTGAATTGCCGGATCTTTAGTGATCTCTTTATAAGCGATCGAGTCAATTCTCTTTAGAATAGCTGAAGATTAACCGATCGAGATTATTCTCTTTAGAATAGCTGGATTCTAAGCGATCGAGTCTATTCTCTAAAGAATAGCTAAAGCTTAAGCGATCGATACTATTCTCTTTAGAATAGCTGGAGCTTAAATGATCTAGACTATTCTCTTTAAAATAGCTGGAGCTTAAGTGATCTAGACTATTCTCTCCAGAATAGCTGGAGCTTAAGCGATCGAGACTATTCTTTGCCGAATAGCTGGAGTTTAAGTGATCGCGACTTTTGTCTATAGAATAGCTGCAGCTTCTGCAATCGAGACTATTCTCTTTAGAACAGCTGTTTCTTAAGCGATCGAGACTATTTCCTTTATAATAGTTGGAACTTAAGCGTGCCAGACTATTCTTTATAGAATGCGAGATCGTTACTATACTCTATAAAATAGCTGATTCTTTCTACTATCGAGTCCATTCTATTTTAAATAACTAGAGCTTATGCAATTGAGACTATTCTCTATAAAATAGATGAAGCTTTAGCGATCGATACTATTCTCTATAGAATACCTTTAGCTTAAGTGATATTTTCTCTTTAGAATAGTTGGAGCTCAAGCGATCGAAACTATTCCCTTTATAATAGTTGGAGCTTAAGCGATCGAGACTATTCCCTTTAGAATAGTTGGAGTTTAAGCGATCTAGACTATACCCTTTAGAATAGATGGAGCTTAGGCGATCGAGACTATTCCCTATAAAATAGATTAGGCTTCAGCGATCGAAACTATTCTCTGTAGAATACTTTGAGCTAAAGTGGTCTAATCTTTTTAGAATATTTGAAGCTTAAGCGATCGAGACTAATCCCTTTACAATAGCTGAAGTTTAAGCAATCAAGTTGATTCTCTTTAGAATTTAAGAACCTTAAGCAATCTAGATTATTCTCTTTAGAATAGTTGAAACTTAAGCGAGTCAAGTCTATACTCTTTAGAATGTTTAGAGCTTAAGCGATATAGATTATTTTCTTTAGAATGGTTAGAGCTTAAACGACAAAGATTATTCTCTTTAGAGGGGTTAGAGCTTAAGCGATCTAGATTATTCTATTTAGAATAGTTGGAACTTAAGCGATCTAGACTATTCTCAACAAACTATTTAAAGCGCACGAGATTATTCTTATTAGAATAACTGGAGTTGAAGTGATTGAAACTATTCTCTCTAGGATGGTTGAAACTGAAACGATCGAGACTATTCTCTGTTGAATAGTTGAAGCTTAAGCGATTGATAAATCTCTCATTAGAATAACTGGTTCTTAAGCGATCAAGACTTATATCTTTAGAATAGCTAGAATTGTATACAAATCTGTTTAAAATAGCTGTTTATTCTCTTTAGCACAGTTGCAATCACTTGCTCTTTCTCTTTAGATAGAGATTTAGCGATCAAGTTCCTCTTTCTCTTTAGAATAGCAGAAGCTTTGTTCAATCATAACCATGAACTTTTAAAGTTTTTATTTTAAAAACACATCATTTTCAATTAAATGCACATTTTATTGCAATTTGTTTGTGGTTTTTTACTCTCTTTGTTGAATATTTCAATGACCTTTGACAAGCAAACGAATAAACATCACACACTCACATACATAGATGAAAAAAGCAGTCAACCATCAAACAATATTTACAAATATTTTTTAACCATAACTCATGTACTTTAGATGCACATAAATATTTGGGTTTTAGTTTTTTTTCAACTTTTTTTTGTTTGTTCTTTCAAATCAAAATTTATTATAATATGCATAATGTATTTATGATAAGTATGTAAGGAAAAGGGTGTTCCAAGAGGAGGTGTAAATAGAAAAAACATCTTTATTACAAATCGATTTGGGACAAGTAATGGAAGGAATATCTTTCATAAAAACAGAAATGTCTTAATGGCTGGTGAGAAGTTATAGAGAAGAGAGAGAGAAGGGAGAAAAAAATACAATAGAAGATGATCATTTATTTCATCTGAAAATTGATAATTAGTTAATCAAGTAGAGATCTCTCTCAATAAATTTGTAATTGTGGAGTAGGAGATCGATAAATCTTAGATAAAAGAAACCTTTATAAGGACTAACAAATACATTTATCAATCGTTTCATTTGAAAACAAAGACTATTCTCTTTTAAATTTCCGGAGCTGTTTTTCAATCAATCTCTTTTTAAAAGCTTTTGTTTAATTAATTGATATTATTCTCTTTCGAATAGCCACTTTATAGATAAGACTATAGAGGAGACTTTAGCCAATATATAGATGAGACTATAAAGGAGACTAAGGTCATTATATCCAAAACACTATAGTATCTATACAGACAAGACTATAGTCTCGAAACAGACACGACTGTAGCCTGTAGATGAGACTATAGTCTCTGTTTAGACGAGAATATAGACTTTGTATAAACAAACTATAGTCTCTGTATGGACAAGACTATAGTCTCTCTATAGATGAGACTATAGCCTCTGTATAGATAAGACTATAGTTTCCGTATAGATGAGACTATAGTCTCTGTATAGACGAGACTATAGTCTCTGTATAGACGAGACTATAGCCTCTGTATAGATAAGACTATAGTCTCTGTATAGACGAGGCTATAGTCTCTATATAGACGAGACAATATTCTCTGTATGGACAAGACTATTGTCTCTGTATGGACAAGACTATAGTCTCTGTATAGATGAGACTATATTCTCTGTTTAGGCGAGACTATAGTCAATGTATAGACAAGACTATAGTCTCTATATAGATGAGACTATATTCTCTGTTTAGACGAGACTATAGTCACTGTATAGACAAGATATAGTCTCTATATAGACAAATTATAGTCTCTGTATAGACAAGACTAGAGTCTCTGTATAGATGAGGCTGTAGTCTCTGTATAGACAAGACTATAGTCTATGTATATATAAGACTATAGTATCTTTATAGATGAGACTATATTCTCTGTATAGACGAGACATTAGTCTCTGTATAGACGAGGCTATAGTCTCTTTATAGACGAGACAATATTCCCTGTATAAACGAGGCTATAGTCTCTGTATAGACGATTATATACACTTTTTGTATAGACAAGACTATAGTCTCTGTTTAGACGAGACTATAGTCACTCTATAGACAAGACTATAGTCTATGTATTTACAAACTATAGTCTCTGTATAGATGGGACTATAGTATCTTTATAGACAAGAGCATAGTCTTTGTATAGACGGGTCTATAGTCTTTTTATAGAGAAGACTATAGCATTTTTTTTGTATAGATGAGACTGTAGTCTCTGTATAGACAAGACTATTATCTCTGTATAGACGAGACATTAGTCTCTGTATAGGCGAGGCTATAGTCTCTGTATAGACGAGAATAAAGTCTTTGTATAGACGAGACTATATTCTCTGTATAGCCGAGAATATAGTCACTTTATAGACAAGACCATAGTATCTGTAAAGACGGGACTAAAGTCTCTTTATAGACAAGACTATAGTCCCTGTATAGACGGGACTATTGTCTCTGTAGAGAAGGGACTATAGTCTCTGTGTAGAAGAGACTATAGTCTCTGTATAGAAGAGACTATAGTCTCTGTACAAACTAGACTTTAGCCTCTATATAAACGAGACTATAGTTTCTATGCAGTTGTAAGTATAGTCTCTACAAAGACGGCAAAATTTATATTGCAGTCTATATATTTGCAATACTATAGACTGTCTATGGACGAGACTATAGACTCTATATATAGATGAGACTATAGTCTATATATAAACGAGGCTATAGTCTTTATATAGACGAGACTGCAGCCCCTACATATATGAGACTATAGTCAGTAGTATAGTCTCTATATAGCCTCAGTATAGACGAGACTATAGTCTTTATATAGTCAAGATTATATATAGTCTATATAGTTAAGCCTGTAGTCTTCATACAGACGAGACTGTATCTGTATCTGTATTAACGATACTATAGTTTTGTATAGACTAGAGTCTCCATATATACGAGATAATAATCTAGAATATCTTCATTAATAAATGTTAAGAACTTTTCTTTCTAATTTTGGATAACCCTATTCCATTTCCGAATTTTCCATACAGGCATCATTCATTCGCGAAAATTTATATATATGTATAAATGTATAAATGTAGTTGTTATATAAATGTATTTGTTAAAAAACCACACGAATATTAAACATACAACATATTGCTTAAACAAATTTAAAATAGGACACACCACCTTCCGCGCCACGGTTCACATTTGAACTCCTACACTAGCACCATATAAGCAGTGGAAATAGCGAAGGAATTTCTATTTGTTTGTATGTTAGTATGTGAATTATAATTTAAAATGATCTAAATATTTTCATACGCGCTGTATGAAATCGACAACTTGTCCAATGTCGATGGGGTCTCAATGTTTACTTGCAACAACGACAACAACAACAACAACAGCAGCAACAACAACATATAGAGACATGTATGATTTATTAGGTTTTCAGTGGCACGAATAGCTATGCAATGCAATGGCATAAAGTGGCATACCGTGGTTTATTGAGTTAAGCTAGAGTATGGCTAATACTTGCTTTAACTTGGAAATCATCATTGGTAACCAACTAAACGTAATGTTTTGTACATTTTAACATTGAATTGTTAATGGACGTTTGTTGGTTTCTCAACAATGCTTTTGATTTTAAACTGGGTTAGTCGTTGTTAATAACTACATATTTATTCGGCTCTTTTTTTCATAAAAATTTTCTTATAAAATTTTTACCTGGTTGAGTGAATTTTTCCTTTTGTGGTGGTTTTTCTCAACCAAAATACATTTAGTTTTTTGTTATGTTTTTCTGGTTATTAAATAAATAAATTATAATTGCTTAATTAAGATAAAGTGGGGGGTTTTCTTGAAATATTTTAGTGGTTTTTGTTTGAACTTGACATTGATATATAGAAGAGTAAATTATGGTAGATAATTATTGGTAATGAAGTTTTTTCTATTGTTGTTTATTGAAGCGGAAATGCAAAAGGAATTTCTTCAATATATATGAACTTTTTTTACCCACAGTGCCTTATGTCTTACTTAATAGTCTTTGACCTCATAGTTAAAGTGGAAAATCTGTTTAGACGTTACGCTTATAAATGTCCCAGATGTTTAATTTACGTTGCACATTAATCAGTGGTATACTTTTCAATAGTCTGCACTATAATCTCGTTAATAGTCTTGACTATAGTCTCATTAATAGTGTGGACTATAGTCTCATCTATAGTCTGAACTAGTCTCTTCTATATTCAGAACTGTTCCCGCCTTTTGACAATCTGGATTATAGTCTCATGTATAGCCTGGACTATTGCACCTTCTACAGTCTGGACTAAAGTCTCGCCTATCTTCTATAGTCTGACTACAATCGAGTCTCTAGTCTGGACTAGTCTCGTTTATATCATGGACTACAGTTTCTTCTATATTCTGTTCTATAGCCTGGGCTATAGTCTGGATTATAGTCTCGTCTATAGTCTGGATTTTTGTATCCTCTATAGTCTAGACTATAGTCTCGTCTCAAGTCAGGGCTATAGTCTCGTCTAGAGTCTGGACTGAAATCTCGTCATAAGTCTGGGCTTTATTCTAGTCTAGAGTCTAGACTAAAATCTCGCCAATAGTCTGGACTTTAGTATTTACTATAGTTTGGACTAAAGTCTCTTCAATAGTCTGGACTATAGACTAGTGTATAGTCTGGACTAAAATCTCGTCATTAGTTTTGACTATAGTCTCCGATAATAATATCTTTTATAGTGTGTACTAGAGTCTGAACTATTATATCTTAGATAGTCTTGAATATAGTCTCGTCTAGAGTTTATAATCTTGTCATTAGTCTGGAGTATATTTACATCTCGTCTAAAGTCCGGACTAAAGTCTCGTCTATAGTATGAGCTAGAGTCTCGTCTATAGTCTGAACTAGAGTCTCGTCTATAATCTGGACTAAAATCTCGTCGATAGTCCGGGCTATAGTCTTGTCTACAGTCCTGTCTTTAGTCTTGTCTATAGTCTTGTCTATAGTCTTGTCTATAGTCTTGTCTATAGTCTTGTCTATAGTCTTGTCTATAGTCTTGTTTATAGTCTTGTCTATAGTCTTGTCTATAGTCTTGTCTATAGTCTTGTCTATAGTCTTGTCTATAGTCTTGTCTATAGTCTTGTCTATAGTCTTGTTTATAGTCTTGTCTATAGACTTGTCTATAGTCTTGTCTTTAGTCTTGTATATAGTCTAGTCTATAGTCTAGTATATAGTCTTGTCTATAGACTTGTCTATAGACTTATCTATAGTCTTACCTATAGTCTGGACTAGAGTATCGTCAAAAATCTACATTCTGGACTCTCTTACATTCTGGACTCGTCTATTCTATAATCGGGACTTGTCTCATTTGCAGTCTAGATAAAAGTCATGTCAATAGTCTAGACATTAGTCTCATCTAAAGCCTAGAATTAATTTCGTCTATAATCTGGACAATAGCCTCATCTTTAGTCTGGACTAAAGTCTCGTCATTAGTCTGGACTAAAGTCCGGAATTTAGTTTTGTCTATAATCTCGACTAAAATCTGGACATTTGTCTTGTCTATATCCTGGATTATACTCTCATCTATAGACTGGACTATAGTCTCGCCTAAAGTCTGGAATAAAGTCTCGTCTATAGTTTAGACTATTGTCTCTGCTATAGTCTTGTCTATTGCCTGGATTACTGTCTTGTCTATAGTCCGGAGTGTAGTGTCGTCCAAAGACTCGAATGTAGTCTCCTCTAAAGTATGGATAATATTTTAGTACAATTTGGACTTAAGTCACGTCTACAGTCTAGATTATAATAACATTTATTATTTTGGCATAAATTAAATTCCGAATTGTTATATATTATAAACGTTCCATAAATGCTCATCCTTACAAAATTTCCTCTCCAAGCATTTTCAAATAAAACTGATAGAATTCTAACTGAATTGCACAAAAGGTATAAAAAAATTATGACTTTGATAAATCATATCACACAACATTTGTTGGTGATGGATGGGCATGCATATAGATATTAAATGTGAAGCAATGAAAACAAACAAAAAATAGCCAAAAGAGAGTTGATTCCAAAAAACGCATTCAATTTATTAATTATTCCTAGCAGTTGTACTATGTATAACGGAACCGAAGCTGGACAAAGTTTCAAGTATTTAGGTATTAATTTTTAAAGTTAGATATAGCAAAAAGGAAGCTATAAAGAGGAAGTTCGTAAATATTTCATTTACATATTGGTGATCTTAAAGCAGAGACGTAGCTAAAGTTTGCAAAAATGCAATTGCGATTTTCTTAACCTACCGGCAACTCTGTTTTTGCCATAAAAGAATCCATAAATTACTAGCAACTGAAATATTAAACTTTCGTCAACTACTTGAAACTACCCTCTCCATTCTAACCCTGTCCATCATAATTTATGATGGTCATGATTTCTTGTTAAAACCTCAAAAAGCCTTATACATACAAAAACTTTTTACAGAATTTTAAAGCAAATATGAAGTACTAAGGCAGCTGAAGAAAAAAAGAACTACTCATATACACTTCTGCATTTTTATGGCAAGTGGTTTACATATTAGTTTTTTTTTTTGCCCAGATATCATAGTACTTTATTTGTACCCTAAATATATGTACCGCAGTGTTTGGTTATACCTATACAAATATGACACACGAAAAATATGTGCAAACTGTTGGTTTGCATGATATAAAGTTGTCAGTCATAACTGTAAAATTAATTTATATTTTTTTGGCCACTACAATTCAGTAGACTATACTATAAACTAGACTATAGACTAGACTATAGACTAGACTATAGACTAGACTATAGACTAGTCTATAGACTAGACTATAGACTAGACTATAGACTAGACTATAGACTAGACTATAGACTAGACTATAGACTAGACTATAGACTAGACTATAGACTAGACTATAGACTAGACTATAGACTAGACTATAGACTAGACTATAGACTAGACTATAGACTAGACTATAGACTAGACTATAGACTAGACTATAGATTAGTTTCTAGACTAGACTAGACTATAGACTAGTTTATAGACTAGACTATAGTGTGAATTCTAGACTATAGTGTGAATTCTAGACTAGTCTATAGTATAGACTAAGTCTACCCACTGTGCATTATTTTTAACATTTTCAGTTTTTTTGATTAAATATTGTTAAATATTATCATTTACGAAAGTTATGTTATTGCTGTTGTTCTTGTTGTTGTTACATTTGAACAATTTAATACTTACGCATATCGGAGAAGTCATCTACCAATATTACATTGCCGATTAAATGTTCTGGTGAACGATCAAAAACGGAATGTACGGTACGCAATAGCACGGACCACGCCTCATTGTGGAAACAAATAATTACATCAGTTGCGGGTAGATCCTTTAGATAACGTCCTGGTTCTTTACACCTGTGTGTGAGAAAAAAAAAACATACATACATATGTATATAATTTCAGTTCAAAGTAACGCACTTGCTTTAAATTACATGACTTGCAGTGTTAGTCATTTTTCATTTAACTTCTAGGAATTTTTTAAAATGCATTTTTGAGACTTTTGCGGTTTAGTAGCGGCGGGTGCTATAGTGTTTACGCCAAAGTATGTTGTTGTTGTTTTTTTTTTTTTTTTCAAAAACATTTAATAGTTGTTAAGTTTAAACCTAAAGTGTTTCTTAGACATATGTCAATTTTTTTCTTCTCGTAGCCTTGTCGTCGGTAAGTTGAAAACTATTATGAAACGTCATTTAAATAAATGACTTTAAACTCCCTTTTTCGCACATTTTCATTAATAAACAAGTAGAATGAAAAACGTGTGGTAATAAAACTCTATAATACTCAAGGTTGTTGTAAGAAAATTAGTTTACAGATTTTAAATTGGGTACAATGACTTGAGGAATATTTGTTTTATAATGGGTAGGTGGTGCAATAAATTGATGATTTTTTCTTTTGTACAAAATAAAGATAAAATTCATTCATCAATCAAAAACTTTAATGATTTTTAATCGAGTTTTTGGAATACAACAACAATGGTTAATAATTTAGTCTTATAAAGAAGTTATAGCTACAAAATTTTAGTTGATTTTAGTGTTTTTATAAATATATAACTCACCAAGCATCTCTGGGATCTGGTAGAGTTCTGTGTACGGATATCATATCGGAAGCATATTGATTAAATGCATTCTTTTGCCAACCATCATCGACGGCTTTTTTCATTTCGGAAGTCATATTGACTGGCAGGTTTACCGGTTTGCCCATTTCTCCAGGAGCATCTTTCGGTGGTGAGGGAGCAGCTAGAACACTTTTACCTAAAAATAAAAGAAAATTAATTCAATTAGATTTATAAGTATACAAATTGTAATCAATATTAAATGTATAGTTCGGACTGGGTCTATAGTCTAGTCTGTAGTCTAGTCTATAGTCTAGTCTATAGTCTAGTCTATAGTCTAGTCTATAGTCTAGTCTATAGTCTAGTCTATAGTCTAGTCTATAGTCT
>NC_060954.1:12281121-12285244 GCF_022045245.1 Lucilia cuprina
TCTGTTCTAGTTTTGTTCTAGTTCTGTTCTAGTTCTGTTCTAGTTCTGTTCTAGTTCTGTTCTAGTTCTGTTCTAGTTCTGTTCTAGTTCTGTTCTAGTTCTGTTCTTAATCCCCTTAAATGTTTTTTTTTTGAATTCAAATTTAATCCTTCAATTTCGCAAACTTCAAAGGACCTTTAATCAAAAACTTTAACAATCTAATGCTAATTACCAAAACGCTCACAACATTTCAAAAACTCTGTTACAAACATCTTCCGGCAAATTCTACCTTTTTTGTAATCTGTTTCTCTCCCCCCGAAGGTTAAAGGTTAGACATGTACAATTGTTTTGTAGTTTTATAAACATTTTGTTCTAAATAAATGGTAAATTTAGTGGAAATTGTGTTTAGGTTTGCTAGTTATTACAGGACTATACGTTTTGGGGCTTCAATAATCTAGTCACGTATATGGTTAAATAAAAAAAATATATGTATATTTTTTGGTGTTTATCTTAAGAAACTTAATACATAAAATGTTTTGTAAATTTATTCATATATAAAAGTAAACATAATAACCCCAGCTAAATAAATAAATAAAAAACAAATAAACAATTTAAGACAGATAGTAATAAGTGATCGTAATACAAAGAAAGTATTTTGTTAAATCTACAAAACATTTGCAGAATAAAAAGTAGTTTTCAAAATAATGTGGCTGTCAAAGGTTAAATGCCAACCGAAAAGTACACCTCCCCCCCCCCAAAAAAAAAGACAAACTTTTAGCTTAAAGTTTAATCAGAAAACATTTATAAATATAATAAAATTCTTAACTTACCTTATGACGTTTCTTTTCTCTGTCCGGCACTGCATGCCAATTGAATTGTAAATTCCAATCGAAACCACCAACATTAACACCACCCGAGTCGCGATAATGATATTCGAGTGTTGTATCATCGATAACATCTATAACGGGACAGACAACTGTTGTAGAATTTCTAGCGATACGATCCAATAATGGTTCTAGCCAGCCTAATAAATAAAAATTGAGAAAGTGTTTATCATTAATAATAATGTGAGATGATTTTCAATGATTTGTGTAAAATAAAATGAAAAAAAAATATTTAAGAAATGAGATTAGTTTCACTTTTGCCTAAGAGAGAAAGGTAACTAAGTTTGATAAGAAGTTTATAATTTTTTTTCAAAATTGTCGTCATTATAAAACAGATCTATAGGTGAGATCATAGAAAGATGTATAGTTTATACTTAAGACTGATCTGCAGATCAGACAATAAATTGCTTCTACTATAGTCTGGTCTATGGTTTAGACTATGGATCTACAGTTCGGAATCTAGAGTAATCTGTTGTTCAACTTTATAGAAAATATTCTATAGATCAGATAATAGACAGTACTATAGTTCAAACTATACAATCATACATATGTAGCTAAAGCTGTAGACTACAGTTTAGACATAAGACAGGTCTATAGTTAAAAGTTCAGATATAGACCGGACTGTTGTTCAGACAATCTTTAGTTTAGACTATAGACTGATCTATATTTTAGACTATAGACTGGTTTTTAGTTTATGCTATAGACTGGTCCAAAGTGTGGACAGTAGACTGTTCTGTAGTTCACACATACATTGGTCTATAGTTCAGACTGTAGACTGTTCTACAGTTTAGACTATAAACTGATCTTTAGTCTGGACTATAGAGTGGTCTATAGTTCAGACTTTAGACAGGTCTGTAGTTTACACTATAGACTGGTCTAAAGGTTAGACCGTGACTATTCTATAGTCCAGATTGTAGACTGTGTAATTCATACTATAGACTTATCTCTAGTTCAGACTTTAGACTGATCTCAAATTCAGACTATATATAAACTTATTTATAATTCAGACTATAGTCTATAGTTCAGACTTATTTATAGTTCAGACGATAGACTTGGCGATAGTCTATACTTCAGAATATTGACTGGTCCATAGTTCAGGCAATATACTGGTCTACAATCCAGTCTATAGAATGATCTATAGACCGGATCTATAGTCCGGTCAATAGTCTGAACTATAGAATGGTCTATAGCCCGGACTATATGCTGGTCTATAGTTTAGACTAAAGAGTGTTCTATATTAAGATTATAGACTGGTCTAAAATTCAGATTGTATACTGCTCTATATTTCAGATGGTAGACTTTTCTGTAGTTGAGATTATAGATTGATCTACAGTTCAGACTATAGAGAGGTCTATAGTTCCGACTATAGACTAGCCCATAGTTCAAGTTTGTTTACAGATCAGACTATGGGTAGTTCTACAGACCGATTTCTGGTTTAGACTATAGACTTATTTATAGTTCAGAAAAGAGACTGGTCTATAGTCCAGAATATAAAATTGTCTATAGTTCAGACTGGACTGGAAAAGAAACTGGTATATAGTCCAGTCTACAAGTTGGTCTATAGTTCAGACTATTGACTGGTCTATAGTCCACACTATATGTTACAGATTAGACTATGAACGGTTCTATAAGCATTTTCAGACTACAGAGTGATCTCTAGTTTAGGCTATAGACTGATCTATAGCTCAGACTATAAACTGGTCTATAGTTTAGACGATAGACTGTTCTATAATTTAGATTATAAGTATTATTATTGTGTAATATATAGATTGATATTATTATTCTTAAACTTTAATACTGAATCAAAGCACCTAAAGGACATAATCTCCCCACATCATAATCTTTGAATAAAAGATAATTTCTCTCTAGAAATAACTACTTCTTCATGCTCAAGTAATAGGTTACCTCCTCTCACACCTCAAACAACTGACCGTGTATGAAAATTTTTAAAATATAACAATTAAATTACATGATAAAAGAAACTGTTATAACGACAGACATTGACAGGAATATTTGAAAAGGAATTTCATTTACACAAAAATACAAAAAAAAATTAACACAACTACAAAAATACATACTATACTAAAGACCACTCAACTGTAAATTGAGATAAATTATTTAGGATTAAAAAGAAATGAACAAGAATGTTTAGTATTTTGCTGCAAAACGAAATCTGTGAACAAACTGAAAAGACGCCTCAGATGATACCCCTGTAAATCATCAATCATAAAACTAAATAAGACATAAAAATTGTAAATTTAATTTTAGTTTTTTTTTGTTGTTGTTCAATAGAAAATATCTTTAGTTCGTAAAATATAGAAAATTTAATAAAAATTTAATAAAACTACATAATACCTTGAAGTACTCAGTTCCAAGACATTAGGACATTGGAGAAATCAAATTTGTATAATAAATACATGTTGCATAAGAAAAAAACAAAATTCAATTAAGAAGGATTAAAATTACATTGTCAAGTTGAACATAAATAGAAAAAAAACCAAAGCGTTTTAATTAAATAAATTTATGTAACATTGATTGAAACGAGAGAAGACAAAGAATGAAATCATTTGTGAGAACTTAAATATCAAAGATCTAAACTTCGATCATAGTCAGTCTATAGACTGGTTTATAGTGAGACTATAGACTGGGGTATAGTGAGACTATAGACTGGTCTATAGTGAGACTATAGCTTGGTCTATAGTTAGACTATAGACTGGTCTATGGTGAGACTATAGACTGGTCTATAGTGAGACTATAGACTGGTCTATAGTGAGACTATAGACTGGTCTTTAGTGAGACTATAGACTGGTCTATAGTGAGACCATAGACTGGTCTATAGTGAGACTATAGACTGATCAACAGTGAGACTATAGACTGGTCTATAGTGAGACTATAGACTGGTCTATAGTGAGACTATAGACTGGTCTATAGTGAGACCATAGACTGGTCTATAGTGAGACTATAGACTGATCAACAGTGAGACTATAGACTGGTCTATAGTGAGACTATAGACAGGTCTATATTGAGACTAAAGACTGGTCTATAGTGAGACTATAGACTGGTCTATAGTGAGACTATAGACTGGTCTATACTGAGACTATAGATTTATCTATACTAAGACTATAGACTGGTCTATAGTGTGACAACAGACTTGTCTATAGTGAGACTATAGACTGGTCTGTAGTGAGACTATAGACTGGTCTGTAGTGAGACTATAGACTGGTCTATAGTGAGACTATAGACTGGTCTATAGTGAGACT
>NC_060954.1:12285344-12287503 GCF_022045245.1 Lucilia cuprina
CTAGTCTATAGTCTAGTCTATAGTCTAGTCTATAGTCTAGTCTATAGTCTAGTCTATAGTCTAGTCTATAGTCTAGTCTATAGTCTATAGTCTAGTCTAGAGTCTAGTGTATAGTCTAGGTTATAGTATAGCTTATAGCCTAGCCTATAGTCTAGTTTATTGTCTAGTCTAAAGTCTAGTCTATATCTAGTCTATAGCCTACTCAATAGTCCAGTCTATAGTATAATCTATAATCTGGTCTGTAGTCTGGTCTATAGTCTAGTCTATAGTCTGGTCCATAGTCAATTCTATAGTCTAGTCTATAGTATATTCTATAGTCTAGTCTATAGACTATATTCTAGTCTAAAGTCTAGTCTATAGTCTAGTCTTTAGTCTAGTCTATAGCCTAGTCTATACTATAATCTATAGTCTAGTCTATAGTCTACTCTATGGTCTAGACTATAATGTAGTCAATAGTGTAGTCTATAGTCTAGTCTATGGTCTACTCTATAGTATTGGCCATTGTATAGTTTATAATCTAGTAAAAAGGTCTTAGTTAGTATTTTCCCCCTACCCACTGTGCCCTTTAAGGAATAACAAACTCTAAAAACATCGCCTGATGTAGATGCTGATGAGATCTGATATCTCATATAATGTAGGAGTCTGATGTAAGTTGTTGTTTAGAACATCTCTCACTACCATCATTCACGTTTCTAGCCATCATCCACACATTTCTTATGCTGGACATCAAGAGCACACCAAGACAGTTCAAGACAAGTAACCATTGTGTGATTATGCTCTTGTATTGTCTTAAAACGTGATTGATTGTTGCACGTGTCTGGCATTTTAAACATTTTGCGAATTGAATACAAAAAGAAAACAACAAATTTTTCATTACATTATTGTTTACACGCTACATAGAGTTGTTGTAAGTACAAGCTACTGCTGTTCTTGTTGTTGTTATTGTTTTTATTAAATTTTCATTCAGTTGGTCATTCATTTATTATTCAACTCCTTTAACCAGGTTTTCAGATTATTTTACACATTTCTCATTTTTTCCTTGTTTTTCTTTTTTTGTGTTTCTGTTTCAGCTCATACGAAAAAACAATTGGAAGACTATTTTGCTGCCAATCCAAAGGTTAAAATTTTACGTGCACCAAAGCGTGAAGGTTTAATACGCGCCAGACTACTCGGTGCACGTCATGCCACATCGCCAGTATTAACATATTTAGATTCTCACTGCGAATGCACCGAAGGTGAGTATTTCAGATCACTGTTTATTATGCACATTTTGTGTTTTTGTTTTTTTGCAATTTTCCATTTTACATTTTTCTCCCCTTTTATGCTGTAGTTGAGTTTAATGTGATGTGAATGATTTTCTTTAAAGATTGACTGACGTTCGTTCGTTCATTCAATTGTTTTAGTTAAGTACAATGAGTACTTTTTTGGGGGGTAATTTGTTGTTAGCTTTTGCTGCAGTACTCAGTTTGTAGTCTCACTTTATGGAACTAAATGGGGTTAAAAGTTTTAATTGTCATTGATTAAGTTTGCAAAACATTTATTTTTTTTATTGTATTTTTTTTTGAGGGACCTTGAGTTTAGTTGGATGGTTATTTATGCTGCTAGTAATTGATTAACGGATTTGTAGCAGAACAGAATCATTATTATTAGGTAGCGTTGATTGCGAACAATTTTAGTTACGCTTCAATTGTTAACGCTATTAGAGGGATATAAATCTGTAATAGGTTTTGAATTTTGTAACAGCAACACAAAATAGTTATTTACATAATATCTATTATCCAGTTATAGTCTCACTATAAACCAGTCTATAGTCTCACTATAGACAGGCTATAGTCTCACTATAGACCAGCTATAGTCTCACTATAGACCAGTCTCTAGTCTCACTATAGACCAGTCTATAGTCTCACTATAGGCCAGTCTATTGTCTCACTGTAGACCAGACTATAGTCTCATTATAGACCAGACTATATTCTCATTATAGACCAGACTATATTCTCACTATAGACCAGACTACAGTCTCACTATACACCAGTCTATAGTCTCACTATAGACCAGTCTATAGTCTCACTACAGACCAGTCTATAGTCTCACTATAGACCAGTCTATAGTCTCACTATGGACCAGTCTATAGTCTCACTATAGACCAGTCTATAGTCTCA
>NC_060954.1:12287603-12293679 GCF_022045245.1 Lucilia cuprina
AGAACTAGAACAGAACTAGAACAGAACTAGAACAGAACTAGAACAGAACTAGAACAGAACTAGAACAGAACTAGAACAGAACTAGAACAGAACTAGAGCAGAACAGAAGAGAAGAGAACCTGAACAGATTTAAAACAGAAGCAAAACTAGAAGAGAACTTTTAAAGAAGTAAAAACAGAACCTTTACATAGAAAAACCTCATGGAGATAATGTGGTCCGATATACTGAAGGTGTCAATATCTGAAATGGCATATAGTGTACACCATACACTAACATAATGTTGTTCTATCTGAAATCCTGTAAACTCTTGTGCGGTAGTAAAGCGCTTCGCAGAGTGAACATTCTGAGTTGATCCTAACAAATATTAGTTGGACAAAGGCAAGGTCTGGACTATAAGGACGTTTATGTTAAGATTACTAAAAAAAAATGTTTTATATTGCTCTCTAGTAACACTCACATTCCTTTAATTAAAAACAGAACAATTGAAAAGTTTCAATGAAAACTTTGCATTTAAATTTTTAATGAAATTAATTTAAATATTCGTCTTAACGACTGGTACTATTGGTCCGACTACCACCTCCTCATTTCCAACTTGTCGTTTTTCTCGTCATTGTTTAACAAATTCTCTGCTTAAATTATTTGAAAATATTTACAAACTAAGTACATATACCTTCAAAAAATAAACATTTACTTGCCACTACTCTAAACGTTATAGACATTTATATACGTTATAATAGTAATGATGATGATGTTAATGGCCGACAATGATAATAATGATATTTGCAATGATGATAATGAAGCTGTTGTTGTTGCTGATGTTGAACGGAAACTTTGAAACATCATTAGGAAATCCTTATTTTGAAAATGTGTATTAAACTTTTCGCTTGTTTTAACAATTGCTCCCTGACTGCTAGTTGGGGAGACTGATTGGTGGTGGGATGGTTGGTTGGCTGGCAGTTTGGTGTTGGTTGCCTGTTTGGCGTTGGTTGGCGCTTAGATAAATGGTATTGACAGCAATAATTTTACTTCGGGCAAGCAATTAAAATTACAAAATATTGCAGAAGTAAATATTTTGTAAATGTATTTACAATTAGGAGAAAAGCTTTATGGGCATCTAATGACAGTGTAACAGTGTGAACAGAAAGAAGGAAAGAAAGAAAAAATTGTGAAAGCTGTTGAAACTTAAGAAAGGGCTTTCTGAAATCTGCATTTAAAATCTACAAAAAAATCATTTGAAAAAAAGCTTTTTACGTTAATTACATTTAAAGCTTGTAAAGCTTTCTAACTAGGAAAGTTTTTCTTCTATTAGGTTAAATTAAAGCTTTTTCAAACTTTACTTATAAACATTAAGGCTTTGTAATTTTGAAAGCTTTCATTGTTTTAATTTTATTTTCATTGTTTTAGTTTTAATTTTAATGCTTTTCATTTGAGAAACAGCTTTTTGTGTTAATTACATGAATAGCTCGTAAAACTTTCTAAGCTTTCTTTTGATTAAGCTTTTCGAATTTAGGATTATCAAAAAACATTTGCTGTCAAACTAAAATCCATTTAAAATGGAATGGAAAAGACTTTGTTTTAATGTTTTTCATTTGAAAAAAGCTTTTAAGGTTAATTACATTAAAAACTCGTAAAGCTTTAAAACTCTTAAAGTTTATATTCTGTAATGATATAGTTTTTTAAAGCTTTTTAAGATTGATAAATTATCAATCAAATATTTCATGAAAACCTTAAAGCTTATTAATTTTTAAAGCTTTCATTATAAAAATCTTTTAATCAAGCTTTTCGAGTTTAAAAATATTTGCTGTCAAACTAAAATCCATTTAAATTGGAATGGAAAAGACTTCGTTTTAATGCTTTTCATTTGAAAAAAGTTTTTTAGGTTAATTATATTAAAAGCTTATAAAGCTTTAAAACCCTTAAAGTTTATATTTTGTAATCATATTGTATTTTAATTAAAGTTTTTTCTGACTGATAAATAATCAAAAAAACATTTCGTGAAAACCTTAAATCTTTGTAATTTCGAAAGCTTTCATTAAAAAGTTCTTAAATTTAGCATTTTGAACTTTTTTCCTTTAACTATTTGCTACCAAACTAAAATCCGTTTAAAACATTTAAGCTTTTGCCTTTAGCTTTTTTTATTAAGTAAAGCTTTTTGCCTTAAAGCTTATCATTACAATTTCAATGGCTTTGCTATCAAACTAAAATGCATTTAAAATATTAAGGCTTTTGCCCTAAGCTTTTTTATTAAGTAAAGCTTTTTTGCTTAAAACTTTTCTTTACATAATGACAATCAATTCAATTTATATTTTAATACCTTTACCTCTCACATTTCATCCTCTTTAAGTGTTATTATTAAATTTCTTTCTGCTGTTTACGTTAAAGCTTTTCCCTTTTATTTAAACTTTTTAAACAATAGCTTTTCCTTTATCAGAGAAAGTGTTCAATTTAAAGGAATAATAGAATTTCTTCTCATTATTTTTGCCGTATATTTTTTCTAATTTCCAGCTTTTGTTAGCTTTTCATGAGATTTTTATCTCCACTTTATGGCAGGACGTACTATGTACATGTTTCTACAGGAATACAAAACAAATTGTTCGTTGATATTTTTCATTCATTGTTATTAAATACCAGTTGTGATTAATATTCTTGGTGCTTTTTTCTTTTTTTGTTATTTTTTTAATTTGTTATTGTTATCCATCCTTGTATCGACGGGATATTGTCTGAGTAGTGGTGGTGGTGGTATTTTTCATTTTAAAAACACACACATACTAAATAGATTTTGTTAGAATTTCCGCTCATTTCCGTTTTATGTATAATAATGTATTTCATTCGAAGTCTGTGTGTGGAGCTTTTTAATTGTTTCTCTGATAGAGTGTTTAAAGTGTGGTCGAGACTTTCATCAGTTAAGTTGAAAAATTGAATTTTTCATTTATTAAATGTTCGTGTTTTAAACAATTGTTTGGCTATAGATTGTCGGCAATTTTAATTGTATTTGAAAAAGGATATAACTAAAGGAAAATCCATGTTAAAATGTTAGAATGTAAAAAAAGCTTTCATTTGAAATGTTTACTTAAGAAAAGTTAAAAAGATTTATGATAAAACATTAAAAAAAGCTGTTAACTGAAACAAAATAAAAGAAAATTTAATAAATTTTAGCAATTTATAGAAAGTTTTTTTTCGACACAAAGCTTAAGCAAAGCTTCTCGTTAGAAAAACTTTAGGGTATTTGAAACAATGCTTTTTAATAGTTTATAAGAAAAAAGTTAAAAGTTTTTAAAGAAATGAAAAGAAATCTCAATAAAAACTTTTTATAAGGCTGTTAAAAAAGCTCTCTAAGAAAGTATTCTAAGAAAAATAATATTCGAAGCTTTCTGAGAAAAAAACCTAAGAAGAAAGAACTTTTAGAAAAAATTTAAGTAAAAGCTTATTTAAAGTAACAGAAAGCTGCAAGGGTTAACATTGCAAAAGATTTTGTATAATTTAATATTAAAAGCTTTTTGCAATGCCAAATACTTGTTTTATAAAACTTTTTTTAAAGAACCTGATGAAGTCATAAATCTTATAACAACAACTTGTATAAAAGCAGAAAAAAGTCAAAAGAGATAAAAGTTTCATAGAAATCGCAACAAAAGCCTTAATCAAAGAATATCAAACGCCGTTTTTGTACTTAAAGCTAAAGCTTTTATTGAAAATCCTTCATAAATTTAATAAAAATTTCTTTAAAATATTTATTTTCTTTTTCATCCACTCTCCGGAAAAAAGCACAAAAACTTTGCAGGACTAAAACTATAATATAAAAACATATAACATAATTTTCACATAATTAGTAAAAAAACATCAGCAGAATTAATTGACCAAACGATATTTAATGGCACGCAAAATGGGATATTTGTCACCAGTGCAAAGGCCACGGAAATCATCGTAGGACAAATCGTACAAAGCAATACCACCCAAGTTATGACTCTTAGCATAGGCAGCCTTATCAGCAGCTGTATCGGGATCTTCATAGGAAACCCAAACACCATTCTTGCCCTTTTTGTCGGCAGCTCTGAAGGCATAAACACCACTGCGACGTGAAGGATCAGAAACTTTTCTTAATGGAGCATCAGCACCCTTGGCATACATGTTATTGGCATTGGGCAACAAAGAGCAGGTCTCTTGCCAACTATACAAGCCCAAAGTTTGAGTGTTAACACCCAAAGGAGCATCATTTTCAACTTTAGCTACAGGTGGTACACCAGTATCACCCGAATCTTCAGTCATTTTCCAGGGACGGCCATAGGTGCTAACACCCAAATTGATTTTCTTCGAAGGGCAACCATTGCGCAACCAGAATTGTACTTGATAATCAGCATTGAATTCAGGATTACGATCAGCCATGGGATACAAGGGAGCGGCAATATCAGCCAATTCATGATTGCGTTCGGGTGTATAGAAATCGAAAGCAGCCAAATTAACAAAGTCGACATAGTTGACCAAGGCGGGAATATCGTAGAACACTAAAATGTTGAACAGTTTAATAACTTTCTTAATGAATACGCTTCCCAAAACAGAAACTTACATGAAGAGTTAACATTGGGCAAAACGGTAGTGGACAACAGGAAGTTATCGGGTCTCAATTCATTTTTCAAATCACGCATAAGTGCTGTAAATTGTTCCTTGTGCATTTCAGAATTTTCATCGACAATATGATCACCGGTAAAGACTTTCTTGAAACCCTTCCAGAAACTGCCCAAACCACTGTGCACCTTTTTGGGTTTGTTCTTGGGGAATTGCCAAGCAATATCCAAACCATCAAAACCATAAGTCTTCACCAAAGCATAGGCGGTGTTAATGAAACGCATGCGTCCAGTGGGGTTTTCCAACAATTCCAAATATTTGTTGGGCAAATCTTTGGCATCTTCACTAGTTTCGATATCCTTGTCACCACCCACACTCAATAAAACCTTAACATTGGGATATTTACGCTTTAGACGGGTCAATGTGCGATACAAACCCTTGCCCAAATCCAAGTCCAAATTTTGATTGGTACTCAAAGCCTTAAAGGAGTCACGTTCAATGCCAGCATAACCATAGACGACATAGGTACAGAATTGGAAGGCGGGTTCTAAGTCGTCAATGATAAGTTTGGCCAAACCTGTAAAAGAAAATTTCAAGAATGAAATTAAAAATAAAGATATATAAAAAATGAGAAAAAGCTTAATAAAAAGCTTTCTAGGAAAAACTTAAATAAAAGCTTAACAACTTTAAGTACAAAAGCCTTTTCTTGAAAAATTCAAAAGCTTGCAGTGAAAAAGCTTAACAACGTTTTTACTGCAAACTGTATTAAGAGCATCAACTTCATAGGAGCTTTCTTCAGAAAAGCTTGTGAAGCATTTTATTAAGAAACGTTTAAGAAAATATTAAAAAGCTTACAAAAAGCTCCGTTAAAAAAGTTAAAAGCTTTGTAAGACAAAGATTTGTTAACAAGTTGTATTAAAACTTTTTGCAAAAGCTTTAAAAAACATTTAAATTTATATGTTATCTTGAAAAAAAAAATCACCCTATTTGTCCCACTTTCTGGCTAATCATTGTTTTTACAATCTTTTTAGTTTTAATTTAATAACAAAAGCCTTGAATTATTAAATATTTTTAAATTATTAACAAACATAATTTCCATGATTTCAACAAAAGCAAAAACTCCCCTTTGAATTGTTGTTTTGTGCAACTTTTTGAAAAAATATTTTTTATAAAAAAAATATTTTTTATATATATTATTGTTAAGTTACTTATTTTATTTAAAGGTTTCTGTATAAATCATTTATAAGTTTTTGCTATAATAAAACTTTTAATGCTAAAGAGAGGAAATTATGGGGAAAAAATTGAAAACGAAATCATGAAAGTACAGATTTTTCTTGCATGCTACTAAAAACCATTATAAAGGGGACCATTTCTATTGGTTGGACAATAAAAAAGGAGATCGATAGATGACAGACTAGACTATAGACTAGACTATAGACTAGACTATAGACTAGACTATAGACTAGACTATAGACTAGACTATAGACTAGACTATAGACTAGACTATAGACTAGAC
>NC_060954.1:12293779-12296237 GCF_022045245.1 Lucilia cuprina
CTAGTCTATAGTCTAGTCTATAGTCTAGTCTATAGTCTAGTCTATAGTCTAGTCTATAGTCTAGTCTATAGTCTAGTCTATAGTCTAGTCTATTGTCTAGTCTATAGAGTAGTCTATAGTCTAGTCTATAGTTTTGTCTATAGTGTAGTCTATTGTGTAGTCTGTAGTTTAGTCTATAGTGTAGTCTGTAGTTTAGTCTATAGTGTAGTCTATAGTCTAGTCCATAGTATAGCCTTCGATCTTGTTTCTTCTTTTAGTCAGTCACAGCCGATTAGATTTACCTCTCATCTACACAGCACTGTCACTATCGTATACAAGACATTTGAAGAATTACTCTAAAAATAAATTATTAAAAATGACAACAATAACAAACATATTAAATAAAAATTTTAATTTTATTTTTGAAGCGGCCTTCAATCTCTGTTAAAATCTGTATTAATATCTCTCACTAATACCTCTCTCTGATGCTCTCAAACTAATTATTATCGCCAACACCATATCATTATCATAAACAATGATTACTCTCAAATCTAGTTTATTTTTTGTTTTTCAGCTTCTGCTTTAGCTTTGCCCAAAACTTAAGTACTTCACAGACAAGTCAGTCTTTATTTAAACGTCGAGCTTTAAACAACTCGTCTTCAAAACCTTAAATCTGTGACTGTAATAGCGATCATTTCATATAGTGTGTAAATTTAGAGCAAGCGAAAATGCAAATTTCCCTTGTATTTTCATTATTCTGTTTGATAGCTTCGGCCTGGGCCAATACCGGTGCTCCCGCTAAGCCTGGTGTACCCGAAAAACAATTGGTTTGCTATTATGATTCCTCCAGTTTTATTAAAGAGGGTAAGCATAAGCGACGTGTCTTGAGTTCTTGATGTGTTTGTTTGTGTTTAAGAGTGTTGGGACATTTAAAATTTTCTGGAAATTGATAAGACTTTGGTTTATTTGTTGTTATAGTTTTTTTTTAATTCCAGTTCAAAGTATTGCGTAATTTGCTAGTTGTAGTTAAAAATAATAACAAAATTATAAAAAAGAATTTAAATTCTAGGGAAATTGAGACCAAATTGTGTTAATTGCTACTAATTATTTTTGATTGCAAGTGAGAGTAAACTGCTAAATATTATAATTGTAAATGACATCCTCTTAATGTGTGAGATTTTTTAAGTGGAAATTGTAAAAATACAATTAAATTTAAATCGTGTTTTGTAAAGTGTTTGCTTAAATATTTCTGGAAACATAAAAACAATAAAAATATTTTGCACTTGCAGAGAGATAATGTGGCACAATTTCTGAGAATTATTTAAATGATTTTGTTTTCTTCAAAACATAATATATTCCGGTTTTTAATAAAATAAGAAAAAAATAATTGTCCATTTAAACTGATAACATGATTTTTTTAACAACTGTTGTTCGATAAGTACAGTGCGGCATAGAAGATATGTTATCAAATCAATTTCATACGGTTTTTAAAACTAGTCTATAGTACGGGCGATGGTGTAGTCTTTTGTTTGCACAAGAGTCTAGTCGATAGTCTAAACTATAGTGGATTATATAGTGTATAGTTTGGATTATAGTCTAGTCTTTAATTTAGGGTATAGTCTAGTCTAGACTATAGTCTAATATTTATGCTATAGTCTAGTGCATATTCTGGATTATAGTCTAATCTACAGTCTGGATTATAGCCTACTCTATTCTATGGTCTAGTCTCTAGTCTAGTCTAATCTATGGTTTAGTCTGCAGTTCATTCCATAGTCTAGTCTATAGTTTAGTTTGTAGTATAATCTATACTCTAGTCTGTAGACCAGTCTATAGTCTATAGTCTAATCTACAGTCTAGTCTAAAGTATAGCCCATAATCTAGTCTATAGTCTAGCCTGCAGTCTAGACTATAATATTGTCTATAGTCTAGTCCATACCCTAGTCTATAGTCTAGTCTGTAGTATAGTCAATAGTTTGGTCTATTGTCTAATCAATAGTCTAGTATATAGACTAGACTATCGTTTAGTGTAATAAAATATAGTCTAGTCTATTTTCTAGACCATATTCTTGTCTATAGTCTAGTCTATAGGCTAGACCATATTGGTCTATAGTCTAGTCAATAGTCTTGTCTTTAGTCTAGTCTGTAGAATATTCTATAGTCTACAGTCTAGTCTGTAGTCTAGTCTAAAGTCTAGTCTATAGTCTAATCTACAGTTTAGTCTATAGTCTAGCCTATAGTCTAAACTGTAATCTTGTCTATATTCTAGTTTATAGTCTAATCGATATTCTAGTCTATAGTCTGGTCTAGATTATATTCCGGACTATAGTCTGGTATATAGTCTAGTCTATAGTCTAGTCTATAATATAGTCTATATAATCTGTAGTCTAGTCTATAGTCTAGTCTATAGTCTAGTCTATAGTCTAGTCTATAGTCTAGTCTATAGTCTAGTCTATAGTCTAGTCTATAGTCTAGTCTATAG
>NC_060954.1:12296337-12297972 GCF_022045245.1 Lucilia cuprina
TTCTGTTCTAGTTCTGTTCTAGTTCTGTTCTAGTTCTGTTCTAGTTCTCTTCTAGTTCTGTTCTAGTTCTGTTCTAGTTCTGTTCAAGTTCTGTTCTAGTTCTGTTCTGCATTTAATTTATTCCATTTAGTATATATTAATAAAACATTTTAAATTCAATTACAACAAAAAAATAATAAAATTTATGTTAAGTGACATTTAACATCATTTATTGTAAATTTAGCTTTAAATATTTAATAATAATTTTAAATTCCCAGATCTGCATTAAAAAAATTAATGTAAATGAATGCAAAAGTATTTTTTTTTTTTATTTTATTTTCCACCTTAAGGTATGCTTTACAATTTTAACCAATATCAACAAATTTTACCTTAAATCGTAGCAAATTTCTGTAGTTTATGAAATGAACTAAAGTTTACATAGAGAACAACTAAATCTAGATTAATAAATAAACCTTAAAATAACAAAGTTATTTTTGAAAAAATATATATATATATATAAAGTTATTTGATTTGCTTGGAATCAAAACTAAAACAATTATTTATAAAACACACTAGAAAGGCGAGTTGAAAGTTAGTTTGTTTCATGGATGTTAAAGACGTAAGGAGGAAAAAACTTTGTTTAAATGAACAATTTTCCAATAATTCAGTTTAACAAGTTTAAAGGAAAAAAACTTTATGTAGAACTAACACAAACTGTAAGTGTGTAATTTAGTTTAGAATTTATTGATTTTCTTTGAACTTTTCCATTTCTTTCCACTTCCTCATACAATCTATAAGTAACAGTTATTTTTTTAACACAAAAAAGAATTTTTTTTGAACAATAAGAAATTCCTATAAAATGTAAGGTTATGTTTGAAGCTTTAAAGAAATTCTTTTCTACATGACTGCAAGTTGTGTGGGAGTTTGATTATCAGTCAAAGAGTTGCGGCGTAAAAAAATTGTATATTGTCCATTTTTTCTCGTATTTTTCATATAAATTATTTTTTATTTCCGTTTCCTTTTTTCAACTCATTTTCCACTTGTCTTACTTACTTAAGCTTGAAATATTTTCCTTATTTGTTTTAACATTTGTCTTAATTTTCTAAACGTTTTTACGCCATTAGCAAGCACATGTTAAGTATAACAATTTCTTGGTTTATTTTTTTAATAGGGATTTGTTGCCATTAAACCTAAAAGTCCTTAATATCATCAAACTTTAATCCTATTATAAGAATATATGCAAAAAGGGCTGGCAAAGCAAAGTATAAATGACCGAAATAAAATGTAAAAAAAAACTAAAACTAAACCAAAAACTCGCATACTCTTAGGAAAGCAGCACGAAAAAGGGCAAACGGCAACAGAATGAAAGATTTGTAATAAAATCAAAAGGTTTAAGCTCACACGTACACATATGAAAATCATTTTTTTCAGTTTAATAGAATTACAGGAATGTCCTAGTTTAAGTGCAAAAGAAGAAGAGAAGTCCAAAAGGACCAAAACAAATGTACACATGAAATTTAGTTTTGTACTAGTACTGTTCTAGTACTGGTCTAGTTCAGTTCTAATTCAGTTCTAGTTCAGTTCTAGTTCAGTTCTAGTTCAGTTCTAGTTCAGTTCTAGTTCAGTTCTAGTTCAGTTCTAGTTCAGTTCTAGTTC
>NC_060954.1:12298072-12299903 GCF_022045245.1 Lucilia cuprina
GACTAGACTATAGACTAGACTATAGACTAGACTACAGACTAGACTATAGACTAGACTATAGACTAGACTATAGACTAGACTATATACTAGACTATAGACTAGACTATATACTAGACTATACACTAGACTATAGACTAGATTATAGACTACACTATAAACTACACTATAGACTAGACTATAGACTAGACTATAAACTAGACTATACACTAAACTATAGACTAGACTATAGACTAGACCGTAGACCAGACTATAGACTAGACTATTGACTGAAGTAGTTCCACGATTTTTTTAACTCTGTCACTTGACCATCACTGCCGTTAAACCAACATCGTGCTTATTATCAGTTTGTTCGAGTAAACTCTTGCAGTCAGTCTGTCGTTATAAACGATGAAGATGTTTTTGTGGAAGATTGAATCGTGAGGGGATTTATTTCGATTTTTATTACTGTGTATTCTGTTTAAATTTGTTTTATTTATTGTTTTTGATTTATTTATTTCTTTATATTGTTTTTATTTGTCGACTACTGTGTGTTGTTGTCTGCTCGCAAGAAACCAAATCGATTGATGTAGAAGAAGGGAAAAAATCAAGAATGCTTAAGTATCACAGACCCACACACTTACATAGAGTTAAGACTCTAATCCATTCTTGATAAGTTATCAATATTTGATGATTTTTATTTTATTATTTTGTTGTTATATATTATGATGCCTTACACCACTATAGAGGTTGATGGTATTGCGGGGTTTCAGATCATTTTCAGAAATCTTTCTCAAAATTATTTAAGTATACTGAACTTAGTGAGTAACAGTTCATAATAAACCTCATGATCTAATCATTTTCGGAAATAAATTTTAAATATTTTCTTAGCTTATGTAGGGTGTCATTGAAACATGTTTGTCTTAGTAATTTATTACTTATTTTTGCTTTAGGATTCAATTATTTCTTTATGTATGTCACTCACATACGCACACTTAATATTTTCACAAATACATAAACTGTTGTTGGTTATGTACATTTTTCGAATATAAATATACGATTTTGAATCAATTCAAACTCAAGAATAGACAGACTTATTGATGACCTCTTCTTAGCGCTGTACATCTTAAGTTTAATAGAACACAAATCCCAGCAAAGTGTTTACAACCATTAAAGAAAAATGTGATAAAGATTAAAGGGAACACTTAATACATTCGCATTGTTAAAATTTCGCTATTTTCTTTGTACAAGATTTAAACATAATGTTTTGCTGAGTTATTTTATATATTTTCGTCTACTGCCATTGTCATTATTTATTACTAGAGTATTATTGTTGTTTTTGCTAAATGTTTAATTTATTATTCAGATATTTACATTTCTGTTCGTTTCTCATTTTTTTGTTCGTAATTTATTTAAAAGTTTTCTGTTGTTTTTCTACTTATTTGAAATTTTGCAAATATCATTCTAATACTATATATTTACACCACCCAGCAAATCAATAATAGATTTAAAAAAAGACCTACTGGTAAAATACTAGCCTATAATCAAATTTAAAGACTATAAGCTTAGTCAACAGTCTAGTCTATAATCTAGTCTATAGTCTAGTCTATAGCCCAGTTTTTTGTATAGTATATAATATATCTATAGTCTTGTGTATAGTGTAGTATAGTCTATATTCTAGTCTATAGTCTAGTCTAGAGTCTAGACTAAAGTCTAGTCTATAGTATAGTCTATATTATAGTTATAATCTAGTGTATAGTCTAGTCTATGGTCTAGTCTATAGTCTAGTCTATAGTCTAGTCTATAGTCTAGTCTATAGTCTAGTCTATAGTCTAGTCTATAGTCTAGTCTATAG
>NC_060954.1:12300003-12301825 GCF_022045245.1 Lucilia cuprina
GAACAGTCTATAGTCTGGACTATAGAACAGTCTATAGTCTGGACTATAGAACAGTCTATAATCTGGACTATAGAACAGTCTATAGTCTGGACTGTAGAACAGTATATAATCTGGACTATAGAACAGTCTAAAGTCTGGACTCTGGAACAGTCTATAGTCTGGACTGTAGAACAGTTTATAGTCTGGAGTATAGAATAATCTATTGTCTGGACTCTGGAACAGTCTATAGCCTGGCTTATAGAACAGTCTGTAGTCTGGACTGTAGAACGGTCCGTAGTCTGGATTTTAGAACAGTCTATAATCTGGACTATAGAACTGTCTTTATTCTGGACTGTAGAACAGTCTATAGACTGAACTCTAGAACAGTCTAAAGTTATGACTATAGGACTGTTTATAGTCTTGACTATAAACTATAGACCGTAGTCTGGACAATAGAACAGTCTATAATCTTTACTATAGAACAGTCTATAGTCCTGAATATTGAACAGTCTATAGTCTTGACTATAGAACAGTCTATAGTTTTGACTACAGAACAGTCTATAGTCTTGACTATAGAACAGTCTATAGTCTTGACTACAGAACAGTCTATAATCTTTACTATAGAACAGTCTATAGTCTGGACTATAAAACAGTCTATAGTTCTGACTAAAGAACAGTCTATAGTCTTGAATATAGAACAGTCTATAGTCTTGACTATAGAATAGTCTATAGTCTTGACTACAGAACAGTCTATAGTCTTGACTATAGAACGGTCTAAAGTCTTGACTATAGAATAGACTATAGAACAGTCTATAGTCTGTACCATAGAACAGTCTATATATAGACTAGACTACAGTCTGGATTATACAATAATCTACAGTCTGAAATACATAAAACTATAATTTCGCATATAAGCTTTCTCATAATCGCATTTAATTTTATCCTAATTAAAAAAACTCTTTATATACCGACTTTCTCATTTAAATGCCTTTAAATATTTCGCTGATGCAAATAAATATTTTTTGTCTTATTTTACACATTTTTCGAAAAATTTAAAGAGTTGATTGATTGATAGATTTTTATAGCCTCCATAATTTATTACTTATCTGTTGGTCATACAAACAAACAAACAAACAAAAAAATCAATATTACAACGAATTTATATCAATTGGAGGTTTTTAATATGTAAATTTTTTAAAATATTATATATATATTATATGTTATTTCACTGTTTGATGTATACATATTTTTGTAAGCAAACAATATTTAATGCAAAAATAAATAAAAATCCAAAATTTTGCAAATCGGTTAACTCCAATTTAAAACTAAAATTAAATTATATAAATATAATATTTTTTCATATTTACTAGTATTATCTATAATGCTTTAGGATATCACAGGACTAGTCTCTTGACAAGACTTATTAGAATAGAGGACTAATATTAGAATATAAGACTAATATGTATGTCTTCTTTTCTATATAAACAACTAGAATAAACTATTATAAACAAAGTTAACCTATTTGACTTCAAAGCAATTAATAAGTAGTTTTAATAGGGAGGATCATATTGATCTATAGTTAGGGTCACATATTATATAAACCTTTTTTTTGTGTACTATAATCAAGCCTATAGTATGGTCTAACGTCTAGCCTATAATCTATACTATAGTCTACTCTATAGTCTAGTCTACAGTGTAGTCTATAGTCTAGTCTAATCTATAGTCTAGTCTATAATTTAGTCTATAGTCTAGTCTATTGTCTAGTCTATAGTCTAGTCTATAGTCTAGTCTATAGTCTATAGTCTAGTCTATAGTCTATAGTCTAGTCTATAGTCTATAGTCT
>NC_060954.1:12301925-12311328 GCF_022045245.1 Lucilia cuprina
GACTATAGACTGTTCTATAGTCGAGACTATAGACTGTTCTATAGTCGAGACTATAGACTGTTCTATAGTCCAGACTAAAGACTGCTCTATAGTCCAGACTAAAGACTGCTCTATAGTCCAGACTAAAGACTGTTCTATAGTCCAGACTATAGACTGTTCTATAGTCCAAACTATAGACTGTTCTATAGTCCAGACTTTAGACTCTTCTATAGTCCAGACTATAGACTGTTCTATAGTCCAGACTATAAACTGTTCTATAGTCTATAGGCTTATTTGTAGTTCAGTCTATAGGCTGTTCTGAAGTCCAGTCTGTAGGCTGTTCTATGGTCCAGTCTATAGACTGTTTTACAGTCCAGTCTATAGACTGTTCTATAGGCTGTTTTATACTTCAGTATGTAGGCTCTTCTGTAGGCCAGTTTGTAGGCTTTTCTATAGTCCAGTCTATAGACTGTTCTATATTCCAGTCTATAGTCTAGTTCTCTGCTATAGTCTATTCAAGATGGACCATTCAAGATTCTATAGTCTGGACAAATTGTGTTTAACTGTAATGTTTTATAATCACGTTTCAAAGTACAATCTGCCCTGAAAAAAGTAAAGTCATTTGTTAGTCATTAGGAATAAGAAAAAATTGTTACTTTATAAATCAGTTTAACTAGCGTTAAATTGTATTTATCATCTGTTTGAAAACCACAATAAAAACTTTATTAGATACATAATGGGGTGCTAATTAATGGAGAGCAAAATATAGAAATCAAATAAAAAGTAAAAAGTTTATTCGAGAAAAATGTTTGAAATTATAATTTAATAATAAAAGGGTTCAGTAGTGCGTTTTTAAAGTGTTTGAAATAACTTTTATGATAAAAAATGTATGTGACAAGAATATTTGATTATATAAATTTATTATCGTGTTTTTAGTATATCGATCCTAGTATTGGATTATAGAGTTAGCGGGGGGAAATTGTTTCTTCAGTCAACTCTCTTACGCTAAAAACCAAGAAAATATATTTTTTAAACTCTTATTAATTCGTTAATGTACATCAAACTTTTCTATTAAACTTCCATAAAATCTTTGCATATTTGCATAATATAATATTAGATTTAATTTATCTACTTTTTGGTTTTACTAAGCACTCTAAAAACTTTCTATTGCATACTTTGTTTGCTGTTCACTTTTCGTAGCATATTTTTAGTAGCTTTTTGCGCACCATTTTTTGAATTGTGTTCCTTTACTTTTTTCTATATATTTTCTTGTTTGCATTTTGATTAATAGTTAATTTATTTAAAATCTTTTCTAGACCAAAAAAAAAACACTAACAATAGAAAGGAAAACAAAAAAATTTAAAAATTTATTTTCTTATAAGCTCTGCAGTGACAAGCAAATTCACCAGAGTTTAAAAACTACTAAGAAGAGAAAAAAATCATTAAGAAGTAGAACAAAAACTAAATTTTCCCCTTTTTGTCATTTAAAAGAAGTTTAATGGAAACTAGATTTTCCATTATTTTAACAAATTGAAGCAAAAATGCATGGCAACAGCTTAAGTTTTTTTAGGGGAGCAAAAAAAAAAGAATTATGATTATAAATTTTGCAGCATATTTAAGGGAGCAAACAGCACTCGGAAAATATTATTAAATATTTTCAGCAAAAGCTTAAATTGTATAAATTAAGTTAATTTTTTAAATCTACACTTTAGCTAATTAATTTACTTCTAACTTAAAGTTATGTTTTGCCAAAGTTTATGCATCCAGAAAGTATACCACTATTTCTTTACAATATTTAAGCCTTAAGTTATACTTTACTAAAATACACATTAACTTAACTTGTTTATTTTTCTTTATTTATGCAATGCCTGAAATTATGCTTTCGTATTTATGTTTAACTTAACTTTTTGTATTTGCATATAGTTTTTTTTCCTTTTGTTAACATAAACTGCAACAATCATGTAGTAGCAATAAAATTTCATATGCAGATGCATTCACATTATGTATTCTTTTGATGTTTATATTACTTTTGCATTTTTCAGTATTTTTCGGTTTTTTTTTTATTTTTTTGCAAGAGAATAAATTGGAAATATTTGAGTTATTGGCTGGAAATGCATTCGTGTGTATCTTGTCTTGTTTTAAAAGGAAATATTAAATTGTAGGAAATGTTTAAAGAAATATAGCTAAACGGTAAGGAAGTATATCTTTTAACATCGTATGGTTGCGGTCTTAGCTAAGATATAAACCGAAAACTTTTTATGAATAAAAACTATTATAGCGTGAGCTTAATGACACTCTAAACTATATGCCCATGGATTCATACAATCTAACTTATAGATAAGTTTATGTATTTTCCCTTTTTCCCACCCCTTGGATCCGCGCCTGCCTTTAGCTCAGTTTATAGTCCGGACTATAGATCAGTTTGTAGTCTGAAGTCGGGATTTAGACTAGATCAGTTTGTATTCTGTATTGTAGATCAGTCTGCAATCCGAATCAGACTGTAGTCGGCATTGTAGATATGTCGCTAGTCTAAAGACTTCTGTGCAGCTTTAAGTCTATACAATACATTATTCTCTATTGTGGCCTAATATCTATACAATTTATCAGTTAACATTTTCTATTCTAGTAAACAATAGATCAGACTCTTTTCTAGACTATAGATCAATCTATAGGTTGTACTCTATATCAGCCAATTTGTAGTATGGAAAATGGATCAGTCAAAGCCAGGACTGTTGATCAGTTTATTGTCTGGAAAATAGATCAGTCTATTGTCTGGACTATAGATTAGTATATAGTCTAGATTACAGATAAGTCTATAGTCAGGACTATAGAATAATAGATCAGTCTATAGTCTAGACTATAGAAGACCTAATAGTTTGGATTAAAGAACAGTGTATAGATTGGATCATAGAACAGTCTATAGTCTGGACTATAGAACACTCTATAGTCTGGAGTATAGAACAGCCTATAGTCTGGAGTATAGAACAGTCTATAGTCTGGACTATAGAACATTCTATAGTCTGGAGAATAGAACATTCTATAGTCTGAAGTATAGAACAGTCTCTGATCTGGGCTATAGAAAAGTCTATAGTCTACACTATGGAACAGTATATAGTCTGCACTATAGAACAATCTATGGTTCGCACTATAGAACAGTCTACAGTCTGCACTATAGAACAGTCTATAGTCTGCACTGTAGAACAGTCTATAGTCTGGAAAATAGAACAGTCTATAGTCTGGACTATAGAACAGTCTACAATCTGTACTATAGAACATTCTATAGCCTGGACTATAGAATAATGTATAGACTGGACTATAGAACAGTCTATAGTCTGGACTATAGAACAGTCTATAGTCTGGACTATATAACAGTATATAGTCTGGACTATAGAACAGTCTATAGTCTGCACTTTAGAACAGTCTATATTCTACACTATAGAACTGTCTATAGACTATGGAACAGTCCATAGTCTGGACTATAGAGCATTCTATAGTCTATAGTCTGGAATATAGAACAGTGTATAGTCTGCCTATAGCCTGGAATATAGAACAGTCTATAGTCTGTACTATAGTACAGTCTATAGTCTGTACTATAGTACAGTCTATAGTCTGTACTATAGTACAGTCTATAGTCTGTACTATAGTACAGTCTATAGTCTGTACTATAGAACAGAATATAGAATGGACAATAGAACAGTATATATAGTGTGAAATATATGTTGGTCTAAGGTTTGGACTATAGATCAGTTTGTAGTCTGTACTATAGACCAGTCTAGTCTGTAATATAAATCAGTATAGAGTCTAAAATAATAATCAGTTTGGACTTTTTATCAATCTATAACTCAGTCTTTAGTTTGGAATGCAGATCAGATCATATGTAGTCTGCAATATGGACTAGTCTTTAGTGTGGACAATAAATCAGTCTATTGTTTGGACTATAGATAAGTCTATAATCTGGACTATTAGTTTATAGTCTTGACTATAGTATATAGTTGCACTGTGCTATTGATCACACCGATTTCTTGAGTATAGACTAGCAACATACATTTGTCTAAATTATTGATCATTTTATAATTTGGACGCTAGATCAGATTATGGTTTCGATAAAAGATTAGTCTGAACCACGAGTTGCATTTTGCAGACATTTTTTTATTTAATATTAAAATATAATTTTCTCTGCAAACTTGGACTTAAAAATCCATGTCCCCTTTTGCCTTAAAATCAGTAATATAAAAAATAGATGTTATATATCTGCGTAATAATTTTTTATTTCATTTAAGGGTCACGTTTTCTTATTTTTTTATTTTTTATTCTTTTGTTGCTTTGTATTTAAAGTTGACATTCACTTAATAAAAAATAATATTTGCTGGAAAAGTCTTAAGAAGACAAAAAGAATAACAGTGTAACTGTTAATAAGTTGTACAAGTAGAGAGGAACTGTAGAATAGAAAGGAGTGTGGAATAGGAACTAGTCTAGGGTTTAGTGCTTGGTGTATTGATCAAAGATCTCTTAGGCTTGAAAACTTAGTTTGTTTCTTTTAATCTCTGTTACTATTTTTCGCTAGTATGCTCCCGTTTTTTTTTCCTTCAAGAAGCACGTGCTTGTTTTATAAACATTTTCGTTACCATTCTTAGAGATTTTTTCATTCTTTCAGCTTCATTTCATGTTCGTGGAGTTTGAGTTTTTTCCTCTGTTTTTCTTTAGAAACAATTTTTCTTGCTAAAAGGGATTTTTCCCATTTAGTTTTATTTTATGTTCGTCTATTTATTTAAAATCTAAAGGAGAACGCTACAAAATATTTAGATTCTAGGCGGAAGGAGAAAAACTAAAACTTATTTGTTTCTATACTAATACTTCATTGCATATTTATAAGTGCTTTTTAAAGTAAAGCATACTTTTAGGTTGAATGTATATTGTGGTTGATATTTAAAGCATACTTTTAAGTGTTTTGAAGTTTATGTTAGGATTTTTGAGGATTTAGTTTGTTGGTTTTTTAATAACTAATTATATCTAAAGGTAAATAAAAATATTTCAAATATTTTTATATATATTTTATATTAATTAAGTAGTTAATAAATTAAGTTATTAATTTAATACCTCTGCATACAGTATTAACTTTTTTGTTTAAATAAATTGAGTTTTTTTAATAATGTGATTAATTAATCAACTATAAGTACAAAAAGCCATGATATACGTTATCTGCATAAATTAAATCTTTAAATTCAACAAATTTGTTAAACCCCAAATGTTTCAACAAACGTTGAAACAATTCCATTATTATTTTATTCAAATAATTATAATTAATTTTACACAAAAAGTTAAAAAAAAAAATTCTACAAAATTAAAACATGTTTTATTAAAGCTATTTAAAGCTTAAATTATTAAAAACAGTATGCAACTTTGTTATGTAATCTCAAAGATTACAAAAAAAAAAAACTATACAGTTATTTACTACTTATAATCATAAACTATTTAATTTAATTTTTAATTCTATAATAAATAGCTTATTAAATCAAATTCTTATACTTGTTATAAGTTTTTTACTCGCTTTATACACACTTTAAAGCCCCAAAGTATACTACACTTAAGTATATGTTCGTAGTAGTGCGGGTTCCCTAAAGTATTTAATATTTTATATCATCATTAAAGCTTTTAAATATGCAACAGTTTTTGTTAGTAATCTTGATTTTAAGTAATTAAGATTTTAATATTTGAGAAGTGGAGTAAAAATAGAAAGAAGACCCAACAAACATTTTTATTATGTTTAAAACAATCTTAACAATCTTAGTCAACTATATAATATAGTCTAATGTATAGCCTATAGCGTAGCCTTAAGTCTATTCCATATTTTGGTTAACAGTTTAGTCTCTGGTATAGTCTCTAGCCTGGTTTATATTGTTATATAAACTATTTTATAGTCTAGTCTATAGTATAGTTTATGGTCGAATTTCTATTGTAGTCTAGGATATAATCTAGTCTATAGTCTAGTTCAGTCTACTCTAGTATAGTACGCTATATTCTAGTATGTGGTCTAGTCTATAGTCTAGTCTATAGTCTAGTCTATAGTCTAGTCTATAGTCTAGTCTACAGTCTAGTCTACAGTCTAGTCTACAGTGTAGTCTATAGTATAGCATGTAGTCTATTCTAGTTTATACTAGTTCATAGTAAACAACAGTTCTAATTCTAGTCTAGTCTATAGTCTAGTCTATAGTCTAGTCTATAGTCTAGTCTATAGTCTAGTCTATAGTCTAGTCTATAGTCTAGTCTATAGTCTAGTCTATAGTCTAGTCTATAGTTTAGTCTATAGTCTAGTCTATAGTCTAGTCTATAGTCTAGTCTATAGTCTGGTCTATAGTCTAGTCTATAGTCTAGTCTATAGTCTGGTCTATAGTCTAGTCTATAGTCTAGTCTATAGTCTAGTGTGTAGTCTAGTCTATAGTCTAATCTATAGTCTAGTTAAAAGTCTATATTCTAAAGCATAATCTCTAGTCTATAGCTGAGTCTAGTTTATACCCTAGTCTGGAGTTTAGTCCAATGTTTATTACAACGAAATTGATTTTTGAATTGTTACCACCCTAATATTTATCATTTACCAACAGCATATGACCGTTTAAGCTTACGTCATGAACTACGTCATTTTTTTTAACAATTGTAGTTTATTTAAATATATAAAATAAAAAAGGTGTTAAATTATTATCGAAATTGAATGGTGTATATGTGTGTGTGTGTGTTTGTTTGTGTAAGTTTCTACCAGAGAAAACCAAAATGTTGTGGTTTTTGGAGAAAAAAAATATATATTAAAATATATAATAGCACGCTTAATGTTTGTGATTGAAATCTGTTAAGGTTATAGCAGCTCAATATTAACCCTATAATGATCAAGGTTTAATTAACAGCAACAAGGTGAGATTGGGATTTTTTTTTTATTTTAACCAGAAGATGACCTAGTTACATATGGGTGTGTGGCTCTTGATATGCAAGAGATAATTAGCAAAAAAGAAAACATTTTGCCGGGCATTGATTTGAGGGAGTAATAAATAAATGGATGTTCTGGAGGTAGGATGATGTAGAGGACTACATTATTAGTTTTTAAAATTTTTAGATATTTTTTAAATAATTGATATAACCTAACATCTAACACATCTTTGCGGTCATAGCGTGTATCCTAATTTAAAATTTATACAATTTTTTAAAATACTGACAATAAATCTTTTTAAAACCATGATATATAGTTTTATTTAATGACGAAATCCTTTTGGTTTTTTAGTTCTTTATAAATTTTTCAAATTATTTACCCACACAACGACAATTCTAGTACAAACTGTTAAATATAAATTTTATTCTAGTAAATTTTTTAGTCTTATTTTTTAACCACTTTTTTATCAATTTGTTCATTATTTATTTTTTCATTGTTTTTGTATAAAAATTCCCGAAAAAACTCCATTTATTTTTGCAGAACTGAACTTTTAGTTAGTCAGTCATTCGTTCGTTTATTGTTAAATAAATATTTGTCTTGAAACTCATTTAATACTCTCGTGCTCGTCGTAGTCATGGCAGTTTGCTCTTTTGTTTTATTTTTTTGTTTCATTATTTTTTATTTTGTTTAAACAATTTTATGTTGTTATATGGAATAAAAGTTGTTTAAAATTTATTTTGTTTCAAGTGAATTTTGCATAGAAATTCAAATTTTTTTTGGCTTGTGACTACAATGAAGGGTGAGAAATTGGTGTGGGGAAAAAGTAAATTTCGTTACCTCTAGATTTTCGAAATATAGCATAAATGTTTGTCGACTTTAAACTTATTTAATTTATTTTTATTTTCATATCTAGTTTTTAACTAGTCAAAGATTTTGTTTAGTATTTTTCACTTTTTCTCCTAACCAAATAAAAATTCTACAAATTTCTATTTACATATTAATCCGTGTTAGCATTTTTTGTTTATTTTGTGAAATACTATTAAAATCAAAATTTTTGTTTACAAAAAAATATATTTGATTAAATCTGAATTTGCAACTTAGTTTTCAAATTTAAAATATTGATTGCAAACAAATAGTATGAACTAAGAGAATTGAAAGATATTTGCACCCAAAATGATGTTGATGAAATTTAACACTTTTTATAGGAATTAAAATTAAAGAATAAACATTAGTTTATCTACCGATTAGACAATACACTAGACTATAGACTAGACAATCGACTAAACTATATTTAGACTACACACTAGACTATAAATTATACTATAAAATAGACTATAGACTAGGAAGTGCACAAGATTATAGTCTAGACTATAGATAAGTCTATTAACTATAGATTAGACTATAGACCTGGACTAGGAAAAAGACTAGACTATAGACCGAACTATAGACTCGACTATAGACTAGACTATTGACTAGACTATAGACTACACTATAGACTAGACTATGAACTAGACTATAGACCGAACTATAGGCTGGACTATAGACTAGACCATAGGCTGAACCTTAGACTAGAGTATAGACTATATATAAGCTAGTCTATAGACTAAACTATAGACTAGACTACAGACTAAAATATAGACGAAACTAGAGGCGATACTACAGACTAATCTATAGACCTGGCTATAGACTAAACTATAGCCTAGATTATAGACTAAACTATAGATTAAACTATAGCCAAGACTATAGAGTGGACTATTTTTTAGACAATATATTAGACTAAAGACTAGACTATAAACTAGAGTAACGACTAAGCTATAGACTAGACTATAGACTATAGACTAGACTATAGACTAGACTATAGAATAGACTATAGACTAGACTATAGACTAGACTATAGACTAGATTATAGACTAGACTATAGACTAGACTATAGAATAGACTATAGACTAGATTATAGACTAGACTATAGACTAGACTATAGAATAGACTATAGACTAGACTATAGACTAGACTATAGACTAGACTATAGACTAGACTATAGAATAGACTATAGACTAGACTATAGACTAGACTATAGACTAGACTATAGAATAGACTATAGACTAGACTATAGACTAGACTATAGACTAGACTATAGACTAGACTATAGACTAGACTATAGACTAGACTATAGACTAGACTATAGACTAGACTATAGACTAGACTATAGACTAGACTATAGACTAGACTATAGACTAGACTATAGACTAGACTATAGACTAGACTATAGACTAGACTATAGACTAGACTATAGACTAGACTATAGACTAGACTATAGACTAGACTATAGACTAGGCTATAGACTAGACTATAGACTAGACTATAGACTAGACTAGACTATAGACTAGACTATAGACTATGCTATAGAATAGACTATAGACTAGGCTATAGACTAGACTATAGACTAGACTATAGACTAGACTATAGACTAGACTATAGACTAGACTATAGACTAGACTATAGACTAGA
>NC_060954.1:12311428-12313744 GCF_022045245.1 Lucilia cuprina
AACTAGAACTGAACTAGTACTGAACTAGTACTGAACTAGAACTGAACTAGAACTGAACTAGAACTGAACTAGAACTGAACTAGAACTGAACTAGAACTGAACTAGAACAGAACTAGAACTGAACTGGAACTCAGTTATACAGTCTAGTGTACAGAATTTCATTAGTAAGTCTTGAATGAGTTTCAATTCTTTGGTTGCAAGGATTCACTTAATCGCTGTTATTTCATGTTTCTCATGCAAAGCTAATTTTTCTTAAAGATTTATTAAAAACAATTTTAAATTAACTGTTTTTTTTTTCAGAAAAATCCTTGAAATTCTTTAAATAAATTATTGCAAACATTATTTTATTTTTTTTTATAAATCTTCAGAGCGCTATATAAGTACACAATATATTTGTCTAAAACAACAGCAGGTGAAATATATCATATTTTTTGACACTTTAAATGATGTTTATTAAAATATAAATCATGACCTTACTCAAAGTGTGTTTTAATAATTTAGTGCTTTTATAAGTTTGTTCGTTTTGTTTTGTAAAAGCGTGAAAAGAAAAAAAAAGAATGAAAGAAGAACCTAAAGAATTCTAATATAATGCCAGGATTTTCTTTTATTTTTCAACTCAAGTATAACTAAATAGCGTTATTATATATAAAAAAATTCAAGTATTTCGCTTTATGTTTTCTTTTCTACCTAAAAGTATGCTAAGAGTTTTGTTTTTTATTATTCCAAACAATTGACAACGAGTGGGAGAAAACAAGGGTAAACAAAATGCAGTTAGACGAATAAAGAGGGAGAAGCAGCGAGAAAAACGAAAGTAATGAAAAGTGTTCAAGTGTGAGTAAGAGACGAGAGAGAGAGTCAAGGTTTTTTTCTTTTGCCAGAGGAAATAGAAAGATTTCATTTCTTTTAACACTTTTAGAACAAATATTTTCTTTAGACAAGGGTCAAGGGGGGAGGGTAGACAAAATTAATAAAAAAAAAGTATTTTTGTTAATTAATAAACTTAAGTTAAGGTAAATATGAATAATTCATAGTAATTTCTATAAATATGTTAGGCTCCAAAATATGCTAAATAATTTAAACTTATCTCAGCCTAAAAATATACCACATAAATCTACACAATTTATTGGCAAATTCCTCATACATCATCGAAAATGAAATTAACTCATCTTCATTTTACTTATAAAATTCATAGAATTTGGCACAAAACCCCCCGCAAATAGTTCGATTCTGTAAACCTAAATAATGAAACCAATCAACCTTATCAAAAGAAAATTAATATAAATATCATCTTGAATGGAAAAAAATATATTACAAAAAATGGGAAAAACTCAAAAAAAGGAAAGTAAAAGGAATGAAATAAATCTACTTTATTACATTCCTTTTACCTACAAAAAACAACACACAGAAATAAATGGATTACAAACACATCTAAAAAAGCATATAAATATATTGACACATACATATACGAGTTCTTTCAAAAACAAACAAACAAATATATTCAAGTCATTTTATATACAAATATAACCGTTTTTTTCTGAGAGGGGATTTAAATTCGAAACTACTCTATAAAAACACATAAACAACGGGTGCGGAGAAATGATAAATGCCTAAAAGAGTCGGGGTAGAAAAAATACCGAAAAAAAACTCAACACATTCACAATTTGTCATTCAAAAGTCCCCAAGGACATAAAAACAAGTCATATGTGAAAAAATTTATAAAAAATGATGATAATATTACCAGAAAATGAGTAAAAAAAAAATACAACACTACCGGTATGTCAAGCATATCGCTTTAAATAACTTTAAATAAAAAATAAAGTATTTGGATAAAGAAACTTAAATCATACAAAATATATCTGTTTCTTTTTTATTAGTGTCCACTCGTTAATTATGCTTCATATTTAATATAATTGTTTACACTTCAAAGTATGCTTTAATTTTTTAGCATTTACAATGACAATTCTAGTGTTGCCTGTAATTGAGCGCCAAGAGTATTAATATATTATTTAGATTCATTCTTAAAGACTTGAATTATGTTTTTAAGAAAAGAACACAGCGGCATATGGCAGAACTAGAAGAAAACTAGAAAAAATCTAGATCAGAAGTAGAATAGAACTAGAACTGAACTAGAACTGTTGTTGACTATGGACTAGTATAAACAAGAATAGACTATATACTAGGCTTTAGACTAGACTATATACTAGAATGTAGACTAGACTGTAGACTTGACTATAGACTAGACTATAGACTAGACTATAGACTAGACTATAGACTAGACTATAGACTAGACTATAGACTAGACTATAGACTAGACTA
>NC_060954.1:12313844-12315620 GCF_022045245.1 Lucilia cuprina
GTTCTAGTTCAGTTCTAGTTCAGTTCTAGTTCAGTTCTAGTTCAGTTCTAGTTCAGTTCTAGTTCAGTTCTAGTTCAGTTCTAGTTCTGTACTAGTTCAGTTCTAGTTTAGTTCAAATTCAATTCTAGTTGTAGTTCAGTTCTAGTCAGTTATTATTATTATTTTTTTTTACTTTTATAAAACATTTTCAAAAAATTTCAACTTTATTTTTATTAATTAAAACTGACCTTTAGTGGGTGATAAACAGCAGCACAAACATTCTGCAAAAAAAAACAAAACATATAAAGTTAAAACAGTTGACTTCAAAAACAGTTAAAGCCTCAGAACTTCTGAAATATGAAACCTCCTAAGCCGCAATATCCTTACATTGCGTGTATGTGAGTTTAGGAAAGTGTGGCCACAACACAGATTGTACAATGTGAGACAGCCAACATTTTACTTAAAAAGTGTGTGTGTGTTTTTATAACACGAAACAGGTGACCACAACTAAAATTGGTCATACTAAAAGGAAAGACCAACTTATTTATGAGCGACTATGTTTGCAAGTGAAACAATTGAAGTTTAAAAATATTCCATGGTAAAACTAAAGGCGAACCGCTATGTAGGTAGTTTTTTTGATAACAGGATTATATATTGAGTTTTTTTAAGGAAATATTACTTCATGGAAATAATTCGTATTTTTTGGTAAAATTTATTCGATATTTTAAAATATTTATATTTTGTTCATGTAATAGTAACTTTATAATTAACTTTACTTTATATATGGTAAACGTATGTCATTGTAATTTTACAATTAACATTTCTTCTATTTGGAAAAAATGTAATTGTCATTTTATTTAAAATTTAACGTTATACTTTGTGTAATACACTAGACAAATTAAAAATCAACATGAAAACAATCAAAAGCATAAAATTATACACGCATTCCTACACACACACACACACACACACACACACATAAAAGCCCCTCAACATAACCCAGCATTTCGAAAGGGGGACCTAACACAATTGTGTTTAAATCCAGCATTTAAAGTGATAGATCAGACCAATTTGAATTAATCTCTAAAATGTTGTTCACCCAATTAACCATACGAAAGCTTCCAGTTTCCCGTTAGATTACTCATGTTAACTAAAGTGGCAATTGAGTTATTCTTTACATTACCGAAACCCAAAAATATGCCCAGAAGTCACAAAAAAAATTGCTCGTACCACATGGAATCTCTCACGAATTACTACAGTAAAATAGGCACGTTTTTGTATGCTGGACTAGGTTTTCGACTAGTATACTCTAGGGAACTGAAAAAATTACACTCACAGCTACTAACACATGTTCAAACTCATGTACACACAAATGTCACTTGTGTCCACTTTAATAGAGAGTAAAACATGTTATTTGTTGCTGTTGTTTTTCTGTGTTGTTTTTAAATATAAAACCGGAAAATTCTAAAAAAAGAATGTAAAACAATTGCAAAAGCAAACATTATTCGTGAAAATGTCCTGACCACTGGTCATGTTTTAACAATTAATGTACACTGTATGTGTATGAAATACATACATAAATAAATGAGAGGGCAGGAAACCTGCATACACACTGTAGCAGATCAGTGGTGTTGTGATACAGTGGGGTCGAGGGTAATAGAAATATCAAGAACAGAACTAGAACAGATTTAGAACAGAACTAGAACATAACTTGAACAGAACTAGAACAGAACTAGAACAGAACTAGAACAGAACTAGAACAGAACTAGAACAGAACTAGAACAGAACTAGAACAGA
>NC_060954.1:12315720-12317341 GCF_022045245.1 Lucilia cuprina
ACTAGAACTGAACTAGAACTGAACTAGAACTGAACTAGAACTGAACTAGAACTAAACTAGAACTGAACTAGAACTGAACTAGAACTGAACTAGAACCGAACTAGAACTTACCTAGAACCAAACTTGCGCTGAACAAGAACTGAGAGTAACTTAAAACATTTGTGTTAACACTGCACTTTTTGATATATATCCTTTTGTTAACATTTTGTACGAATCTTTACATTTCATCCTTATTCCTTAAACTTACCTTATACGGTGATCTCTTTCTAAAGATATGACCCACATGGGAACATGGCACAATTTCTAAAGTACCACCGCACATCCAAGTTTTAAATGACAGCTCTAGATTCTCACCACCCCAAATATCGAAACCAGAATCATAAGTACCTAATAATTCGAAGAATTCACGATCTATGGAAAATAAGCCACCGGCCATGGTGGGTGAATAGACAGGTTCAGCAGAATTCTAAAAAGAGAGGAAAAAATCAAACATATTAATTAATTACAATGTTTTCGAAAATATGTTTTATTCCTGGAAAAAATCAAAGAGATTTTTTGCAACATTTAGAATAAAAATCTGCTTAAATACTTAATGGATTAAGCTAGAATTAAATGGTAGGGGAAACATGTTCAGGTATTTTTTTTTCATTTTATCATTTTCTTTTTATATTCTAGTTATTTAGAAAAACTCGCAAACACAAAGAGATACATAGTACAAAAATGCCAATATTAGTTAAGCTAAAAAGTGTTTTCTGTACAAACTTCAATCAAAACTGTTAGCTGCATATGTTTAACAAATTTTGCTAGAAAATGTATTGTACACTTGCTACAGAACTTTAAAAGATTTTAAAATAACCATTTCAGAACACCTACAATATAATAATCACAAATTTCGCTTTACAAACCATTCTTTAAAAGCTCGGTTTTCCATAATTCTATCATATCATGTACTTTTTTATGGTTCAACGTATTTTTTTATTCCATCCTCATTTATCCCCATTATAATCTGAGGTTGTTTTTCTCTCGAGCTTAGAATCCTTTAGAAAACAATAAACAATACACGGAAAACCAACACACTGAAAACGAACAAATATAACAAAAGCTTTTGTAACAATTTCAAAGCTACAGGAGTATTTAATTTTCACATGTTAAAATATCGTTCACGTAGCAATTTCATACTCATATTTTTTTGTTTTTATTTGAAATATTATTTTTTTTATTTTCAAACAATTTTGTTGCTGGCAAATAGAAAGATAAAACGTTAAAAGGATTTCAGACCATAGCTGGTGTAATGTTTGTTAAAGCTCAAGGGTTTTTTATTTAATGAAATATTTAAATGGATAAATTGTTTTATTATTAACACGAGCAAACAAACAATAAACGATAAATTAATAAAAAATTAGTTAAAGTAAATGGAAGACATTGGATTCGACTAGTCTATAACTTTAGACAGACTATAGTCTAGTCTGTAGGCTGAACTATTGTCTCGTCTAAAGTCTTAACTGAAGTCTGTATTAGAACAGAACTAGAACAGAACTAGAACTAGAACAGAACTAGAACAGAACTAGAACAGAACTAGAACAGAACTAGAACAGAACTAGAACAGAACTAGAACAGAACT
>NC_060954.1:12317441-12319836 GCF_022045245.1 Lucilia cuprina
GTTCTGTTCATGTTCTGTTCATGTTCTGTTCATGTTCTGTTCATGTTCTGTTCATGTTCTGTTCATGTTCTGTTCATGTTCTGTTCATGTTCTGTTCATGTTCTGTTCGTGTTCTGTTCGTGTTCTGTTCATGTTCTGTTCATGTTCTGTTCATGTTCCTTCATTTTCTGCTCTAGTTCTGTTCTGTTCTAGTTCCGTTTTAGTTCTGTTCTAGTTCTGTTCATGTTCTGTTCATGTTCTGTTCATGTTCTGTTCATGTTCTGTTCATGTTCTGTTCATGTTCTGTTCATGTTCTGTTCATGTTCTGTTAATGTTCTGTTCATGTTCTGTTCATGTTCTGTTCATGTTCTGTTCATGTTCTGTTCATGTTCTGTTCATGTTCTGTTCATGTTCTGTTCATGTTCTGTTCATGTTCATGTTCTGTTCATGTTCTGTTCATGTTCTGTTGATGTTCAGTTCATGTTCTGTTCATGTTCCTTCATTTTCTGCTCTAGTTCTGTTCTGTTCTAGTTTCGTTTTAGTTCTGTTTTAGTTCTGTTCTGTTCTAGTTCTGTTCTAGTTCTGTTCATGTTCTGTTCTAGTTCTGTTCTAGTTCTGTTCTAGTTCTGTTCTAGTTCTGTTCTAGTTCTGTTCTAGTTCTGTTCTAGTTCTGTTCTAGTTCTGTTCTAGTTCTGTTCTAGTTCTGTTCTAGTTCTGTTCTAGTTCTGTTCTAGTTCTGTTCTAGTTCTGTTCTAGTTCTGTTCTAGTTCTGTTCTAGTTCTGTTCTAGTTCTGTTCTAGTTCTGTTCTAGTTCTGTTCTAGTTCTGTTCTAGTTCTGTTCTAGTTCTGTTCTAGTCTGTTATAGTTCTAGTTCTCTTCTGGTTCTGTTTTAGTTCTGTTTTAGTTCTTTTCTAGTTCTCATCTAGTTTTGTTCTGATTCATTTCTAGTTCTGTTCTAGTTCTGTTATAGTTCTGCTTTGTTCTGGTTCTGTTATATTTTAGTTCTAGTTCATTTCGATTTTATTTCAAATATAAATAAGTTAACATTTCGTTGCATAATTTTAGATCATTGCTTTCTAAAATAATGCAATTACTTCACCAAAAACTTACCGCAATTTTTTACGTGCACTAACATCACCAAAATCACCTTTATCGTTACCAATGCGTTGATAGTAATATTTGGAATAGTCATCTAACCAAACCTCAGCCAAGCGTACAGAATTCTTTTTAAGTACATTAACGCCTGTGCGCCACTGCAAAAAAAAGAGTAAAAATAGAGATGAGTATAAAATGACATTTGTCCAAAAAAAAAACCTAAAAATTTTATATTAAAAATATATTCAGCAAAAGGATGAAAATGCAGTGACAAAAAATGTAGAAAATTTTTGCTCTTCAAATACATACAAAATGTACGTACGATAGTATATTTAAGTACATTAAATGTGTGTTTGTGTATGAATGTGACTAGAAATGGTGATAATTAACCTAGTTTCTCTCACATACAGTCCCATACATAAATATTTTACAGTTTTACGGTTTATAAAACTCGAGAGTAGAGGAAAAAATTTCTTATATGGCTTAAATTGAGTCACTAATTATAAAAAAAAACAAGAACGTTTCTTTATGCCTTTTTTGCTATATGAAAACATAACGGTAATTTGTAATAAAGAAATGGATAGGGAGCGTAAGTTGTACTATGTGTAGACTTAGTTAAAAAAAAATATATATAAAAACATTAAAGGGAAAAAATATTTAATGAAAAAATAACAAACTTATCATATAGTTCTCTTAAAGGCTATATATACAAACACACATATGTACGTATGTGTATGCATGTATGAGTTGATGTGGTTAACAACAATAAAACCAACTTGTTTCCTTAGTTTTTCCTTCTCTCGCATCCCGTATTTATATGTATAACTGCTTTTAACAGGAAGTAAACATAACATACACAGATACACGTTTTAATGTCTTATACACACATACAGTAGGATATATAATTAAGTTATGAAGAGATCGGAGATTTAGTTTTGTTCTAGTTATGTTTTAGCTCTGTTCTAGTTCTGTTCTAGTTCTGTTTTAGTTCTGTTCTAGTTCTGTTTTAGTTCTGTTCTAGTTCTGTTCTAGTTCTGTTCTAGTTCTGTTCTAGTTCTGTTCTAGTTCTGTTCTAGTTCTGTTCTAGTTCTGTTCTAGTTCTGTTCTAGTTCTGTTCTAGTTCTGTTCTAGTTCTGTTCTAGTTCTGTTCTAGTTCTTTTCTAGTTCTGTTCTAGTTCTTTTCTTGTTCTGTTCTAGATCTGTTCTTGCTCTTTTCCAGCTCTGTTCTAGTTCTGTTCTAGTTCTGTTCTAGTTCTGTTCTAGTTCTGTTCTAGTTCTGTTCTAGTTCTGTTCTAGTTCTGTTCTAGTTCTGTTCTAGTTC
>NC_060954.1:12319936-12347813 GCF_022045245.1 Lucilia cuprina
AGAACTAGAACAGAACTAGAACAGAACTAGAACAGAACTAGAACAGAACTAGAACAGAACTAGAACAGAACTAGAACAGAGCTAGAACAGAACTAGAACAGATCTAGATCAGAACAAAACTAGAATAGAACACAATTTGAACAGACCTAGAACAGAACAAAACTAGAGTAGAACACAATTTAAACAGTCCTAGAACAGAACTAGAACAGAACAAAACTAGAGTAGAACACAATTTAAACAGAACTAGAAGAACAGAACTACAACAGAGCCACAACAGATCTACAATAGAACTGCAACAGAACTACAACAGAACTATAACAGAATTAAAACAGAACAACAACAGCACTGCTACAAAACTAGAACTGAACTACAACAGTACAAAACAGAACTAGAACGCAACAAGAACACAACTAGAACACAACTAAAACACAACTAGAACACAACTAGAACTGAACTAAAACAGAACCAGAACGGAACTGGAATAGATCTGGAACTGAACTATAATCGATACTATATATTTCGCCAAGCGTAGATTATAGTTTTACTCCTTTAGTGCATTTTATTGAGTCATAAACTGTGCTGCATTACAGCTTTCAAAAAACTATTCTCAAGAACTCATTGATTAATTTGATTTCGCCAGTTAACAGCATTTATGCTTGGAATGTTAAATGTTCAATAGATTTATTGAATTAAATACAAACTATAAAGCTCAGTTGGATAATCGCTTTAATACAAATAGTTTTATTGAATAAAACTTCAATGAATACTGTGCAGTGGAGGCTCAAATGAAAACAATGCCAATAAACTTTATATACCATTAGTTTTTGTTATTTATAAATTTATATATAAGTTTTTTTGTTAATAAAAAAAACAATATAAATTTATATTTACATGTTTCCGAAGCAGTTATATGCGAAAGAAAAATAATAAATAAAATTTCGGTTGGTTCGACCAACAACAAATAACTTGAAAAAAATTGCACAATATAAAATATTTACTCCTGCAATGCATTTATTTATTTTTTAGTTCTACTTTTTTTTTTCTCCCCACATAAAATATTTGCATATTTTGCTGGAAACCAAAATGAATATAAAAATGCATAGAACGAATAAAAATTCATGGAATACCTTTAGGGATTTAGGAATTAATTTTCAAATTATTTTCAATTAAAAACATGTATGAGGAGTAAACACAATTTTTAAAGTTTTATATATATACATACATATGTATATAGCTTAATGGTTGACATTTACACATATGAATGTACATTTGTATGTAGCAGTATGTACAATGTATATATTTACAATTATTTGCAAAACTTAAAACCACAAATAGTAAAAAATTTAAAAAAATATATAAAAATAAAAAAAATGTTTAATTTCTTTAAAAACATTAAATTGTTGTTACTAAATAAAATTATGTATAGATTTAGAGATTTAACAAATACACAAAAAAAAGTAAAGCCTACTCTAAAGGGCTTGTTACTTAAAAACAAAGTAGCATTGTTGGATTTTAGTTTTCTATCTTAAAAATAAAATCTCTAAAAAATATATTATTTGCTTGAATTTTTATAAAATTTATTTTTTTGTCATTTTTCTAATAAACTTTTACCTACTAAATATTATATTATATTTCTAGCCTAAAGTTATGTTTCATTTATTATAATAAATATTGTTTGCATAATTTTGCGACAATAAAAACTGGTGTGAAAATAACCATAAACTAAATTTTTAATGTGGAATTTTTAATTAAGCTCTCCTAACATTTGTATAATAAATAGAAAAATGCTACAAACTCAAACATATAAAAATAACCATCGACTATAACCGACCGCCTTAAAACCTACACTACATAATTATACATGTTTAACATAGACAACTGCATGACTACTGAAAAGATCATAGAGTAGAGCATAGGCAAAACAATAGCAAGAGACTAGGCTATAGGTTAGCCTATAGAGTAGAATGCAGACGAGACTGTAGAATACAAACTAGCCTGTTAGCCGAGACTACACCCTAGACTAGACTATGTACTAGACTAAAGATTACTTCATAGACTATTGACTAGATTATAGATTACACTATAGACTAGACTATAGACTATAACATAGACTAGACTGTACACTACACTATAGAATAAACTACAGGCTAGACTATAAACTAGACTATAGACTAGACCGTAGACTAGACTATAGAATAGCACATAGACCAGACTATACACTAAACCATTGACTAGACTATAGACCAGACTATGGACTAGACTAGACTACTGACTAGACAATAGACAATACTGACTGGACAATAAACAATACTAGAGGCTAGAATAGAGACTAGACTACAGACTTGACCACGAACTAAACTTTAGACCAGACTAGACTTTAGGCTAGACTATAGATAATACTGAAGACTAGATTACGGACTAGACTATATACTATCGACTTGACTACGGACTATACTATAGACCTGACTGCAGACCGGACTATAAACTAGACTATAGACTAGACTATAGACTAGACTATAGACTAGACTATAGACTAGGCTATAGACTAGACTATATAGTCTATAGTATAGACTAGACCATAGACTAGACTGTAAACTAGACTATAAACTAGACCATTGAATAGATTACAGGCTAGACTATAGACTGGACTAAAGTCTGAATTATAAACTATTCTAGCGACTAGACTATGGACTAGACTATACAATAGTCTATAATATTTTTTTTAATGTTTGGAATCACTTCAGCAGCAAATCTGCTGCTTGAACTATATATAATCAGCATTATTTATAATAAGAAAAAAATCCAGTTCACGCAATTATTTAACATCAAAAACAACATCGGAATTTACAAAATTGTTTGCAATTGGAAAATTATTTTTTTTTTTTATTTTTTATTCAAGGATATTTAACCATATTTTTTACGCAGACATCCTTGTAAACATAAATATGTATATATTTTTTAATTATATTTTTTATCACACCATTTACCAGGTGCTTAATAAGTTTATTTATATTTTCATTAAACTGAAAAAATAGCATTAAACGCATTTAATCTTTAATATAAATTTGCTTTAATTTAAATAAAATTTTTAGCTTGGTTTAAGGCATTACAATGTTGCTGGCATATTGGCGAATAGTGTTGTAAACATTTTTTTACCCAAAGTTTGGTCAGATTTAGCTATTTCTCATTTTATTTACTTAATAATTTAATTCATTAGTTTTGTTTTTTGATTACCATATGATAATTATTGCAAAAATGCGGCACGCTGTTAATTAAATAATTTTGGTTTTGTATATGAAACTGGAATAAAAAAAATCAAAATAATTTACATTTATAACGGAGTTTGTGGCTAAATGTATACAGAAATATTACGTATTTAATAAATATATATAAGTATTTATAAAAATTAAAATGTTAATGGTGTAATTATGTTTTTACCAAAAACTTAAAGTAGACTACTTATACTTTCGTTATAGCAGAAATAGACTATACTCCTTCTAGATATTACGCTATAGTCCAAAATAAACGATGCATACCGACAAGTCTATATACTACACTATAGACTTGACTATAGACTAGACTATAGTCTAGGCTATAGACTAGACTATAGTATAGGCTATAGAATAGACCATAGTCTAGGCTATAGAATAGACTATAAACTAGACTATAGACTAGACTGTAGACTAGACTATAGACTAGACTATAGACTAGACTATAGACTAGACTATAGACTAGACTATAGACTAGACTATAGACTAGACTATAGACTAGACTATAGACTAGACTATAGACTAGATTATAGACTAGACTATAGACTAGACTATAGACTAGACTATAGACTAGACTATAGACTAGGCTATAGACTAGACTATAGACTAGACTATTTTAGATTATTCTAGACTATTGTTTTTACAACATTAGTTTTTTGTAAAATAGAGTGTTTTTCAAATAAAATCTATTAAATTTGTATCCCGGTATTTTTTGCTGTGCTTTACTTTATCTCTCTTTATGTGTAATATCCTTGCATATTAAAGTCTACTTTTAGGATTTACATAAAATTATATTGTTTTACAAAAGAATTTAAAGAAAAAATTACTTTAAAGTGTCATTAGTAAAATTACATTAAAACGGTAATGATAAGATTAAAGTAAGGAATATAATTACACCATGAAACAGTTTTATTAAATGAATTTTTTTGCATTATTTAATATAATTCTAAAACATTTTTATTAATAAAATTTCTATGTTTTCTTTTCTCTTTTTCCTCAAACGTAATTATGTTCACAAAATTTACATTGTTATAAATGTGTGTGTGCGTTTTGTGAAATTATTACATTATCCTGTTACATACAACAACAACACCAACATGGCAACAACAATAATGTGCGTGTGTGTTTGTTTGTAAATTTATTTACGTTTGGTTGATTTTGGTATGTTGCCACTTCTATAACGTACATCCTTTTAGTACTGGATGCTTAGTAAAGCTGGTGAAATACGCAGAGATGAAGCTTGTCTCGATTATGCAGGACATGATGTTATGCTCTATCCTTGTCATGGTTCCAAAGGAAATCAGGTAAGATTGTAATATATATATTTTCTTTGTTACTACTTAGTCATACTTAGAATTTCTTCATTATGCTCCTTTTTGAGTGTGTCTGTGTGTATATCTTCCACTTGTTATTTATGGTGGAACAATTAATGAGTGTAAAAAAGTAAAAATTAATTTCATATTTTCTAGCTGCACGTTTATATACCCATTATTTTGGGGGAGTTTGGTTCTCGTTTTAGATTCCTGTTTACGACAGTGATTTTCTAAACCATTAACAATGACAATAGACACGTTCATGTGTAGCATTAAACACATGTTTATTTACCCTGCAGTGTTTAAAGTGGTGAAGACGAAATGTTAACTTAAATATGTATAGGGTTGGTTAGAATTGCCACACACAAACGCCCCCCCCCCCCTGGTGTCCCTCTAAAGTAATATATTTGGTAATGGCTACTTTTCTAGTCCCTGGTAGTGCCTACTGTAACTATTTTCTATGTCCAAATATACAATCGCATCATTTCGAAGATTAATTTTTCTCTATATGATAACAATCTAAAAGTATTTCTTCAAACTAGGTTTTAGTAACTTGTTGCAATTATATTTGCATGCAACTAGAACTGTTTCATAAACCCACATAATAACTTCTACGATTCTCCGGGGTCTCTATAAGTACATCTTAATGTTTCTACATACTGTTTATAGATAATGTACATTTTCAGTTTCACACACATTTGAATCCATATCAGTTGATGTTTATTTATTTCAAAATAAAAAATAAATCAAAATCATAAAAATAATTGTACTCTTGATTTATATCACTTTTGGTAAATGGTGACGAAAAGATTTCACATTGTTTTAAATTATGCAGCAAATACTGCTGAATGCGTTTATAAAGCTCACAAAGATTTTAACGATATTTATAAATTCGCAAATTTAAATACGATACGAACATTATAGTTATCATCAGTATTTTCTAATAATATAATACATTTTTAAATCAATATATAAACATGGAACTATATACGCGACCATATTCTCGACCAAACTATAGAGTTTACATTAATTCAGAAGCTTATAGGTTTATATTTTATACTATTATCTATATAGTCGAGATTATAGAATAGTCTATAGTCCAGACTATAGAGTAGTCTATAGTCCAGACTATAGAATAGTCTATAGTCCACACTATAGAACAGTCAATAGTCCAGACTATAGAATAGTCTATAGTCCAGACTATAGAATAATCAATAGTCCAGACTATAGAATAGTCCACAGACCAGACTATAGACTAGCCTATATTCCAGACAATAGAATAGTCTATAGTCCAGACTATAGAATAGTCTATAGTCCAGAGTAGTCTATAGTCCAGACTATAGAATAGTCTATAGTCTGACTATAGAATAGTCTATAGCCCAGACTATAGAATAGTCTATAGTCCAGACTATAGAATAGTCTAGTGTCCTGACTATAAAAAAGTCTATAGTCTAGACTATAGAATAGTCTATAGTCCAGACTATAGTATAGTCTATAGTCCAGACTATAGAATAGTCAATAGTCCAGACTATAGAATAGCCTATATTCCAGACTATAGAATAGTCTGTAGTTCAGACTATAGAATAGTCTATAGTCCAGACTATAGACTAGTATAGTCTAGACTATAGAATAGTATAGTCTAGACTATAGAATAGGCTATAGTCCAGACTATAGAATAGTCTATAGTCCAGAGTAGACTATAGTCAGACCTTCGAATAGTCTATAGTCCAGACTATAGAATAGTCTATAGTCAGATTATAGAATAGTCTATAGTCCAGACTATAGAATAGTCTATAGTCCAGACTATAGAATAGTCGATAGTCCAGACTATAGAATAGTCTATAGTCCAGACTATAGAATAGTCTATAGTCCAGACTATAGACTAGTATAGTCTAGACTATAGAATAGTATAGTCTAGACTATAGAATAGGCTATAGTCCAGACTATAGAATAGTCTATAGTCCAGACTATAGAATAGTCTATAGTCCAGACTATAGAACAGTCTATAGTCCAGACTATAGTCCAGGCTATAGAACAGTCTATAGTCCAGACTATAGTATATACTATAGAACAGTTTAGTCTATTGAAAAGTCTATATTCCAGACTATAGAATAGAGTATAGTCCAGACTATAGAATAGTCTTTAGTGCAGACTATAGAATAGTCTATAGTCCAAATGAATATGGAGGAACAACTTTAGTCTAGGATATAGCTTTAGCCTATACTATAGTTGTTCATTCACATTCATCTGTTTCAACCTTAATGTTCATACATTCATCGGAAATACATCCCTTTATTCTTACATTACTGCAAAATACTTATTTGTTTTACTTAGATTTTTTGTTGTTGTTGTAAGCCCCAAAGATAAAGTAGAATTTTTATACAAGTGTTCAGAAAGAATTAAAATTATTGTGGAAAATAATAATGGTTTTTATGGTTCTTAGTAATGTTACATTTTGTTTGTGTCTTGTCCGGAGAATACTTTAGAAACAATTTGCAGGAATTCCGGACAAAAGCAGAATAACTTTAAGATGAATAAAATTTTAAATATTTTGTTATTAATGAAAAACAGAAAGCTTTTAGATGGTTGCGTTATTTTAAAAAGGGAAATACTTAAGGTTTATTTAGAAGTTTTTGGTAATGTAAAGCAGGGAGGGGCATAAAGAGCGAGTTTATACCTTTTGTTTAATAAAGTGATTAAAAAGTTGTGTGTGTGAAGAATATTTTTGATTCGAAAAGCAGAGTATGTGCAGCTCCTAGTGACTTTGCCTGCCGACCACTGATTTATACCCCTTCAGAATTTTCCTAAACAATTATGGGTAACAGAATATGATGAATGCATTGTTGCCAAGTTTTAAATACTTTAAAACTTTACCTTTAAATATTTTATATTACAATTTAATAGGGTTTCCCTTAAATGAATTTTTTATGAATTTCTTTTTTTTTTAAATTTCTTTACAGTTCTGGACTTATAATAGTGAGACCAAACAAATACGTCATGGCTCCTCCGACAAATGTTTGGCGATTAGTGAAAAACGTGATAAAGTATTGATGGAGGAATGTAATCGCAATCATTTGCGACAACATTGGCGTTTGGAAAACTATGATCCATCGAAATTGTGAGGTTATTTTTTTGGGAATGGTACCCAATTTATACCAACCTCACTGTCGTCGTCACACAAACATTGGAAATAGCAAAAAATAGTAAAAAATTATGAAAATTAGAATTTAAATAAATTTCAAAGAAGAATGAAAGATAATTAGTTGTTAAAGGAAGAAAGACAGAAAGAAAAATATATAAAAATGTGCAATATTTTTAACAAAAAAATAATAATAGAAATTGAAAGAGAAAAGTGAAAACATTATAAATGACTGTTGTAAATTAAGACAAACAATACAAAAAATTTAAGCACAAATTTTTTTTTCTTTTCTAAACATTTAAAATATCCATAAGTTGTTAATTTAGCTGATAATTAATTGTAAAATTAAAATTAATTTAAATATGAAATAATTTTTAAAATTATTAAAATGATAAACAACAAAATGACATATTTAAATAGTTTTACTATATAATAATTACATATTCAAATAGTTTTTAGTTGAATTTTATCAACAACAGCCAAACAAAAAAAAAATCTTGCACAAATTTTAGTCTACTTTTAGGCTGTTTTCTATTTTAAATTTAGTTGCCTAGTGTGTGTTGTATTGTTTTAAATGAAAGTCTAATGTCAAGCTAAATGACTGTTCTATATAATTTATAATTTTTGCCAAACTTTTTGTTTTATTTTTTTAATATTAATTTAATTATAGTTTAATTGTTTTTTTTTTTATTATTTTACGATTTTATTATTATTTTTAAGTTAATTTTTGCAATGTTTTTGTAAATACACAAGTTTTCAAGCTGAAATTTATATTTACAACTTTAAGTTACACTCAGAGAAAGAATCAATCGTCTAAATTATAAAACAAACATCAGTATAGACCTTAATCCATATACTACTCTAGCCTAAAGTAAAAACTAGACTCCAGCCTAGACTATAGATTAGACTATGGTATAGACTACAAACAATATTATAGTCAAGCCTTAATTATAGACTAGACTCTAGTTAACACTAGATAAGACTATAATCTACTTAAATTTAACACTAGACTCTAGTCTATATTACAGGCTAGACTTTAGCCTTGAGTTTAGATTATCGACTAAAACATAGTCTAGACTAGGCTCTAATCCAGGATCTAGAGTAGAGGCTATATTTTAGTATAGACTAGACTCTATTCTAGACAATAGACTCTACTCTTAACTACAGACAAGACTATAGATTAGAATATAGATTAGGTTTTTGTCTAGAGTATAAACTAGACCCTAGTCTTGAGTATGAACGAGAATCTAGTCTATTGTATACAATATACTTTGGCCTAGACTTAGACTGTAAGCCAGAAAATAGACAAGACTCTAGCCTTGACTATGGATAAGTATCTGATCTTGATTATAGACAATACTCTGGTCTACACTAGACTCTAGTCTGGAGTATAAACTAGACTCTAGTCCAGAGTATAGGCTAGACTCTAGTCTCGAGTATAAACTAAACTCCAATCTAGAGTATAGACTAGACTCTAGTCTATAGTATAGACAAGACTATAGTCCACAGTATGGACTAGACTCTAGTCTAGAGTATAGACTAGACTCTAGTCTATAGTATAGACTCGACTCTAGTCTAGAATATAGACAAGACTCTAGTCTACAGTATAGACTACACTGTAATCTATACTCTAGATTAGACTCTTATCTAGAGTATAGAATATACTTTAGCCTAGACTATACTCTAGGTTCTATGCTAGACTCTAATCTAGACAGGACTATAGTCTTGACTCTGGATAATTATCTGGTCTTGATTATGACAAGACTCTGGTTTAGACTAGATTCTAGTCTAGAGTATTGACTAGATTATAGTCTAGAGTAAAGACTAGATTATAGTCTAGAGTAAAGACTAGACTATAGTCTAGAATATATACTAAACTCTAGGCTACAGTATAGACTTCACTCTAAGAGTATAGACTTTAGTCTAGTGTAAAGACTAGATTCTAGTGCAGAGTATAGACTAGAATCTAGTCTAGAGTATAGACTACACCCTAGCCTAAAGTATAGACAAGATTCTAGTCTAGATTAAATACTAGATTTTAGTCTAGAGTATAGACTCTAGTCTACAGTATAGACTAGACTCTAATTTAAAGTTAAGAGTAGATTTTAGTCAAAGTATACTTTATACTCTAGTCTATACCACTGGACTAGATAGTCTAGACTATAGACTAGATTCTTATTTAGATTACAAAACACTTATATCTAGAATTAAGACTATATTCTGGTCTTAATGATAATCTATTTCGTTGAACAGACTCTAGCTTAAAATATAGAATATAATCTTGTCTAAAATATTGATTAAACTTTAGATAAGACTTTAGTCTAAACTACAAACTAAACTGTAGTCTAAACTTGTAGACTAGGTTCTAGTGGATTCTAGGATAGACTCTTTTCTAGACTAGACTCTAGAATAGATAAGTATTTAATCTAAACTACTATCTAGTCTATAGTATGGACTGGACTGTAGTCTATCGTATAGACTAGACGCTTGTCTAGAATTTAGACTAAAATCTTGTCTAGAGTAAAGACTAAACTCTAGTCTAGAGTATATACTACACTCTAGTCTAGAGTAACGACTAGAATCTAGTCTGGAGTATAGACTACACTCTAGTCTAGACTAGAGACTAGACTCAAGTCTAGAGTATAGACTAGACTCTGGTCTAAAGTATAGACTAGACTCTAGTCTAGAGTATAGACTAGTTTAGAGTATGGACTAGACCCTAGGGTATAGCCTAGACCCTTGGGACTGTAGTCTATAATATAGAAAAGACTCTTATCTAGTGTATAGACTAGATTGTAGTCTAGAGTATGGACTAGACTCTAGTCTAGGTTTTAGACTAGACTCTTATAAAGAGTATAGACCACACTCTAGTCTAGAGTAAGACTAGACTCTAGACTAGAATTTAGTCAGATTCTGAAGTCTTAAGCATAGACTTGACTCTAGTGTTTAATATAGACAAGACTCTGGTTTAAAGTGAAGACTAAACTGTAGTCTAAAGTAAAGGCTAGATTGCAGTCTAGACAATAGACTAAACTCTAGCGTTGAGTATAGTCTACTGTCTTGTTATCGATTAGATGAATTTGTTTTTAATTTCTTTGAGTGTTTAGCATTATATTTTATCTGATTATTTCTTACTTTGTCCTATGTAAATAAAATCTTATAAAAATTTTATAAATTTAAAAAAAAAAAAAAAAAAACATTTTTGCAAAATAATTAAAATAAATCTAAAAAATCGAAAATCTAAAAAAATAATAAATCTAAAAAATAAATTTTGTAGTTTATAATAATATTTAAGAGGTTAGTGATATCCTATAAGCATTCCTGTTAAACTTAAGTTTAAAAACAAATGAAAAAAATCCAAAAAAAAAATCAACAAAAATTAATAATTTTATATTAAATTTGCTATAAACATGAAAACAAAAAATAACAAAATTTCATTAGGAAATCAACTAAAAGCACAAAATCTTGCCAAAAAACAAAGAAATATATATTAAAAGAATTAGAAGTAGAATTTATATAAATTGAGACAAAAAAATAATAATTATTACAAAAAAAACTTCCATTTAATAGTTAAATTTAATATCATAACATATCAATTTATTGAAAAAGTAATAAAAAAAAATAAATATTATCATTTTACCAAATTAATTGAAAAGCCTCTCCCGATATCATTTAAAATCTACATTCCTTTAAAAAATAATAATTTCTTAAAAAAAAACTATTTATAAAGAGATTTGCATAATTTATACATAATTAAACGCTTACAAATTTTGCATTTAATTTTGTTTCAACAAAAACAAAAAACTATTTAATAGAGCAAAATAATTAAATAAAAAATTTATAATTAAATAAAAAAAAATACTATGCTTTAATCTGACATATCCTGATTACAAATCGCTTTCAATAAAAATACGTATTTGTTTTTGTTATTATTTTGTATTATTGCATATAGAAATTGATTTGAAATATATACACACAAAAACAACACTATTTTTAATAAATTTTCTAGTTTTATTTTGATTTTAATTGAGGATCTTGCCCAAATGTCATTAGTTACATAACTACTTCCATATCATTGCTAATAGCACACACTACGACAAAAATTCATTACTGTCACAACTGGTTCTCTTCCTAAGAACTCGTTTCAAAACTAAGAAATTCCTTTAAACATTTTCTGGTCTAAAGAACCAAATTCTTGCGGTATGATTATCGCTGTTGTGCTTCCAGATTATCACTGGATGCTTAAAAGTTCTCTAAATTAGTAAATATTGGTACAATAAGTAAGTCTTCAGTTATGACTCCTTTAGATTTTTGAAATACCAAAAGCTCTAATCTTCAAAAGCAAAGTTCCCTAACAAGTACACTAGTATCACTTTATATTGGTTCTCTTGATAGCTAGCACCGCTAAAGACTAGACAATATATGCTGATCTCTTGGATAAACTAAAGGGAGACACATAGATCAATTGTATAAGCTATAGACAGATCTATTGTCTTGCCTATAGACTGAACTATATCAAGAATATACACTGATTTAGATACAAGACATTACACTTACATAGTCTAGACAATAGACTGATCTATGTGAAGACTACAAACTCATTTATAATCAAGACAATATACTGATCTATTGTAAGCGCTATAGACTGATCTTAAGTCAAGACACAATTGCCTAAACAATAAACTGATCTAAAGTCAAATATTTATCTAGATTATGCGCTGATCAAAATTATTTACTTATCTACATTAAATCAATTTACTAATCCACATAAAGGCTATAGACTCTATATTCAAGGCTCTAGACTGATCTATAGTCAAGACTTTTTTCTAATCAGGACTGTATAGTAGTCAAGATTACGCAGTGATCTTAAGTCAAGACTATTGAGTGATTTTTATTCAAGACTATAGAATAATCTATAGTCAAGACTAAAGACAGATCTATTGCCAAGACTATGGACAGATCTGTTACTAAGACTATAGACTAATCTATAGCTAAGACTATAGACAGATCTATAGCTAAGACTATGGAATGAACTTTATTCTAGACTATAGACAGATTCATAGTCAACACTATAGACTGATCTGTAGTTAAGACTATAGACTAATCCACAGTTAAGACATATCTGTAATCAAGACTGTATGGTGGTCTAAAGTCAAGACTATAGACTAATCAATAGTCAAGACTATAGACTAACCAATAGTGAAGACAATAGGCTAAGACTATAGACAGATCTTTAGTCAAGACTATAGACAGATCTATGAACTTTATTCTAGACTATAGACAGACTTATAGTCAAGACTATAGGCAGACTAAAGACTAATCTATAGGCAAGACTATAGACTAATCTTATACTTAGTATTGACTATAGATATCTATAGACAATACTATTGACTAATCTATAATCAAGACTATAGACTAATTTATAGTCAATACTATAGTCTTATATTTAGTCAAGTCTATAAACTAATCTATAGTCAAGACTATAGACTAATATATAGCCAATACTATAGTCTAATCTATAGTCAAGACTATAGACTAATCTATAGTCAAGTCTATAGACTAAACTATAGTCAAGAGTATACACTAATCTATAGTCAAGAATAAACTATAGTCAAGACTATATACTGCTATATAGTCAAGACTATAGACTGTCATATAATCAAGACTATTGACTGATATATTGTCAAGTCTATAGACTAAACTATAGTCAAAACTATAGATTTATCTATAATCAAGACTATAGACTGCTCTGTGGTCAAGACTATAGACTGCTCTGCTGTCAAGACTATAGTCTGCGCTATATTCAAGGCTATAGTCTGCTCTATATTCCAGACTATAGTGTGCTCTATATTCTAGACTATAGTGTGCTTTATAGTCAAGACTATAGACTGCTCTATAGTCAAGTCTTTAGTCTGCTCTATAGTCAAGACTGTAGTCTGCTCTATAGTCAAGTCTATAGTCTGCTCTATAATCAAGACTATAGTCTGCTCTATAGTTAAGACAATAGACTGCCATATAATCAAGACTATAGACCGACCTATTGTCAAGTTTATAGACTAAACTATAGTCAAGACTATAGACTTATCTATAGTCAAGTATAGACATATCTATAGTCAGGACTATAGACTTATCTATAAGCAAGACTATAGACTACTTTGTAGTCACGGCTATAGTCTGTTCTATAGCCTAGACTACAATCTACTATAGACTGCTCTTTAGTCAAGACTATAGTCTGCTTTTTAGTCTAGACTATAGTCTGTTCTATATTCAAGACTATAGTCTGCCCTTTAGTCAAGACTATAGTCTGCTATATTATTAAGACTATAGTCTGCTATATAATTGAGTTTATAGACTGCTCTATAGTCTGCTGTATATTCAAGATTATAGTCTGCTCTATAAAAAGACTACTGACAGATCTAATAAACTTTGATCTATACAATAGAATATTCTATAGTTGAAAAATTCTCTATGCCAGACTTTAAACTATTCAAGGGCAATACGAGAAATTGATCTATTGTAAAGACTATATAATGTAAAATTTTTTAAATAGTGTTTAAATAAAATTGGTTAAGAAAACTGCAATAAAACTATAATTTAGCAAAAACAAATATAAAGAAAAAAAATTTTCTTGTCAGAAAGTCATAGAGACACAGCCTACTGAAAGACAGCATACTTTAAGGCTGTTTTATAAATAAAAATCTAAAGTATGCCAGACATTATAAATAATTTTAAGTGCATGATTTAATAAAAAACAACAATCTTTAAAACTAGTATTTAATAGAATTGTAGAAAAATAAATTAACTATAATTAAAATAATTACTATAAAGTGTAAAGAGAGAAAAAAAAAACAAAACATGTGCCTTTTTTGTACGATATAATGTAAAATATTATAAATTGAAAATAAAACTCTAATTAAAAGAATAAAATTAATTATAATTAATTTATAAATATGTATATCATATAATATTAAATAAAAACCAAAATTATCAATAATCCAAAATATGTAAAAAGTTGTTTGTTTTTATTTTTTACTTAATAGAAAATAGAAATTATATGGAACGACGGACATAGTTAGAATAATTAAAGAACGGATTCTAAACATAGTGAAGGTAAGTATCGCGATCTACAAATATTGTATTTTATAATATTTCCTTCCCTTTAATAATTCTAGAATAAAATAACTTTTTGAAATCATAATTAAATTCATTTTACAATTAAAAAAAAACAAATATTTGGAAATTGTTTTATCTTTTAAACAATTAATTAAATTAAAAAAAATAATAATAAATAATTATAATCATACACAAATAAATCCAAAAGTTAACTACAACAGCCTATAACTATGCTACAAATAGAAAAAAAAACTTATATTTATTTTAAATGTAAATATTTGCAAAATAAAAATTGTTTTTTTATCAACTTTTTTCTTATCAACAATTTTATTTGTTTATTGTAAAAATTATTATTATAATCATTTCAATCGGCATAACACATACAAACACTTATAAACTTATTATAAAAATACATAAAAACAAATAACAATTATGCATATAAAGCAGCACAAATATAACAAAAAATTAAAAAAAAACAATGTAAAACAATAAATTTTTATTAAATTTTTATATTGAAATTAATTGAAAACAAACATGTTTGTAAAACCAAATAAAAAAAAAATAATAAAAATTTTTAAAGTGTGTAAAAGGTTAGTGCAACATATTTGAAAATATTGCTTAACTTTAGGCAACTATAAAAATTTAACAATATTTTCAAAAATTTGATAAATAAAAATTTAAACTGAAGCAGAGATTTTTTAACACAATTATAAAGAACAATAGAAAAGGAATTTACCAAATAATATGTAGAAAAATCAAAATTAAATAGAATATTTTAGATTTTCTAGAAATTAAGTAAAATAATTTTTCCTTACAATAGACAACCCTTTTATACCATGGGAAGTACTCTGTCCATAAATACGTTGAAAGTTGTAGATAAACAAAATAAATTAAAGCTACTTTACTTTTATTATTTTCATATTCTACTCTACTGTATTCTTATTCTCTTAAGCTCAGTGACGTCATCAGTGCCTAGAACTGATTGCATGATATGAAAATTGTATGTGATTTATAACAAAAAAGTAAATAATTATGTTTAAGACTTATTTGTGTGTAATAAAGTAAAATGTATTTTACGTTTTATGTTATTAGGAATACTTAACTTTATTAATTATTATTATATATTATTGCTATATCAAAGTTTAAGTCATTATCTTTTCATAATTTTTTTGAACCCTAAAATCGAAATTAAAAAGAGAATTTCCCATATATATTTTTTAAAGACAATATTGGAAAATATCATGATACAACTATAGTTATATTATGGGAAACTATAATAGCGACTAATATATTTATTACAGAAAACATTTGGGAATTAAGCTTCACACTAACCCATTTGGAATAAAAAATTATTTTCAAAGTCTTCGGTTTTGAAATTATCCATGCAGATTTTAGACGTTTTAATGTAAATTTTTTATTGCGGCTCAAAAACTTATCCATTGCTTTAATAAGCTAGGATCTGAAGGAAGGTTTTTGATCTTTTATTATTATATTATTATTGCAATTTTTGACTGCACACTACATTTTAATTTATTTATTTTTTATTTTTTCATTATTTGTTTTCAAATTTCATGTAAAAAGTAAGTATTTTTCATTTAAAACATAGCAAAACAAGCACTGTTGACGTCACGAAAAAAGAGTAAAAGAGTACATTAAAATAACGGAATTGCCGGTGTCGCAATCTTGTTTATTTCATTCATGACCTTAAACCCACTTGACTCATACTAAATTTATTCTTCTCTTCTCAATCTCTACTCTTACTCTACTCTTACGCTACTCTTACGCTACTCTTACTCTACTCTTACTCTACTCTTACTCTACTCTTACTCTACTCTTACTCTACTCTTACTCTACTCTTACTCTACTCTTACTCTACTCTTACTCTACTCTTACTCTACTCTTACTCTACTCTTACTCTACTCTTACTCTACTCTTACTCTACTCTTACTCTACTCTTACTCTACTCTTACTCTACTCTTACTCTACTCTTACTCTACTCTTACTCTACTCTTACTCTACTCTTACTCTACTCTTACTCTACTCTTACTCTACTCTTACTCTACTCTTACTCTACTCTACTCTTACTCTACTCTTACTCTACTCTTACTCTACTCTTACTCTACTCTTACTCTACTCTACTCTTACTCTACTCTTACTCTACTCTTACTCTACTCTTACTCTACTCTTACTCTACTCTTACTCTACTCTTACTCTACTCTTACTCTACTCTTACTCTACTCTTACTCTACTCTTACTCTACTCTTACTCTACTCTTACTCTACTCTTACTCTACTCTTACTCTACTCTTACTCTACTCTTACTCTACTCTTACTCTACTCTTACTCTACTCTTACTCTACTCTACTCTTACTCTACTCTTGCTCTACTCTTGCTCTACTCTTACTCTACTCTTACTCTACTCTTACTCTACTCTTACTCTACTCTTACTCTACTCTTACTCTACTTACTCTACTCTTACTCTACTCTTTCTCTACTCTTACTCTACTCTTACTCTACTCTTACTCTACTCTTACTCTACTCTTACTCTACTCTTACTCTACTCTTACTCTACTCTTACTCTACTCTTACTCTACTCTTACTCTACTCTTACTCTACTCTTACTCTACTCTTACTCTACTATTACTCTACTCTTACTCTACTCTTACTCTACTCTTACTCTACTCTTACTCTACTCTTACTCTACTCTTACTCTACTCTTACTCTACTCTTACTCTACTCTTACTCTACTCTTACTCTACTCTTGCTCTACACTTACTTTACTCATACTCTACTCTTACTCTACTCTTACTCAACTCTTACTCTACTTTTACTCTACTCTTACTCTACTTTTACTCTACTCTTACTCTACTCTTACTCTGCTCTTACTCTACTATTTCTCTTACTCTTCTCTTACTCTTCTCTTACTCTACTCTAACTCTACTCTTACTCTACTCTTACTCTACTCTTACTCTACTCTTACTCTACTCTTACTCTACTCTTACTCTACTCTTACTCTACTCTTACTCTACTCTTACTCTACTCTTACTCTACTCTTACTCTACTCTTACTCTACTCTTACTCTACTCTTACTCTACTCTTACTCTACTCTTACTCTACTCTTACTCTACTCTTACTCTACTCTTACTCTACTCTTACTCTACTCTTACTCTACTCTTACTCTACTCTTACTCTACTCTTACTCTACTCTTACTCTACTCTTACTCTACTCTTACTCTACTCTTACTCTACTCTTACTCTACTCTTACTCTATTCTTACTCTACTCTTACTCTACTCTACTCTTACTCTACTTTTACTCTACTCTTACTATACTCTTACTCTACTTTTACTCTTCTCTTACTCTACTCTAACTCTACTCTTACTCTACTCTTACTCTACTCTTACTCTACTCTTACTCTACTCTTACTCTACTCTTACTCTACTCTTACTCTACTCTTACTCTACTCTTACTCTACTCTTACTCTACTCTTACTCTACTCTTACTCTACTCATACTCTACTCTTACTCTACTCTTACTCTACTCTTACTCTACTCTTACTCTACTCTTACTCTACTCTTACTCTACTCTTACTCTACTCTTACTCTACCCTTACTCAGCTCTTACTCTACTCTTACCCTACTCTTACTAAACTCTTACTATACTCTTACTCTACTCTTACTCTACTCTTACTCTACTCTTACTCTACTCTTACTCTACTCTTACTCTACTCTTACTCTACTCTTACTCTACGCTTAATCTACTCTTACTCTTACTCTACTCTTACTCTACTCTTACTCTACTCTTGCTCTACACTTACGCTACTCTTACTCTACTCTTACTCTACTCTTACTTTACTCTTACTTTACTCTTACTCTACTCTTACTCTACTCTTACTCTACTCTTACTCTACTCTTACTCTACTCTTACTCTACTACTACTCTACTACTACTCTACTCTGACTCTACTCTTAATCTACTCTTACTCTACTCTTAATCTACTCTTACTCTACTCTTACTCTACTCTTACTCAACTCTTACTCTACTCTTACTCTACTCTTACTCTACTTTTACTCTACTTTTACTCTACTTTTACTCTACTCTTACTCTACTCTTACTCTGCTCTTACTCTACTATTTCTCTTACTCTTCTCTTACTCTACTCTTACTCTACTCTTACTCTACTCTTACTCTACTCTTACTCTACTCTTACTCTACTCTTACTCTACTCTACTCTTACTCTACTCTTACTCTACTCTTACTCTACTCTTACTCTACTCTTACTCTTCTCTTACTCTACTCTTACTCTACTTTTACTCTACTCTTACTCTACTTTTACTCTACTCTTACTCTACTCTTACTCTACTCTTACTCTACTCTTACTCTACTCTTACTCTACTCTTACTCTACTCTTACTCTACTCTTACTCTACTCTTAACTCTACTCTTACTCTACTCTTACTCTACTCTTAACTCTACTCTTACTCTACTCTTACTCTACTCTTACCCTACTCTTTCTCGACTCTTACTCCCTTCTTACTCTACTCTTACTCTAGTCCTACTCTTACCCTACTATTACTCTTCTTATACTACACTCTTAATCTACTCTTACTCTACTCTTAATCTAATCTTACTCTACTCTACTCTTAATATACTCTTACTCTACTCTTACTCTACTCTTTCTCTATTCTTACTGTACTCTTACTCTGTTCTTACTCTACTCTTATTCTACTCTTACTCTACTCTTACTCTACTCTTACTCTACTCTTACTCTACTCTTACTCTACTCTTACTCTACTCTTACTCTACTCTTACTCTACTCTTACTCTACTCTTACTTTACTCTTACTCTACTCTTTCACTACTCTTCTCTTACATTACTCTTACTCTACACTTTCACTACTCTTACTCTTCTCTTAACCTACTCTTAGTCCACTCTTACTCTACTCTTAATCAACTCTTACTCTACTCTTACTCTACTCTTGCTCTACTCCTTCTCTACTCTTGCTCTACTCTTACTCTACTCTTACCCTACTCTTACTCTAATCCTGCTCTACTCTTACTCTACTCTAAACTTTTCTTCTCTTACTTCACTCTTACTCTAATCACAATGAACTTTCATTTAAATCTTGATTTATAAGATTTAATTGTAATAGCCTTTGACATTTAATTTTTGTAACGTTTCAATTTATAATTAGAAATTATGCAAAAATAGATTTTACAAAAATATGTACATATACATATGTAAAATGTACATTAATTATAAATCGTATAGTTTTTTATATGTACATATGTATGTAGCAAATGTATTTGATCAATTTGGTATTGTTATTTAATTAAGTTTTGTTTATTATATGCCATAAAATAATAAATAGTTATATTTGAGTTAAAAAAATAATATATTTTTGTTATAACTATATTTAATTAATAACCGGTAATTTTAAGGGTTTACTAGGTATACAGTTGCATTGAGAAGAATTGCTATATGCTATGTGATAAGGTATTTTGAATTGCCAGCAATTGCAAGTTTTTTAATGAAGTATTTGCATTAAAGATATTATCAAACAGTCTAGCAAACAGTGACATCATATAATTTTCATTTTAAAATATATTTTAAATATAAATTTGATAAAGTGTATCCATATACAAACACAGCGTAACTGAATTTATAAATAATTATAAATTCTTTCACTTAAAATAGTTTAATATTTTAGAGTATTCTCTGCCTAAACAATTGTTTTCTTTATAAATTTCAATTAAAGCCCTTTAAAAATAAACAAAAGCTAATTTTTGTGTCATTGAAAGGATTTAAAATCAAATATTATAAATATGTATTCATTTACAAATTTTAAATTAAATAAATAATGTCAATAACATTAAATTGAAAATGGCTAAAAGTTAACATTCGAGTAATAAATATAAATGCGGTTAATATTTATTGGAATTTTGCAATAAAATAATTGACAATAAGTATTATAGTTAAAATTGCAATATCATTAGAGAGTATTGTATATTTCGATTGATATTTGATTCGTAAGTAAGTCTTGTCTCTTACTTTATTCTTACTTTACTATCAGCCTACTCTTACTCTACTCTAACTCTACTCTAACTCTACTCTAACTCTACTCTAACTCTACTCTAACTCTACTCTAACTCTACTCTAACTCTACTCTAACTCTACTCTAACTCTACTCTTACTCTACTCTTACTCTTACTCTACTCTTATTCTATTCTTACTCTACTCTTACTCTAATCTTTCTCTACTCTTACTCTACTTTACTCTAATCTTACTCTAGTTTTACTCTTACCCTACTCATACTCTAATCTTACTCTAGTTTTACTCTTACCTACTCATACTCTACAATCTTACTCTAGTTTTACTCTAGTCTTACTCTACTCTTACTCTACTCTTACTCTAATCTTACTCTACTTACTCCAATCTTACTCTACTCTTACTTCACTCTTACTATATCCTTACTCCACTCTTACTCTATTCTTACTTTTTTCTGGTCTATCTATACTGTTACTCTATTCTTACTCGACTCTTACTCTACTCTTACTCTTACTCTACTCTTACTCTACTCTTACTCTACTCTACTCTTACTCTACTCTTACTCTACTCTTACTCTACTCTTACTCTACTCTTACTCTACTCTTACTCTACTCTTACTCTACTCTTACTCTACTCTTACTCTACTCTTACTCTACCCTTACTCTACTCTTACTTTACTCTCACTTTACTCTTTCTCTACTCTTACTCTACTCTTTCTCTACTCATACTCTACTCATACTCTACTCATACTCTACTCATACTCTACTCATACTCTACTCATACTCTACTCATACTCTACTCTTACTCTACTCTTATTCTACTCTTACTCTACTCTTACTGTATTCTTACTCTACTCTTACTCTACTCTTACCAAACTATCGAGCCTGTTGTGCGCTCTTAGGTGGGAATCGAACCCAGCAACTCCGGTCTACCAGACTACTCTACTATAACTCTACTCAATTCTACTCTTCTCTTACTATTTTCTTACTATTCTCTTACACCACTCTTAGTCTTATCTACGGCCTTGTCTAGACTATAGTCTTGTCAATTATCTTGACTCTACACTTGTCTACAGTTTTTTTCGTTTATGGTATTGACTAATTTCAGTGTGCAACAAATGAGCGTAAAAATATATTTTAAAAATTATTTGTATAAAAAATTCAAGAAAAACAAATTAGCAAGAGTTAAAAAACCTTTATTTAGTAAAGTTCTAAAATCGTTTGGTAGTAAAGATATAAAAGCGGAATAATAATTTATTTAATAAAAATTGTGACGTGGCTCTTATAAAAGAACAAAAAATTAATAAATCTTCTATTAATTAACGCTGCGATTATTTATTAATTCGGGAGCAAATTGAAATAATCTGAATACAATTAAGAATCTCAAACTATATTCATTTCATTAAGAAAACTAATCTAAACGAACTTAATACGTTTTTCGTATAATTAAAAGCCACAACATTTTTCTCAATTTAAATTTGATTTACATACTTTTAATCAATTAACTTTTTGATTCCTGCAACAACAAAATGAACTTAAATTAATGCACACAATTTCATTGAGACCTTTTTACAAAAAGGACAACCATTTTTTATTTATTCAAGTATTTGAGACAAAGAGCTTAAAATAAATGATTTAAAATAATTGGATTTAAAAACAGACAAACAAATACTAAAAAGGACAAATATTAATGAAAAAATAATAAAAGTTTTATTCTTTAAGTACCACAAAAACATTAACAATATATAAAACCCAAAAAAGGCAAAATACAAGATTAAAATCCAAATATTAAAACAACACATATACAGATATAATAAAACTAAATTAAAACGAAATTTTCTTCAAACAGTAAAATAAAATAAAGAACTACAAAACATAACACTAAAGCAAAAGGAAACGGAAATAAACTTAATGGTTTAATTTTAAAATAAATAACACACATACACACACAAAAGTACATTTACAGGATATAGAAAAGAGTTTTAGGATAAAAGCATCCTGCTGCCAATTGTAATAAAACTATTTTATTAAATATAAAAATTCTGCAAGCAAGCCAAATAAAAGCAAAAGTTAGTTTTATAATTTAGTTTTTAACAAAATGTCTTTAAAATTATGTCATCGTAAATACTCAAATATTATTATATACCTGGCCGTAATTTGGTTTGCAGCCAATTTCATAATTTTTCGCAATAAAATACTAAAATTTGGAGGAAATCAATGGTCAATTTTGAAAAGTAAGCAGAACCGAAAGTGGCCTCTTTGAAACAAAATAAATAAACTAATTATTATCTACTCTATACGCTATTCTTACTTTACTCTACTCTTACTCTCTTCTTACCCTACTCTTACTCTAATCTTACTCTACTCTTACTCTACTCTTACTCTACTCTTACTCTACTCTTACTCTACTCTTACTCTACTCTTACTCTACTCTTACTCTACTCTTACTCTACTCTTACTCTACTCTTACTCTACTCTTACTCTACTCTACTCTTACTCTACTCTTGCTCTACTCTTGCTCTACTCTTACTCTACTCTTACTCTACTCTTACTCTACTCTTACTCTACTCTTACTCTACTCTTACTCTACTCTTACTCTACTCTTACTCTACTCTTTCTCTACTCTTACTCTACTCTTACTCTACTCTTACTCTACTCTTACTCTACTCTTACTCTACTCTTACTCTACTCTTACTCTACTCTTACTCTACTCTTACTCTACTCTTACTCTACTCTTACTCTACTCTTACTCTACTCTTACTCTACTATTACTCTACTCTTACTCTACTCTTACTCTACTCTTACTCTACTCTTACTCTACTCTTACTCTACTCTTACTCTACTCTTACTCTACTCTTACTCTACTCTTACTCTACTCTTACTCTACTCTTGCTCTACACTTACTTTACTCATACTCTACTCTTACTCTACTCTTACTCAACTCTTACTCTACTTTTACTCTACTCTTACTCTACTTTTACTCTACTCTTACTCTACTCTTACTCTGCTCTTACTCTACTATTTCTCTTACTCTTCTCTTACTCTTCTCTTACTCTACTCTAACTCTACTCTTACTCTACTCTTACTCTACTCTTACTCTACTCTTACTCTACTCTTACTCTACTCTTACTCTACTCTTACTCTACTCTTACTCTACTCTTACTCTACTCTTACTCTACTCTTACTCTACTCTTACTCTACTCTTACTCTACTCTTACTCTACTCTTACTCTACTCTTACTCTACTCTTACTCTACTCTTACTCTACTCTTACTCTACTCTTACTCTACTCTTACTCTACTCTTACTCTACTCTTACTCTACTCTTACTCTACTCTTACTCTACTCTTACTCTACTCTTACTCTACTCTTACTCTACTCTTACTCTATTCTTACTCTACTCTTACTCTACTCTACTCTTACTCTACTTTTACTCTACTCTTACTATACTCTTACTCTACTTTTACTCTTCTCTTACTCTACTCTAACTCTACTCTTACTCTACTCTTACTCTACTCTTACTCTACTCTTACTCTACTCTTACTCTACTCTTACTCTACTCTTACTCTACTCTTACTCTACTCTTACTCTACTCTTACTCTACTCTTACTCTACTCTTACTCTACTCATACTCTACTCTTACTCTACTCTTACTCTACTCTTACTCTACTCTTACTCTACTCTTACTCTACTCTTACTCTACTCTTACTCTACTCTTACTCTACCCTTACTCAGCTCTTACTCTACTCTTACCCTACTCTTACTAAACTCTTACTATACTCTTACTCTACTCTTACTCTACTCTTACTCTACTCTTACTCTACTCTTACTCTACTCTTACTCTACTCTTACTCTACTCTTACTCTACGCTTAATCTACTCTTACTCTTACTCTACTCTTACTCTACTCTTACTCTACTCTTGCTCTACACTTACGCTACTCTTACTCTACTCTTACTCTACTCTTACTTTACTCTTACTTTACTCTTACTCTACTCTTACTCTACTCTTACTCTACTCTTACTCTACTCTTACTCTACTCTTACTCTACTACTACTCTACTACTACTCTACTCTGACTCTACTCTTAATCTACTCTTACTCTACTCTTAATCTACTCTTACTCTACTCTTACTCTACTCTTACTCAACTCTTACTCTACTCTTACTCTACTCTTACTCTACTTTTACTCTACTTTTACTCTACTTTTACTCTACTCTTACTCTACTCTTACTCTGCTCTTACTCTACTATTTCTCTTACTCTTCTCTTACTCTACTCTTACTCTACTCTTACTCTACTCTTACTCTACTCTTACTCTACTCTTACTCTACTCTTACTCTACTCTACTCTTACTCTACTCTTACTCTACTCTTACTCTACTCTTACTCTACTCTTACTCTTCTCTTACTCTACTCTTACTCTACTTTTACTCTACTTTTACTCTACTTTTACTCTACTCTTACTCTACTCTTACTCTACTCTTACTCTACTCTTACTCTACTCTTACTCTACTCTTACTCTACTCTTACTCTACTCTTTCTCTTACTCTTACTCTACTCTTACTCTTACTCTTACTCTACTCTTACTCTACTCTTATTCTACTCTTACTCTACTCTTACTCTACTCTTACTCTACTCTTACTCTACTCTTACTCTACTCTTACTCTACTCTTACTCTACTCTTACTCTGCTCTTACTCTACTCTTACTCAACTCTTTCTCTACTCTTACTCTACTCTTACTCTACTCTTACTCTACTCTTACTCTACTCTTACTCTACTCTTACTCTACTCTTACTCTTACTCTGCTCTTACTCTACTCTACTCTTACTCCATTGTAACTCGATTCTTACTCTACTCTTACTCCTTTCTTACTCTACTCTTTCTCTAGTCTTAATCTACTCTTTTTCAACTCTTACTCTACTATTACTCTGCTCTTACTATAGTCTTACTCTATGGTAACTCTATTCTTACTATACTCTTTTTCTACTCTTACTCTACTTTTACTCAACTCTTACTCTACTGTACTCTTACTCTATTCTCACTCTACTCTTACTCTACTCTTTCTCTACACTTACTCTACTCATATTCTACTCTTACTCTACTTTTACTTTACTCTACATATACATAGCTCTTACTGTACTCTACGTATACATTGCTCTTACTTCCCTCTCATTCAACTCTTTACCTAAAAAGCTCCCCCTAAGTATCCCGGAGAACAAGGCACACCCGTTAATTTGCCCTTAAAGCCATCAGAAAAAGACTTGCAACTTATAAACCAAGGATGGATTAATAATAAATTTAATCAATATGTTTCGGATATGATACCGTTAAATAGATCTCTGCCAGATGTTCAACATGAATGGTAAAATAAACCTGATAGTTAAATGATATTGAAATAAAATTTGTTTAGAAAAACATTTTTCTTTTCAGGTGTAAGCAAACGGAAAATTATCTCAAAAATTTACCCGTTACCGATATAATCATATGTTTTCACAATGAGGCCTGGTCTACATTGGTACGTACTGTAGTATCGATATTAAATCGTTCACCGGAACATTTAATAGGTCACATTATATTGGTCGATGATTTTTCTGATATGGGTGAATTGAATTGAAACGAGAGTTTCGCATAATAATTAATGTTCCGTTATTTTTAGTACATCTTCAGGAACCTCTCAGTAAGTACTTTTCGACGAATCCGAAAATAAAAATAGTACGTGCTTCCAAAAGAGAGGGTCTAATCCGTGGTAGAATGTTAGGTATAAACCATTCCACATCACCAGTTTTAACATTTTTAGATTCACATTGTGAATGTACAGAAGGTAGATTCGCGATGAAAAAAAAATTAGAATGTTTAAAATGGACTTTTATAACTAGGTTGGTTAGAGCCCCTATTGGATCGTATAGCTCGTAATCCCACTACAGTTGTTTCGCCCTTCATCGATATAATCAATAGGGAAACTTTCGAATATGTAATTACCCCTTTAACGAAAATGAAATTTCTGGGAGGTTTTACATGGAGATTGGAATACTCATGGTTTAAGGCCTCAGAAGAAAGAACAACTCGTGATCAAGTTTGTAGAATCCTCTACCAATTTTACAATTATGTTCATATATTTCTTTTCCAAATCAGCATGAAATGGCGCCTTATGCAACACCCACCATAGCGGGTGGTTTATTTTCTATTGATCGTAAATTTTTTGAACACTTAGGTTTGTACGATCCCGGCTTCGAATATTGGGGCTCTGAAAATCTTGAATTATCTTTTAAAACATGGATGTGTGGTGGTCGTTTAGAAATGGTATATTGCTCGCGAGTGGGTCATGTATTTAGAAATGAGACTCCATTTGAGGTAAGCAATTTATTATTCTATTTATTTAGTTGGAGTATAATGATTATGGGTTTTTAGTATCCTTTAGCTAATAAGGTAATCAAGAAAAATGCTATTCGTTTGGCCGAAGTTTGGTTGGACGATTATTCACGTATTTATTATAAAAACCTGGGTTCGGCTTTTAACTTAACAGAAGCTGTGAGTGATGTTAGAGATCGTAAGCAATTACGGTAAGTTGTTTAAACTAGATTTCGAAAAGGGAATTGTATATCACACACTCAATCTTCAAATTTTGGAAGTCTATTTTAACTCATATTGATATTTTTAGTGAAAATATTAAATGCAAAAGTTTTAAATGGTATTTGGACAATGTTTATCCGGAGAAATTTGTTCCTGTAGCTATGGGAGCGGTAAGAATAAATATTGTTGCTCACTTTACTCTGACTCTACCCTTACTCTACTTTTCTTAAATCTACTAAACTCCACTCTACTCTTACCCCACTCTGAATAAATTATAACTTAACTAGAACGGAACTATAACTTAACTAGAGCTGAACTGGAACTTAACTAGAACTGAACTAGAACTGAACTAGAACTGAACTGGAACTGAACTAGAACTGAACTAAAACTGAACTAGAACTGAACTAGAACTGAACTAGAACTGAACTAGAAC
>NC_060954.1:12347913-12349568 GCF_022045245.1 Lucilia cuprina
CTATAGTCGAGACTATAGAATAGTCTATAGTCGAGACTATAGAATAGTCTATAGTCGAGACTATAGAATAGTCTATAGTCGAGACTATAGAATAGTCTATAGTCGAGATTATAGAGTAGTCTATAGTCGAGACTATAGAATAGTCTATATTCGAGACTATAGAACAGTCTATAGTCGAGACTATAGAACAGTCTATAGTCGAGACTATAGAACAGTCTATAGTCGAGACTATAGAACAGTCTATAGTCGAGACTATAGAACAGTCTATAGTAAAGACTATTGAACAGTCTATAGTCGAGACAATAGAATTGTCTATAGTCGAGACTATAGAATAGTTTATAGTCGAGACTATGGAATAGTCTATAGTCGAGAATATAGGATAGTCTATAGTCGAGACTATAAAATAGTCTATAGTTGAGACTATAGTATAGTCTATAGTCGAGACTATATAATAGTCTGTAGTCGAGACTATAGAATAGTCTGTAGTCGAGACTATAGAATAGTCTATAGTCGAGACTATAGAATAGTCTATAGTCGAGACTATAGAATAGTCTATAGTCGAGACTATAGAATAGTCTATAGCCAAGACTATAGAAAAGTCTTTAGTCTATAGGCGAGACAGTAGAATAGTCCGTAATCGAGTCTATAGATAGTCTATAACCAAAACTATTATAGTCTTGAAATATACTAAGCTACGCAATAGTCTACAGTGTATAATCCGACTAAAGTATGATTTTTTATCTCTTATAAACAGTTCATTTCAATTTGAAATTTATGCCAAATTGTTTACATTTATCATAAAAGATCTCTGGCCTATAAACATTTTTAAACTTTTTTTAAAAGTCATCATATGTTTAAATATGACGTAAATGTCATTTCAAAAAAAAATATATTTTTCTTTATCAATATTAAAATTTACAATATACTCTTATAAAAATTCGTAAATATTTAACAAAAAAATCAAACCAATAAAAGGTGTTGAGTTATCATCTATGATATACAAAATTGTCATTGTTTTGTAACGAAAAATTATTTTTATAACAATTTTATTTGTTATCATCTTAACAGTTAATTTTTAATTATTTTATAATAGACATTTAAATTTTAGATATATATTACGTTTTAACATTTTAGTTTAAAGTTCGCACAAAATATTTTGATTAGATTTCTTTTTTTTTAAGTGAAAAAATTTTCCATAAACTTTTTTGCTTTAATAACATTTTTCTCTCCTCCCTACTATTTGTAAGAGTTTTAATGGCATCTTAGATCTTCGCTTTTTAATAATTTCAAATTAAGGTAAAGATGTCGAAAAGATTCCGCAAAATGTTATTCATAATATTACTGCGTTAGGTGACTATATGTTGTTTCTAAAGTTGCAAAACTGCGTAGTTTTCCCCTTTTCTATCAGGAATCGATAATGAAATATTTGAATTATATCTTGATGAGAACTGTGGTATTGCTCTTATGAGAGTTACTTCATAGGATCTTTTTGGTTGTAGCCACCATTTTTTTAGTCCAAGAGGGCTCATGGGATTTGTTATGAATTCTGCTTCCGCTGCGTCGAATAGTTAGTTAGATAGATAGATAGATAGATAGATAGATAGATAGATAGATAGATAGATAGATAGATAGATAGATAGATAGATAGATAGATA
>NC_060954.1:12349668-12373514 GCF_022045245.1 Lucilia cuprina
CGAGACGATAGAAAAGTCTATAGTCTCGACTATAGACTTTTCTATATTCTCGACTATAGACTATTCTATCGTCTCGACTATAGACTTTTCTATCGTCTCGACTATAGACTATTCCATAGACTTGTTAATTTCTTATATCTAAATATGTCTTTTAGAAAGTCAACTTTATTTCATATATCTATTTTTTTCAGTGTTGGCGTACGAAAAATGTCATATTGCATTAATTGTTTACCATCGGCTAGACTGCCAAGACTGAGGTCTTTAAAAATATTTAAGCATGTCAACATTTTTACCACTTTTTTGCTTTAAAATCATGTTCAAAAAAACAATTTACCAGTCATTATATACACCACATCAATGACAAAATTTATAATAGGTATGTATGTTGTTTTTGACATAAAAATTTTGTTAAAAATACCAAAGATAAATATTATACAAATAAAAATTAGATAAAATTTAGATAAGAATACATACCAATCATTTATATCAAGATGAAATGACAAAGTACAATCTAAAAAAAAAAATAAAAAAGAAAAACATATTAAATTAAATAAATATTTTGGGTTTTATTGAAATTTCAACAAAAATATATGATGAAAATAAGCATAAGAACTTAGTGTGCAATACATACTGGGTACACGTGACGTATGATTAATATTAATTAATAAAAACTGTAAATTTTTGACTTAATTAAGCATTATTGACTTAAGTGATAATAGAACATTTAAAAGAAATTTGTATTTAGACAGACAGATGTACAAACTGACAAATATACATATATACACACAACCACAAAGATAGATAGCATTTTATATCACCGGCTAAGTGTCCTCCAACCTTAGCATCATATAGATAGATGCTTCCTTTCGCATGTGAGGAAAAGCTTTAGTTGATATGAGTATAACACAAATGTATACACGGACTATAGCTATTCGATGGTAGCAAAGTACTCCATACATGTCATATTTGAAGGGCAAACACTGTCAATAGAAGAAGATGAAAACCTGCAGCACAAAAACAGAGTAGTTTTGATTCAATAGGACTCTTAAAACACCGAGGCATAACGCATAGAGGGGATACCCTTTTTAAAAGATATTAACTCTGAAAAGGTATGCATTCCGTGTTCTTTTGTTGATGTAGTAATGACTACTACTACTAACAGCCTTATTGGGAGTAAAGTTCTTTTGTATAGACTTAAGACGATTCAATAGTACAGACTACACACACAATCTTAATATGGCTTTTACACGATTCTATAGCATGAACGACTATAGCCTGAGTATAGAAAATTGTATGGCCTCTACTTAATACTACTAAACCATAGACTATTCTGCTGTCTCGACTATAGACAATCCTATAATCTCTGCTATAGACAGACTCGACTTTAGGCTATTCTTTAGACTAGACTATAAATTATTTTACATTGCGGACTTTAGACTAATTACAGTGTCGAAATAATCCCAAAGATGGACTATTCCATAGTCTTATCTACAGTCTCGACTATAGACAAATATTTAGTCATGACAATGGACTATTTTATTATATCGACTAAAGACTATTCCATAGTGTCCTCTAGGTCTCAATTATATACTATCCTATAGAGTCTATTATAGTCTATAGTCCAGACTGTAGACTAGTCTACAGTAACAACTTGCGACTTTACTATAGTCTGCTCCATAGACTATTCTATTGTCTCAACTATAGATTTGTATAGACTTGACCATAAACTATCCTAGAGATTCGTCTGTGGACGATTCTGTATTCTCTGCCAAAGACTACTTTATAGACTTTTCTTTAGACTATTCTATAGTCTTTCTTTTCTTTTGTATCTGTCTTCGCTTTTTAGGGTGTAAAATCTTATGCGCTCTGCTTGTTTCCACAGTTCAAAGAACCAGTATTTTTTAGCTGAGCGTTTCTGGGGGGATTATTACCCATATTAGTACGTGTAGCATTAACTGCCACCCCAGCCAAGCTCGAAACCGGAGTAGCATTGCAGTCATGGGAGTACGACGACGAGTAACTTGCTGGCGTACTACACTCTGCCGTCGGTACTGGGGTCACTACTCCCTACACCGTAAGATTGTTAACATTCCTACCTTACCGCCAGGAGTGTTATTTACAGACGCTGACCAGCCATAGCCGCTCATCATGACGCTTCTGAATTTGTCTATTGACTAAGGGGACAACGAAGATGTCACTCTTCTAACTACGCTCTCCTGAAGGTACCTCTTGTGGGGGATGCTTACATAATGGCGTCATCTGATCGCCATGTCGCAGAGTCGTCCTGTGATCTTTTTATGGCACGCTCTCGAACTCTGCCGCTAATAGTCGGGGACTGCTTATCTATCGCAGCTGAACTACATATTTACAAGTCGTTCAGCTATCCGCCACCCGCTGACAACGATAGAAGCCAGATCTATGGCCCTACACTCGGTACTACTCCATAGTCTGCACCATCGACTATTTCATTATTTCTACTAAAGACTATTCTATAGTCTAACTATAGACTATTACTGACTATATACTAATCTATAGCCTGGCTATACACTAATCTATAGTCAATAGAGACTGGAGACTATAGAATAGGCTATGGTCGGGACTATAGAACAGTCTATATTTTAGACTGCAAAATAACCTATAGACGAGACTATAGGATAGTCTATAGTCGAGACTATAGAACAGTCTAAAGTCGAGACTATAAAGTGGGCAATAGAATAGTCTATAGTCATGACTATAGGATAGTCATGACAATGGACTATTTTATTATATCGACTATTCCATAGTATATAGGTCTAAGTCTCAATTGTAGACTATACTTTAGATTCTAATATAGTCTATAATCCAGACTGTACACTAGTCTACAGTAACCACTTGCGACTATTCTATTGTCTGCACCATAGACTATTCCATAGTCTATGGTACGCCCTCCAACACTGCCGCTCATAGTGTGATTATCTATCGTAGCTGACCTACATATTTATAAGTGGTTCAGCTATCCGCCACCCGCTGACCACGATAGTAGCCAGAGTTATGGTCCCACTCTTGGTACTATTCTATAGTCTGCACCATCGACTATTTCATTATTTCTACTAAAGACTATTCTATAGTCTAACTATAGACCATAACTGACTATTTACTAGCCTGACTATAGACTAATCTATAGTCTATAGAGACTAGACAATAGTCTATGGTAGGGACTATAGAACAGTAAATATTTGAGACTGCAGAATAGCCTATAGACGAAACAATAGGATAGTCTATAGTCGAGACTATAGAGCAGTCTAACGTCGAGACTATAGAATGGACTATAGAACAGTCTATAGTCAAGACGATAGGATAGTCTGTAGTCGAGACTATAGGATAGTCTATAGTCAAGACTATAGGATAGTCTATAGTCGAGACTATTGGATAGTCTATAGTCGAGACTATTGGATAGTCTATCGTCGAGACTATAGGATAGTCTATAGTCGAGACTATAGGATAGTCTATAGTCGAGACTATAGGATAGTCTATAGTCGAGACTATAGGATAGTCTATAGTCGAGACTATAGGATAGTCTATAGTCGAGACTATAGGATAGTCTATAGTCGAGACTATAGGATAGTCTATAGTCGAGACTATAGGATAGTCTATAGTCGAGACTATTGAATAGTTTATGATCGACACTAAAGAATAGTCTATGGTCGAGACTATAGAATAGTCTATAGTCGAGACTATAGAACAGTCTATATTGGAGACTGTAGAATAGTCTATAGTCTGACTATACACTAATCTATAGTCAGGCTATATACTAGTCTATAGTCCATCTATATACTTTTTTCTTAATCTCTTGTCCTTAAATTATATACATAAGCGCTAGAGATATTTCAAGAAGAGGTTAATTACATCAAAGTATTAAAATATAACATTTGCATTATCATTTGTACTTAAATAACAAAATTAATCATTGACTAAAAATTTCCCTACAAAGGTTATTTATCTCTCAGCTCTTATCTGTAAATCTCTTTGTTTGAAATTAAATTTATTTATTTTAAATGTCAAGACCCTAATTAGACATCTTATCTTCCGGGCATTACACGTGAATATTCTGTAGTCACTCAGGAATCTTAAACTAAATAATAATCATATTACTCTGAGTCAACCTATTATTTATCACTGAATGACTGTACCTACTGCGAAATAAAGTTTCTAAAATTAAACATAAATCACTTTTAAAACAATATAAATCTCAGAGAAATTATTATAAAATCATTTCAATTTCATATCATAACTAATAAATAAATTTGGGTGAACATTTAATAAAAAAAAAAACTAAATATATTTTTTTATACTTGATAACGTTAAAAAGTGATAAAATATATTAGCAAACTAAAATGACATTTTATAAATTTATAGTGTTATGACTTATTAATAAAACTTTAAAAAACAAAGAAAATAGAAATGAAAATGTTTAAACTAAAAAAAACACAATTATAATTAATAATAGTTTATTTATTTAAAAAGAAAAACAACAAAAAAACACGTTAAAAATCCCCTCAAAAACCAATAGAGAATAACAAATCAATACAAATCACGCGAGACTCTGGCGATAACGAACGTGATATTCTCGATTGTTACGTTACACGTGCAATTATTATGTTGCCAAGAAAATGAGAGCGATAAAAGCTGTCAACAGAACATGCAATTTGAGATATCGTTTCTGTAGTAAATTATAATAATAATAATAAAAAACAACAACTTATATGTAAACAGCTAGTCACATTATTATCGTAGTTAATTTATTTTTAAATTATTTAAGCAGCACTAGGTATTTGAGATATCAGTAGAAAAACATTCCATTTTTTTTTGCTAAATTTGCAAAAAACTTAAACTAAAACAATTCTATTTAGAAAAGGGATCAAATTAATAAAACAAAATGAGTTAAACGATCAAACAATCAACGTAACACAACTTAAATTGAGTGATCTATTTGTATAAAGATTTTCAAAAATGTCATAAATTTGTCTTAAAAGTGTCTTAAATGTAGCAGCAATATTATTCTTTAGATTTATCTTTTTAGTTTGCTAAAACATATCTACAGCTGCTGCTGAATAGTCACAACGAAAACTAAATATTTTCATTTAGATTAGTTATTTTCAAATAGTCGTTAGGATGGGTTGGCTTTGTTTAAAGATTACACGGTTATTTCATTTGTTTTAAACTATTTTTACTTGATGAAAAAAATTTTGAAAAAATAATAATAATAAAGAAGTTTCGCTCATAAACTATTCCATATCGTAGTCCTTAGAGTCCTCCAGAATCTCATCTAAAAACTGTACTAAGAAAATAGTCTTTACTATAGACTATAATATAGTCTCAGATATGGAATGTACCAAATTCTTCGCTTAAGACTAAAATATGGAACTGTATATGATCCTGACTATCGCTAAGTTTTTTACTATAGGCTGCTTTATAGTCCCGACCATCAATGCTCTTAAGTAACGATTAGTAACGAATCTATAGTCTCGACTATAGACTGTTCTATAGTCTCGACTATAGACAGTTCTATAGTCTCGACTATAGACTGTTCTATAGTCTCGACTATAGACTGTTCTATAGTCGAGACTATAGACTGTTCTATATATAGTCTCGACTATAGACTGTTCTATATATAGTCTCGACTATAGAATGTTCTATAGTCTTGTCTATAGACTGTTCTATAGTCTTGTCTATAGACTGTTCTATAGTCTCGACTATAGACTGTTCTATAGTCTCGACTATAGAGTCAATAGTCTTGACTATAGACTGTTCAATAGTCTCGACTATAGACTGTTCTACAGTCTCGACTATAGACTGTTCTACAGTCTCGACTATAGACTGTTCTATAGTCTCGACTATAGACTGTTCTATAGTCTCGACTATAGACTGTTCTATAGTCTCGACTATAGACTGTTCTATAGTCTCGACTATAGACTGTTCTATAGTCTCGACTATAGACTGTTCTATAGTCTCGACTATAGACTGTTCTATAGTCTCGACTATAGACTGTTCTATAGTCTCGACTATAGACTGTTCTATAGTCTCGACTATAGACTGTTCTATAGTCTCGACTATAGACTGTTCTATAGTCTCGACTATAGAATATTCTATAGTCTCGACTATAGACTGTTCTATAGTCTTGTCTATAAACTGTTCTATAGTCTCGACTATAGACTGTTCTATAGTTTCGACTATAGAATGTTCTATAGTCTCGACTATAGAATGTTCTATAGTCTCGACTATAGAATGTTCTATAGTCTCGACTATAGAATGTTCTATAGTCTCGACTATAGAATGTTCTATAGTCTCGACTATAGACTGTTCTATAGTCTCGACTACAGACTATTCTATAGTCTCCACTATAGACTATTTTATAGTCTCGACTATAGACTATTCTATAGTCTCGACTATAGACTGTTCTATAATCTCGACTATAGACTGTTCTATAGTCTCGACTATAGACTGTTCTATAGTCTCGACTATAGACTGTTCTATAGTCTCGACTATAGACTTGACTATAGACTGTTCTATAGTCTTGACTATAGACTGTTCTATAGTCTCGACTATAGACTGTTCTATAGTCTTGACTATAGACTGTTCTATAGTCTCGACTACAGACTGTTCTATAGTCTCGACTATAGACTATTCTATAGTCTCGATTATAGACTATTCTATAGTCTCGACTATAGACTATTCTATAGTCTCGACTATAGACTATTCTATAGTCTCGACTATAGACTATTCTATAGTCTCGACTATAGACTATTCTATAGTCTCGACTATAGACTATTCTATAGTTTCGACTAAAGACTGTTCTATAGTCTCGACTATAGACTGTTCTATAGTCTCGACTATAGACTGTTCTGTAGTCTCGACTGTAGACTGTTCTATAGTCTCGACTATAGACTGTTCTATAGTCTCGACTATAGACTGTTCTATAATCTCGACTATAGACTGTTCTATAGTCTCGACTATAGACTGTTCTATAGTCTCGACTATAGACTGTTCTATAGTCTCGAATATAGACTATTCTATAGTCTCGTCTATAGACTATTCTATAGTCTCGACTATAGACTATTCTATAGTCTCGTCTATACACTATTCTATAGTCTCGACTAAAAAAACTATTCTATAGTATTTTCTATATTTTCGTTAATGGACTATTTAGTAGGCCAAGAACTTTTCTTAATTTTAGGCTATAACTTCAAAGTTGTCTAACTGTAGAGGCGTTTGCGTAAAAGAACAGTAGGGTGAAAATTGATCGTATACTTGATGACTATAAAATATACTACGATCTATAGCTTTAAGAAAATTTTAAAAGTAACAATTATATTTGTTCATGGTTATAAAATATAGGCAATAATAAACTATAGAAAAACAATTATAAATCATAGATTAAAAATATCTTTAATTTCAAGGGTTAAGCTTTATACAAATATATAATTATTTCTATATATAACTATACTTTCATTTATGATCTTGTACCCCTATAAACCTATTAAAGAAACTTCTATAAGACGTATCTTTTGAGAAACACATGACCAGGAAAAAAATTTATAACATAAACGTTTTTCGCTTTTGCTCTTTGATAATCACGTTCTTTAAAAATGATCTAAATATAGAGTATAGGCTAAAATTTAAAAAAAATATATTCCTGCATAAATTTTGTTCTTTAATTAGATTAAGTTAATGAGATATTAGAAAGCTGATTGTAATTATTTTCACAGCTTTATTTTATGGTTTAATGATGTTAAAAACAAGTTTAATAATTTTTTTTATTAAAAATAACAAAAAGAGATATGAATCGTTTTTGGGAAGGCGCTATATAAAAGAGAGAGAGAGAGAGAGAGACTGTTACTTTAAGCAGCTTAAAATAGAGATTAATTAGAAGATTATAGTCCACAAAATAGAGAGATTATAACAAATAGGTGAGTATTCTTTTCGGGAAAAACACATAATATTGACCCTCTAAATGCATTTCCCACCCCATAGGTTTAAACGAAACCCCCATTCTTTTGTAGCGCCCCTTCCATGTGAGTATAATTGAAATATTAATAGCAGCACTCGTTTAACACGATTTAGTCTCGTGTTCTTTGTATCTATTTTGCACACAAGAAAAAAGGCCAATAATTATAAAACATTTGACGTGAGTTTGCAAAAACAAATGATAAATGATTACTTTGTACAACAAGAATATGCCTTTATTAGACACAAACAACAACAACAGTAACAATTAACTGCAAAACTTTAGACATATTAAAAAAAACAACATTTTGATATTTGTCAACGGCTGCTATAAAAAATCACACCAATTTCACTTTATCATCTATTCAGTGTGTCTGACTTTTCTAGCTGGTTGACGTGATCCGATACTCTTACTAACATGGTTTCATTTCAACTACGCACAAGTCCATATGGGAATTATGGTATAATAAAATTTATTAAAATATTACCAACGAACAAGATAAAGGTATTTGAAAATAATAAAATAATGAAAATAATTAGGAAATTTAGAGAACTTGTAGGTTTATAGCAAATATATATAAAAACTATTATAATATTTAAAAAAGTTTAAAAATGGGTAAAAATTAGCTCATTGCACTTACACCTAGGACTTAGTTAAGCTTCTTAATTGGATAAAAAAGATCATATAAATACCGGCTATTTTGAAAAGAGAGTGTGATGTTGTTAGACCCAATATCCAGTTTTAAGATTTTCAGATATTATGCTAGTTCCAGCTTTGATTGTCTATAGTCTAGTCTATAGTCTAGTCTATAGTCCAGTCTAAAGTCTAGTCTATAGTCTAGTCTATAGTCTAGTCTATAGTCTATAGTCTAGTCTATAGTCTAGTCTATAGTCTAGTCTATAGTCTAGTCTATAGTCTAGTCTATAGTCTAGTCTATAGTCTAGTCTATAGTCTAGTCTATATTCTAGTCTATAGTCTAGTCTATAGTCTAGTCTATAGTCTAGTCTATAGTCTAGTCTATAGTCTAGTCTATAGTCTAGTCTATAGTCTAGTCTATAGTCTAGTCTATAGTCTAGTCTATAGTCTAGTCTATAGTCTAGTCTATAGTCTAGTCTATAGTCTAGTCTATAGTCTAGTCTATAGTCTAGTCTATAGTCTAGTCTATAGTCTAGTCTATAGTCTAGTCTATAGTCTAGTCTATAGTCTAGTCTATAGTCTAGTCTATAGTCTAGTCTATAGTCTAGTCTATAGTCTAGTCTATAGTCTAGTCTATAGTCTAGTCTATAGTCTAGTCTATAGTCTAGTCTATAGTCCAGTCTATAGTCTAGTCTATACTCTAGTCTATAGTCTAGTCTATACTCTAGTCTATAGTCTAGTCTATAGTCTAGTCTATAGTCTAGTCTATAGTCTAGTCTATAGTCTAGTCTATAGTCTAGTCTATAGTCTAGTCTATAGTCTAGTCTATAGTCTAGTCTATAGTCTAGTCTATAGTCTAGTCTATAGTCTAGTCTATAGTCTAGTCTATAGTCTAGTCTATAGTCTAGTCTATAGTCTAGTCAATAGTCTAGTCTATAGTCTAGTCTATAGTCTAGTCTATAGTCTAGTCTATAGTCTAGTCTATAGTCTAGTCTATAGTCTAGTCTATAGTCTAGTCTATAGTCTAGTCTATAGTCTAGTCTATAGTCTAGTCTATAGTCTAGTCTATAGTCTAGTCTATAGTCTAGTCTATAGTCTAGTCTATAGTCTAGTCTATAGTCTAGTCTATAGTCTAGTCTATAGTCTAGTCTATAGTCTAGTCTATAGTCTAGTCTATAGTCTAGTCTACAGTCTAGTATATAGTCTAGTCTATAGTCTAGTCTATAGTCTAGTCTATAGTCTAGTCTATAGTCTAGTCTATAGTCTAGTCTATAGTCTAGTCTATAGTCTAGTCTATAGTCTAGTCTATAGTCTAGTCTATAGTCTAGTCTATAGTCTAGTCTATAGTCTAGTCTATAGTCTAGTCTATAGTCTAGTCTATAGTCTAGTCTATAGTCTAGTCTACAGTCTAGTATATAGTCTAGTCTATAGTCTAGTCTATAGTCTAGTCTATAGTCTAGTCTATAGTCTAGTCTATAGTCAAGTCTATAGTCTAGTCTATAGTCTAGTCTATAGTCTAGTCTATAGTCTAGTCTATAGTCTAGTCTATAGTCTAGTCTATAGTCTAGTCTATAGTCTAGTCTATAGTCTACTCTATAGTCTACTCTATAGTCTAGTCTATAGTCTAGTCTGTAGTCTATAGTCTATAGTCTTGTCTATAGTCTAGTCTATAATCTTGTCTTTAGTCTAGTCTATAGCCTAGTCTATAGTCTAGTCTATAGTCTAGTCTATAGTCTAGTCTATAGTCTAGTCTATAGTCTAGTCTATAGTCTAGTCTATAGTCTAGTCTATAGTCTAGTCTATAGTCTAGTCTATAGTCTAGTCTATACTATAGTCTCGACTATAGACTGTTCTATAATCTCGACTATAGACTGTTCTATAGTCTCGACTATAGACTGTTCTATAGTCTCGACTATAGACTGTTCTATAGTCTCGAATATAGACTATTCTATAGTCTCGTCTATAGACTATTCTATAGTCTCGACTATAGACTATTCTATAGTCTCGTCTATACACTATTCTATAGTCTCGACTAAAAAAACTATTCTATAGTATTTTCTATATTTTCGTTAATGGACTATTTAGTAGGCCAAGAACTTTTCTTAATTTTAGGCTATAACTTCAAAGTTGTCTAACTGTAGAGGCGTTTGCGTAAAAGAACAGTAGGGTGAAAATTGATCGTATACTTGATGACTATAAAATATACTACGATCTATAGCTTTAAGAAAATTTTAAAAGTAACAATTATATTTGTTCATGGTTATAAAATATAGGCAATAATAAACTATAGAAAAACAATTATAAATCATAGATTAAAAATATCTTTAATTTCAAGGGTTAAGCTTTATACAAATATATAATTATTTCTATATATAACTATACTTTCATTTATGATCTTGTACCCCTATAAACCTATTAAAGAAACTTCTATAAGACGTATCTTTTGAGAAACACATGACCAGGAAAAAAATTTATAACATAAACGTTTTTCGCTTTTGCTCTTTGATAATCACGTTCTTTAAAAATGATCTAAATATAGAGTATAGGCTAAAATTTAAAAAAAATATATTCCTGCATAAATTTTGTTCTTTAATTAGATTAAGTTAATGAGATATTAGAAAGCTGATTGTAATTATTTTCACAGCTTTATTTTATGGTTTAATGATGTTAAAAACAAGTTTAATAATTTTTTTATTAAAAATAACAAAAAGAGATATGAATCGTTTTTGGGAAGGCGCTATATAAAAGAGAGAGAGAGAGAGAGAGACTGTTACTTTAAGCAGCTTAAAATAGAGATTAATTAGAAGATTATAGTCCACAAAATAGAGAGATTATAACAAATAGGTGAGTATTCTTTTCGGGAAAAACACATAATATTGACCCTCTAAATGCATTTCCCACCCCATAGGTTTAAACGAAACCCCCATTCTTTTGTAGCGCCCCTTCCATGTGAGTATAATTGAAATATTAATAGCAGCACTCGTTTAACACGATTTAGTCTCGTGTTCTTTGTATCTATTTTGCACACAAGAAAAAAGGCCAATAATTATAAAACATTTGACGTGAGTTTGCAAAAACAAATGATAAATGATTACTTTGTACAACAAGAATATGCCTTTATTAGACACAAACAACAACAACAGTAACAATTAACTGCAAAACTTTAGACATATTAAAAAAAACAACATTTTGATATTTGTCAACGGCTGCTATAAAAAATCACACCAATTTCACTTTATCATCTATTCAGTGTGTCTGACTTTTCTAGCTGGTTGACGTGATCCGATACTCTTACTAACATGGTTTCATTTCAACTACGCACAAGTCCATATGGGAATTATGGTATAATAAAATTTATTAAAATATTACCAACGAACAAGATAAAGGTATTTGAAAATAATAAAATAATGAAAATAATTAGGAAATTTAGAGAACTTGTAGGTTTATAGCAAATATATATAAAAACTATTATAATATTTAAAAAAGTTTAAAAATGGGTAAAAATTAGCTCATTGCACTTACACCTAGGACTTAGTTAAGCTTCTTAATTGGATAAAAAAGATCATATAAATACCGGCTATTTTGAAAAGAGAGTGTGATGTTGTTAGACCCAATATCCAGTTTTAAGATTTTCAGATATTATGCTAGTTCCAGCTTTGATTGTCTATAGTCTAGTCTATAGTCTAGTCTATAGTCCAGTCTAAAGTCTAGTCTATAGTCTAGTCTATAGTCTAGTCTATAGTCTATAGTCTAGTCTATAGTCTAGTCTATAGTCTAGTCTATAGTCTAGTCTATAGTCTAGTCTATAGTCTAGTCTATAGTCTAGTCTATAGTCTAGTCTATAGTCTAGTCTATAGTCTAGTCTATAGTCTAGTTTATAGTCTATTCTATAGTCTAGTCTATAGTATAGTCTTACAAAATTTTCCACAAATAGAAAATTTCGAGCAAGTTTTTCTACATATTTTAAATCAGTGTACACTGTTTTAACTCAAATTAAATTTTATTAATAAGAAAATTTTATTTCATAAGCTTTTATTTTAACAATGTCTCTTGCCTCGCGTTCTCGTTACCGACCCAATGTGCGTCTGGGTAATTGGTTCGAAGACATTTGTTTAGAACAAGATAAAATTCGTGTATTCAAAGATCTTCGCGATCGTGGTGAACTTTTAGTAGAAAAAACACGTCGTCTCTTCGATAACTTTCATAAGGAAATCGTACTCGAAGCACCCAAAGAGAATGTACGTTTTGGAGCGGTAGTACAGCTTATGCCTTACAATATGCAAATCTGTGAATATAACAATTCAGATGTTCATCCCGCCCTTTCGGTAGTGATAAATGAACGTGTGGTTAGACGTAGTCAAAAGATCAATGATGAGTGTGAATTGACAATAGCGCCTTCGATAAAACCTTGTGTACGCAATTCATTTCGTATAGTTAGTAGCGATGATAAGGATCGTACCAATGAGCTGTTGAAATATGGTCAACATTTTCGTTTGGAATGTGTTGAATCTTCGGCAGATCCTTTGCTATTGTATAGTGCTCAAAAATCGGCAGATTTAAATTCAATGATTTCGACTACATTTAGTTCGAGAAAATATGGAGAGTTAAATTTAAAATTGGGCTTGTGTTTGAAGAGGGTGAGTGAAAAAAATAGATTTATTTTTTTATTCATATCGTACTTATAGTAATGTTTCTTTTTTTCTAGAACTGTGGCCCTGGCAAATTAATACCTTCTGCCTATACAAATTGGTTTTGTCAACATATCGATCCTACACAACGTTTTGAGACTGATGGTACTACTTTGCCGGTAATATAAAAGATTGTATTTGTCCTCATTCTATTCTAATTCTAATTGTAATATAATATTTTTTTATGTGGTTATAAAGAGCAACAAACCTTTGGTTATAACCCATGCAGCAACAAATCGTAATTTGGCAGCCGAGAATGTTGTAATTCAAACTTTATTTGGAACGGTAAGTTAAACTTTCTTGCATCATTTAGACAAGATTATATTCCAGGCTATAGACTAGACTATAGTCCAGACTATAGACCAATCTATAGTCCAAACTATAGACTAAACTATAATCCAGGCTATAGACTAGACTATAGTCTTGGCTATAGACTAGACTATAGGCCAGACTGTGGACTAGTCTATTGCCCAGACTATAGATTAGACTATAGTCCAGACTATAGACTAGACTATACACTAGACTATAGTCAAGACTATAGACTAGACTACAGACTAAACTATAGTCTAGACTATAGACTAGACTACAGGCTAGACTATAGTCCAGACTATAGACTAGACTACACTATAGACTAGACTATAGTCCAGACTATAGATAAGACTATAGACTAGACTATAGTCTAGACTATAGACTAGACTATAGTCCAGACTATATACTAGACTATAGTACAGACTATAGACTAGACTATAGTCCAGACTATAGACTAGACTATAGTCAAGACTATATTCCAGACTACAGACTAGACTATAGTCAAGACTATAGTACAGACTATAGACTAGACTATAGTCAAGACTATAGTCCAGACTATAGACTAGACTATAGTCAAGACTATAGTCCAGACTATAGACTAGACTATAGTCAAGACTATAGTCCAGACTATAGACAAGACTATAGTCAAGACTATAGTCCAGACTATAGACTAGACTATAGTCAAGACTATAGTCAAGACTATAGACTAGACGATAGTCAAGACTATATACTAGACTATAGTCCAGTCTATAGACTAGACTATAGTCCAGACTATAGACTTGACTATAGTCAAGACTATAGACTAGACTACAGTCAAGACTATAGACTAGACTATAGACAAGACTATAGACTAGACTATAGTCAAGACTATAGACTAGACTATAGTCCAGTCTATAGACTAGGCTAAAGTCCACATTATAGACTAGACTATAGTACACACTATAAACAAAAGTCAAGACTGTACACTGGACTATAGTCCAGACTTTAGACTGGACTGTAATCCAGACTGTAGACCAGACTGTACTATAGACTATAGTATTGTACAGACTATAGATTAGACTTATATAGATTATAGGCTAGACTATATTCCAGATTATATACTAGACTATATTCCAGATTATAGACTAGACTATAGTCCAGACTATAGACTAGACAATAGTCCAGACTATTGGCTAGACTATATCCCAGACCATTGTCTAGACTACAGTAAATCCTATAGACTAGACTATAGTCCACACTATAGGCTAAACTATAGTCCAGACTATACTCTAGTCTATGCTATCGACCAGACTATAGACTAGACTATAGTCCAGACCATTGAATAGACTACAGTCCAGACTATAGACTAGGCTTTATACTACTACATAGATTCGTCTATTGTTCAGACTGGAGACTCGACTATATTCCAGACTTATTACCTCGACTATGGTCTAGATTATATACTTGGTTTAAGACCAAGGACTCGACTATAGTTCGAACTTTAGACTAGAGACTGGATCAATACCTTAAACTATAAACTAGACTATATTACAAACTATAGACTGTACTCTACTGAACTCTAATCCAGACTAAACTCTTGATTCTAGTCCACACAATAGAATATAATCCAGACTATAGACGTAACGACAGGTCAAACTGTCGATAAAACTATAGTCCTTATTCTAGACTCAGCTATATAATGTAAACTATAGTGTTATAATCTACTATAATCCAAGCCATACTAATGTATATTAGACTAGACTATTGGATTGTAGTCCAGACTGTAGACTAGATTACCACTTCAGACTATAGGCTAAACAGTGTTCACCTCTTAATTCTTCGTCACTTCTCTTACAGGAATTCTTGGTTTCGGTGCAAAATTATAAAACTATTTACAAACGTGAAAACTGGAAAAATATTTGGATGATTAGCAATGGACATCAATTCAAGTAAAAATTTTAGTTTTCTTATAATATATTCTTAATATTTTTAGTTGTTTTTATTCACGCCAAATAAATTATTTAAAATAAAGTGAAGTGGTTTTTAAAACAGCTTAAACTTAACACGCAGCATGAGGAAATGTTAGAAATTCATTATTTTGCAATTTTTCTAGAATGTTTCAAACCATTTTGGTGGTTTAGTGATAAGAAAGAAATACGAAAAACTAATAGGTGTATTTAGTAACCATGAAAATCGGGTCAAGAAAATCATTAACATTAGAATTTTAACAATGAAATTAAGGCGCCCCATAGAGTTCAATAGAACTTTAATAGTTTAGAACATAAAATCACATCGAAATATTTTGGTATAAAAGACAATTGTTTCAAAACATAAAATCAGTTCAAACTCGAACAGTTTTCATAGCAACTAAAACAAAATTAGCAAAGTGTTCTTAAACTTTAAAAATGAAAAGCAATATGTTGTTGTTTGTAATATTATCGGTTGTTTTGGGTCAAATATCCTGTGCTAGTCGTATTATTGGTGGACAATTTGCTACCCCTGGTCAATTTCCCTATCAAGTGTCCCTACAACTGAAGGGACGTCATCATTGTGGTGGTTCTATTATATCGGAAACTTTTATAGTCACAGCTGCTCACTGCACCATTGGCCAGAGTCCTTCACAAATGAAAGTGATTGTTGGAACCACCGATTTGTTGGCTGGCAATGGCCAAGTGGCAAATATCGCTCAATTCATCATACATCCTCAGTATAATCCTCAGAGTCAGGATTTCGATATGTCGCTTATTAAACTCAGCCAACCGTTGAAATTGGGTTCCTCAACTGTGGACAAAATTGAAATGGCTGGTGCTGATTCGAACTTTGCTGCTGATACATTGGCCACCATTAGCGGTTTCGGTGCCATCAATGGCAATCTTCAGCTTCCTAACAAATTGAAATTCGCCAATGTTCAATTGTGGAGTCGTGACTTCTGCAATCCCCAAAACATTCCCGGTGTTACCGATCGTATGATTTGTGCTGGCCATCCTAGCGGACAAGTTAGCTCCTGCCAAGGTGACAGTGGTGGCCCCTTGACTGTTGAAAATAAATTATTCGGTGTTGTTTCGTGGGGTTTCGGTTGTGGTGCCCAAGGCAAACCTGCCATGTACACTTATGTCGGTGCTTTACGTTCTTGGATCAAGCAAAATTCCGGAGTTTAATTGATAATAATTACTAGATGATGTGGAATATGATATGGATTTGGAAACAATTTGGAAAATTTTACTTAAGGAATAATAATTTAGCAACGATTTTGTAAACTTTTTTATATATAAATAAAATTTGAAAGCACAACTTTATGTACATATGCATTTCCTTTAGGGTTCTATCACAGGGTCTACAGAGGCGTTATGAGAAAAAAAGTATTTCTCTCTCTGTCGCACAAAACGATTTCAATGATTTTGTTTTGCTGTATTTTATATATCTCTTCTAACCAAACAATTTCAAAATTAAACAAAAGTCGATTTTAGACTTTTCAAATGTCAAAAATGACATCTCTCTCTATACTTTGTGGCTCTATAAAGACAACAATCAATTTTTTTCCAAAAAAAATCGAAGTCGACTATTTTGTTTGAAAAAAAAAAATTGAAACTATATTTCAGAAAAAGGTCAATAAATCGAATTTGTAAACAAAATTCGGAAAAAGTTGGAATGAATGAATTTTTATATTTAGATTGAAATAACAATAAAATTTTTCTGGCAACGCCGACAATATTGTAGATTTTACAGTTTGAGAAGCTTTACGAAAATCAAAAGGTGTGAAACTTTGCTAAACTATTGTTAAAGACAAAAACCTTAAAACATTCACAATAGTTGTATCTCTATAAATTTTATTGTTTATTGTGTTGCTAGAGAATGTTTTACTATTGTTCTCAATCCTGAGTTTAAACTCCTAAGTCCCCAAACAATCACAATTATAAAATAATAATCACAATAGTTTTCCTATAATAAACTGACACATACGTCCGACGAAAGCATAGACTATCAACTGTCACGACTATAAACTATTCTAAATTAATGACTGTTTTATAGTCAAGAACGGACTGCTATATCGTTAAAGCTATTGACTGCTCTATACTCAAGTCTGTTGACTCTTCTAAAGTCAAGACAATAAATTTTTATATAGTCAAGACAATAGACTGTTCTGTAGTCCAGACTATAGAATGTTCTATAGTCAAGACTATAGAGTGTTGTATAGTCAAGACTATAGAGTGTTGTATAGTCAAGACTATAAGCTGTTTTATAGTCAAGACTATAGACTGTTATATAGTCAAGACTATAGACTGTTCTATAGTCAAGACTATAGACAGTTCTACAGTCAAGACTATAGACTGTTATATAGTCAAGACTATAGACTGTTCTATAGTCACGACTATAGAATGTTCTAAAGTCAAGACTATAGACTATTCTATAGTCAAGGCTGTAGACTGTTCTATACACAATACTATAGATTGTCTTATAGCCAAGACTATATACTGGCCTTTAGTCTTGACTATAGACTATTGTATAATTAGGACAATAAAGTATTCTATAGTCAATGCTATAGAAAACTATATATTCTTCTACAATGAACACTATTGATTGATCAATAGTCAAGTCAATAGACTGTTTTAATGTTGAGACTATAGACTATTCTAATGTCAATACTATAAGACTGTGCTAATGTCAAGACTATAGACTGTTCTATAGTGCAGACTGTAGATTGATCTATAGCCAAGACTATAGACTGTTCTATAGTCATGACTATAGATAGTTCTATAGTCGAGGCTATGGATTGTTCTAAAGCCAAGACTATATATTGTTCTATATAAAAGACTATAGACTGTTCTATATAAAAGACTATAGACTGTTCTATAGTCTAGACTATAGACTGTTCTATAGACAAAACTATATATAGAAAGTTCTATAGTTGTAGACAATAGTTGTACTATAGCAGACTATAGAAAATTCTATAGTTGTTCTGTAGTTAAGACTATAGACTGTTTTATAGTGAAGACTGCTCTATAGTCAAGAATATAGACTGTTCTATAGTCAAGACTATAGACTGTTCTATACTCAAGACTATAGAATGTTCTATAGTCAAGACTACAGACTGTTTTATAGTCAAGACTACAGACTGTTCTATAGTCAAGACTACAAACTGTTCTATAGTCAAGACTATAGACTGTTCTATAGTCAAGACTATAGAATGTTCTATAGTCAAGACTATAGACTGTTCTAAAGTCAAGACTATGGATTGTTCTAGAGCCAAATCTATAGAATGTGCTAGAGCCAAGTCTATAGACTGTTCTGTTCAAGACTATAGACTGGTCTATAGTCATGACTATAGATAGTTCTGTAGTCAAGACTATAGACTGTTCTATAGTCAAGACTATAGACTGTTCTATAGTCAAGACTATAGACTGTTCTATAGTCAAGTTCTATAGTCAAGACTATAGGCTGTTCTATAGTCAAGACTATAGACTGTTCTATAGTCAAGACTATAGACTGTTCTATAGTCAAGACTATAGACTGTTCTATAGTCAAGACTATAGACTGTTCTATAGTCAAGACTATAGAGTGGTCTATAGTCAATACTATAGACTGTGCTATAGTCAAGACTATAGACTGTTCTATAGTCAAGACTATAGACTGGTCTATAGTCAAGACTATAGACTGGTCTATAGTCAAGACTATAGACTGGTCTATAGTCTAGGCTATAGACTGGTCTATAGTAAAGACTATAGACTGGTCTATGGTCAAGACTATAGACTGTTCTATAGTCAAGACTATAGACTGTTCTATAGTCAAGACTATAGACTGTTCTATAGTCAAGACTACAGACTGTTCTATAGTCAAGACTACAGACTGTTCTATAGTCAAGACTATAGACTGGTCTATAGGCAATATTATAGACTGGTCAAGACTATAGAACGTTGTGCATTCAAGACTAAAAACTGTTAAATAGTTAAATTTATAGACTTTTCTGTAATTAAGAAATTACACTGCTCTATAGTAAAGTATATGCACTATTCTGTGGTATGGATTGTTCATTAGGACGACTTTTTAATATAATAAATGGGAAAAAGTAAATTTTTATAAAGAAACAAAAACAAATTTCTCTAATACAGATGTATATTTCAAATCACTTACCTTTTTCTTTTGTTATTCAAACAACGATATTCTCCTGTTTGTATTTCTTTGCATTAAAAACAATATTTCTTTTTTGAAACACATACATGTTTACCTACATACATTCATTCCCTCCAACTTTATTTTTTTAACTTCTTTTTTTATTATTTTTTACACTTTTTCTCCTCAGACATTTTTTCATACAAATTTATTTTCTTTCCAAACTCTCCCACTTCCCCTCTTTTGATTAATGCTTTCTCATCGCTTAACAAAACGAATGGCCCGACAAAAGAAAACCACCGACCGGCGCTCGACCTAACAAAATTTGCATTGAATTTTTCACACATATTAAAACACTTTTTAAACTAATAATTTAATACTTCTTTGTATAAACACTTTACTATAACGGTATTTATAAACAATTTTCAACAAAAATATTAAAATATAAACAATTAATTACAGCTTTAGATTAATTTAAACACGACAATTAGCACTAAACAACCGAACACTTTAGATATTTTTAGAAAACTAAAGAAAAATACAAATAATTAAAGCAACAAATGGTAATAGAACTTGTCATTGTTGTTGTGTTTGTTTGTTTGTTCTCTACTAAAAGAGCAAAAACATAAAAACAGCAATAACAACAACTGCAACAAGTGTTGCAGTTTTGTTCCATATTTGTTATTGTTCCATTTCATTAGTTTTCTTAATATTTTTAAAGTGTTTGGTCGTTTAACATTATTAGTCCTGTTTATATTAAAATAAAAAATTAATTAATTGTTTATAATAAAATATTGTTGTTGTTTAATATTGAACTAATGTTAATTTATGTTGGTGTAAGAAAATATTTATGAAAAATTTGTGAAAAAAGTGCTAAAAAGTGTTAAAAGTGTTTGTTAAAGTTAATTGTTAGAAGATTGTCGTTGTTTCTTGGTTTCCAGGGCCATTCGTAAGCAGCCGTAACGGCAAGAGTGTGTGCAGCAGTAGGAGCGCAAGAGGGTGTATATGTATGTTAGTGCAGCATAAATAAATACATATGTTATTGTTGCTGTTATTAAAATAATACATTTATTTAAATATGAAATTGTATGTAGATAAAATGTGAGCAAAAAGCAATTGTAATTCTGACGCGAAATAAGGAGACAACTACAGCAACAACAAAAATAAAGGTACGTATCAATCATGGAAAATTTTAATATTTTTTATAAAAAATAGTAATAACTATAGTTGAGACTATAGACTATTCTATTGTCGAGACTATGGAATATTCTTAAGACTATAGACTATTCTATAGTCAAGACTATAGACTATTCTATAGTCAAGACTATAGACTATTCTATAGTCAAGACTATAGACTATTCTATAGTCAAGACTATGGACTATTCTTTAGTCAAGACTATAGACTATTCTATAATCAAGACTATAGACTATTCTATAGTCAAGACTATAGACTATTATATAGTCAAGACTATGGACTATTCTTTAGTCAAGACTATAGACTTTTCTATAGTCAAGACTATAGACTGTTCTATAGTCAATACTATAGACTATTCTATAGTCAAGACTATAGACTATTCTATAGTCAAGACTATAGACTATTCTATAGTCAAGACTATAGACTATTCTATAGTCAAGACTATAGACTGTTCTATAGTCAAGATTATAGACTATTGTATAGTCAAGACTATAGACTATTCTATAGTCAAGAGTGTATACTATTCTATAGTCAAGACTATAGACCATTCTATACTCAAGACTATAGAATATTCTATAGTCATGACCATAGACTATTCTATAGTCAAAACTATAGACTATTCTATAGTCAAGACTATAGACTATTCTATAGTCAAGACTATATACGATTCTATAGTCAAGACTATAGACTATTCTATAGTCAAGACTGTATACGATTCTATAGTCAAGACTATAGACTATTCTATAGTCAAGACTATAGACTATTCTATAGTCAAGACTATAGACTATTCTATAGTCAAGACTATAGACTATTCTATAGTCAAGACTATAGATTATTCTATAGTCAAGACTATAGATTATTCTATAGTCAAGACTATAGACTATTCTATAGTCAAGACTATAGACTATTCTATAGTCAAGACTATAGACTATTCAATAGTCAAGACTATAGATTATTCTATAGTCAAGACTATAGACCATTCTATAGTCAAGACTATAGACTATTCTATAGTCAAGACTATGGACCATTCTATAGTCAAGGCTATAGACTATTCTATAGTCAAGACTATAGACTATCCTATAGTCAAGACTATAGACTTTTCTATAGTCAAGATTATAGACTATTCTATAGTCAAGACTATAGACTATCCTATAGTCAAGACTATAGACATTTCTATAGTCAAGATTATAGACTATTCTATAGGCAGGACTATAGACTTTTCTATAGTCAAGACTATAGACTATTCTATAGTCAAGACTAAAGACTAGTCTATAGGCAGGACTATAGACTATTCTATAGTCAAGACTATAGACTATTCTATAGTCAAGAATATAGACTATTCTATAGTCAAGACTATAGACTATTCTATATTCAACAATAAAGACTATTCTATATTCAACACTATAGACTATTCTATAGTCAAGTCTATAGACTGTTCTATAGTCAAGACTATATACAATTCTATAGTCAAGACTATGGACTATTCTATACTCAAGACTATAGAATATTCTATAGTCAAGATTATAGACTATTCTATAGTCAAGACTATAGAACAGTCAACACAGTAGTTTACAGCACTGACTATAGTTTTTTTTACAGTAAGGATTATAAATTATTTTGTAAATATGACTACAGACTTTGCTATAATTATGACTACAAAATATTTTATATCAAGTCTATAGAACTACTAATTTTGTAGTAATGCTTGAGTCTATAGTTTATACAAAATAGTGGTTAATAATTAATTAATTATAGACTAATCTATGGTAAATTTGTGTTGTCTGGTTATTTCTACATTATCATATTTTTATTTGACAAACATTTAGTTTAATTTATATACTATAGCTGTTAAATATTTTAAACATTCATCATATTAAAATCCAACGTTGCCGCCAGCTTTTTTTGCGACAATTTTCCATTAAAATATAGTCACGATTTGGACTGACTGCCAAGCATTGTTTGGTATTGTTGTTGGAAATCTGATTTGTGGAGTTATTTAAGAACCATTGCTGTAATGTCATAAAAATATTGATTGATATAGTTATTAGCTTTCACGTAACTAGTTCCGACTATAGGTTTTAGTCATGTGTATTTAATTACCTTAGTATTTATACTTATTGCATTTTCTCCTCTATCATCGTCACAATAGGTTAAAATGGGATTAGTTTCATTTGCTGTTAAACATGTCTCATCTTTACGAATTTCTCCTATATCAGTAAACATCCAAAACTAAGGGGGGATAATAGATAATTAAGAATTTTATAACATTTTTGTAAGCATAAAGATGTTGTCATTAATGCCTATATTATATTTTCGTTTAAATATTAAATGAAATTGGTTGAATATATTACGTGGACCTCATACACATAATAAAATCTGGAAAGTGACTATGAATGTCGGAAGTCAACAGGATACAACAAAAATCTTCTTGAAGATTTTGATTTTTATTTATTTACTTAGTTATGAAAATTACCTGTTTTCCACCTTTATTATTACATTGTTTAATATCTACATTTCCAACATCATCCTTAGCTTGGAGACACATATTCGTTTCCTGAAGACTAATCTGTAAATGAAAACAAAAAGAGTTAAAATGAAGTTAGAGCAGAATTGCAAAAGAGTTTGATTACAATAAAGCGGAATAGTAAAAAGAAAAGGTTCAGTTCAGTTTTGGTTTAGTTATAATTCAGTTATAGTTCATTCCTAGTTTACTTCTAGTTCACCACTAATTCAGTTCCATTTCATTTCTAGTTTAATTCTAGTTCAGTTCTAGTTTAGTTCTAGTTCAGTTCTAGTTTAGTTCTAGTTCAGTTCCAGTTCAGTTCTAGTTTAGTTCTACTTCAGTTCTAGTTCAGTTCTAGTTCAGTTCTAGTTCAGTTCTAGTTTAGTTCTAGTTCAGTTCTAGTTTAGTTCTACTTCAGTTCTAGTTCAGTTCTAGTTCAGTTCT
>NC_060954.1:12373614-12380825 GCF_022045245.1 Lucilia cuprina
GATAGATAGATAGATAGATAGATAGATAGATAGTTAGTTAGTTAGTTAGTTAGTTATTTAGTTAGTTAGTTAGTTAGTTAGTTAGTTAGTTAGTTAGTTAGTTAGTTAATTAGTCAGTTAGTTAGTTAATTAGTGAGTTATTTAGTTAGTTAGTTAATTAGTTAGTTAGTTAGTTAGTTAGTTAGTTTGTTATTTTGTTAGTTTGTTAGTTTGTTAGTTTGTTAGTTTGTTAGTTTGTTAGTTTGTTAGTTAGTTAGTTAGTATGTTAGTTTGTTAGTTAGTTAGTTAGTTAGTTAGTTAGTTAGTTAGTTAGTTAGCTAGTTAGTTAGTTAGTTACTTAGTTAGTTAGTTAGTTAGTTAGTTAGTTAGTTAGTTAGTTAGTTAGTTAGTTAGTTAGTTAGTTAGTTAGTTAGTTAGTTAGTTAGTTAGTTAGTTAGCTAGTTAGTTAGTTAGCTAGTTAGTTAGTTAGTCTTTCCTCACAATGAATAATTTCCTTTTGTATCTTTTATTTCAACAAACTTTTTTTACAAATCAATTTCCTTCTGAAATCCCATTATCAAATCTAATTCTATTAATTACATATAACTGGCATTATCGTCAATACGAAATCTTTCGTTTAAGTACTAATCACATGATAAATATAAAATCTTTTAACCGAAAAATAACAAAAAATTAAGAAATTACTTGAAAATGTGAACAAAATTCAAATTAAACTCAATTGAAATCAATTCAAATATATTGAATTTTACGTTACTTAAATAATCAAAGTGACGTCATAGGCATTTCTTTAAGAACGAACAAAAGATAATAATAATAATCAAATTTAAGAAAAGATTAACAAAAAAATTCAATATAACTGATGAATTGCTATGCGCAAAGAATACTAAATTAATGAACTAACCAGGTACTTTTTTCGAAAGGGGAAAGTACACAGATATAGGTTAGGTTGGTACAGTTTGTGGTACATATTTCAATTTGTATTTTTATAAATTTATAAAATCTTGATTACTTTAAAGGTTTGATCGTACTAACAAAATATAATAAATGCACTGCAACATCGCTTCGTGGAAATCTATTTTCGAAATTTGTTAATTTCAAGCAGAAATTCCCTTAGAAACATAATACTTCTAACGTATTAAAGTGAAAATTTTAACTAGCTTATACCAATATCGTAAATATATAATTCGCAATGCCGCCTACCAAGTACATTGCTTTGTAGAGATATTTAACTGCTTGCCTCCATCGATAACATTGAAAGTTCAAGTGTTTCGATAAGCAGCATAGACATGTGGTCGATTCGATATCGCCTTTATCACGATAATACAATATTGTTAATAATATAATAGTATTGTTTATTTCCTTAGCTAATCACCGTATTACTTAGTAGATCTAAAGCCGCTTGATTAGATAGTAAAAGTTGGGAAATTTTAAACGAATCGTAGCATATTGAAGAAATACGTATGTAGTTTGAAAATGTTAAGAGTTAAATACAAAATCTTCTACGAATATTATTTACAAATTTAATTATTTAACATTTGGAATTTTAAAATTTAATTATAATTACTATTTTCTGTCATTGAATCATTAGTTATTACTGTGTTTTATTACAAATATTACAACAGAAAATTCAACTAATTAAATCCAGATACAACAAAGATAAATTACTAACAGAATTTTTTTTCTAATCTGCTTTATTGACTTGCTTGTGTTCTCTGTAAATATAAAGAAGAAGCAAATAACTAACTAAGTAACTAACTAACTAACTAAGTAACTAACTAAATAACTAACTAAGTAACTAACTAAATAACTAACTAACTAAATAGCTAACTAAGTAACTAACTAACTAACTATCTAAATAACTAACTAACTAACTAACTAACTAACTAACTAACTAACTAACTAACTAACTAACTAACTAACTAACTAACTAACTAACTAACTAACTAACTAACTAAATAACTAACTAACTAACTAACTAACTAACTAACTAACTAACTAACTTACTAACTAACTAACTATCTAACTAATTAACTAACTAACTAACTAACTAACTAACTAACTAACTAACTAACTAACTAACTAACTAACTAACTAACTAACTAACTAACTAACTAACTAATTAACTAACTAACTAACTAACTAACTAACTTGCTAACTTGCTAACTTGCTAACTTGCTAACTTGCTAACTTACTAACTTACTAACTTACTAACTTACTAACTTACTAACTTACTAACTTACTAACTTACTAACTTACTAACTTACTAACTTACTAACTTACTAACTTACTAACTTACTAACTTACTAACTTACTAACTTACTAACTTACTATCTTACTAACTTACTAACTTACTAACTTACTAACTTACTAACTTACTAACTTACTAACTTACTAACTTACTAACTTACTAACTTACTAACTTACTAACTTACTAACTTACTAACTTACTAACTTACTAACTTACTAACTTACTAACTTACTAACTTACTAACTTACTAACTTACTAACTTACTAACTTACTAACTTACTAACTTACTAACTTACTAACTTACTAACTTACTAACTTACTAACTTACTAACTTACTAACTAACTTACTAACTAAGTAACTAACTAACTAGTTACCTAACTAACTACCGAACTGACTTATATCTAGGCAGCGTTAAATCAAGTCAATCAAGGAATGTAAAAAGAAAATTGTGGAACTAATATCTCCGGAATTTTCTTCAGCATATTCGGGGCTCAACATACAAATTTTACTCCCAGTTTTGTTTATACCAAGTTTGCGCACCCAGAACCAAGTTTGCGCACCCAGAGCATTAAGAAGCAGATTGTACCTTCTAGCCGTCCTTAACGACATCAAAAGGAGGGGGATTAGGTAGCCGCCTTAATTAAGGAAACAAACGCTACTAAATTAGGGTCGTGATCGCTAGGCGAACGAAGATGGTCATTTACCTCACAACCGCTCTTAACATAAAGGACAGATGCTGTGAGATATGGTAGTTTTTAATTCACATCCTTAGGATGTTAAAGCCTCTGAACAGTGCCCGAAGACTCAAAGTAGAGTCAATCCGTATACGTTAGGGTGATTATAGTACTAATATTTTAGTGCGTTACAAACGTCAGCATTAACGCATAATACTCTTACCACTATAGTGGTGTAGGATAAAATTAACTTAAGAACTCGATCGGTGATTGTGGATACATTTTTTCTCGACTGTTTTTAAGCCAAATACATGGTGATGTAGGATATAGAAATGATTTACAATGAACGGACAAAGAAATTATTTATGAAAAAAATCCACTTTCCCAAAAGAGAGTGGCCAGATTGTGTAAAAATGAAAAATACTTCATTTATCTGACAAATGTCAAATGTCGGAATACAGAGTTGTATTAAAAGCGGCAGGCAGGCAGATTTTTGATAAAATAAAGATATTTTGAATGATTTTTTTCTTTAATATTTTTACAACGGGTCACCTTTAAAAACCATTTACTAACATCTGCTGTTTCTGTCAGCTTGTGAAGCTTTAGAAATCTGCTCGCTTTCTGCCAATTGTAAACAGTTTAATTTCATTTAAATATGCAATTTTTCTAAATTAATGATGACATTAGACGTGAGACATTTATTTACTAAATCGTTTGCATCTTTTTACTGCTTAATATTCACAGCTCTGCAATTTTGTAATTTGCATAAAATAACAACAAATAAATATTAAATAAATTAACATTGTTTAAACAAATGCAATATCTGTAATGCGCTGATTATTATGTTAATTTATATAGTTAATTAATATATATTGACTTAGTGATCGGGCAGAAATGAGAACGTGATATTTTAATTAAAAAATTTTGTAAAGAAAAAGGTTAAAAGATTAGTTGCGTTTATTTAAAGAGGGAAGTTTAAAAGATAGATTGGTCCTACGAGTCACGCGCCTAAAATTTGATTAGAATACAAAGCTTTTGCTTAAGAAATGGAACCACCTTCGTACCTTTTTATAGCATGTTTATGGCAATTCCTATTTAATTTCTTTTTTTACTCAATCAATCATATATTTTCTTTAATAAATGCTACCGTTTTTATCAAAATCTTTATGACCTATCACGCGAAATACTTTAGTATTTTATAGCAGGTTTTAAATTCAATTGATTTGTTGACCATGTCCAATAATGTTCTTTAAATGCTTTATGGTCGCCATCGTAAAGATTTCGTTTAAGAAATCAAACATTTCAACGGATATTGGGTCCGTGATAAATTTAGCAATATTATTCAGTTTTGAACATAACTAGCGAATAGTGGTCTCATTAGTAATAAAAAAAACAAACCAATAAATATTATAATTTGCTACCAAAACGGTTATGATTGAGGAAGGCCGTGAATAAGAGATTGATTAGAAATGTCGGAAAAGTATAGATCGTTAGTAGATGGCGACAAAAATTCTCAAAAGTTTAGATCTAATCTCATTGCTAAAATTATAAATGAACTAAGCAACCCGTAGTTAAAAATATCGGTACATATTAACTTCGGTAACTATTGTAAAGGGTACTTTATGTATTACATCGAATCGAATCACACTAATCTATATATATGTATAGAGTATTGTCCGTCAAGGTCTTTTCACCTATAATAGAAATAGAAAAACATAGGAAACTTTTTAACAATTTAAAATGACGCAAATTAATATACATATATATTGAGTGCATTAATAATAAATTAAATCACAAGACGCGTGTCGTCGAGCCTTTAATATAAAAATTATTAAACACTTCAAATTGACCAAAATTACCGATATCTTGTTGTTCGTACAAGAATTTATGGATTTATGGAATTTTTTCCTCCATAGGTACTTGTCTATACACATTCGAAGAAATAAATAAGTTAATTAAATATTGTTTTAAAAAAGATTAAATCTTCAAAAATTATCAAATTTAAAGCACAAGTACTCTTTGTTGCAGGTGGTAAAATCCGGTAATAGGTGGAAATTGTTTGAATCTAAAAAATGGGGATTCAAGAAAAGTGACAACAGCCATAATAAGTCAAAGAGCTACTTCAGTTTTTTTCAGTTCTAGTTCATTTTTAGATTCTAGTTCAGTTCTAGTTCAGTTCTAGTTCAGTTCTAGTTCAGTTCTAGTTCAGTTCTAGTTCAGTTCTAGTTCAGTTCTAGTTCAGTTCTAGTTCAGTTCTAGTTTAGTTCTAGTTCAGTTCTAGTTCAGTTCTAGTTGAGTTCGTGTTTAGTTCTGGTTCAGCTCTAGTTCAGTTCTAGTTCAGTTTTAGTTCAGTTCTAGTTCTAGTTCAGTTCTAGTTGAGTTCTGGTGCAGCTCTAGTTCAGTTCTAGTTCAGGTCTAGTTCAGTTCTAGTTCAGTTCTAGTTCAGTTCTAGTTCAGTTCTAGTTCAGTTCTAGTTCAGTTCTAGTTCAGTTCTAGTTCAGTTCTAGTTCTAGTTCAGTTCTAGTTCAGTTCTAGTTCAGTTCTAGTTCAGTTCTAGTTCAGTTCTAGTTCAGTTCTAGTTCAGTTCTAGTTCAGTTCTAGTTCAGTTCTATTTCAGTTCTAGTTCAGTTCTAGTTCATTTCTAGTTCAGTTCTAGTTCAGTTCTATTATGATTCCAAATCCTTCTGACAATCCGCATTACGCTCTCTATCTTATTTGATTTATGATTTTAAAACATTGCTAGTTATATATATTATAAATCATTTCTTTATAATTATCATGCTATCTAAGAATATTCCGTTATAAAACAATTTCACTTACAAGATTGTTAATCAATTATATCATATTACAGGGTCTTAATGTGAAAATTCAATTTCATTTTATCAGATGTATTACATCAAGTTATCGCTCAAAATAACAATAACGAAATACGTACTTAGTCGGGTGATAAACTCTTCATAATAGCAGCAATAAAGTGTTATACTAGCAATACTATTATCATTATGTGTCATAATCCAGTCACTGGTTTACAGTGTAATCTATCTTATGGCCCTTAAATATAAGCAACAAACAATCAGTCAGGCCTTCGGGAATAACGAATAACAAGTAAGTTAGAATAATACCCATCGACAGGCAATCATAGATATAGACTATTTACCTCAGAACTTATCACATGCCACTGAGAATTTTTGGGGTGGGAGGGAACTTTAACATCTGTCTAGCAAATAGGAGAAATTTGTTCTTTTATTATTATTGTCTTGTTACTACCGCTAGAGTTCAACATGTTTGCCTAAAAGTCTAATTATAACCTGCCTCATGTTGAGGTTAACAGTGTTCCCGTGCTAAAAGTATGACAATTGGCTAATGCTTAGATAATGGCAAATCAGGCTTTCACGTGTAATTGTTTTTATTGGGAAAAATATTGTTTTCATGACATTAAACGTTAATATTGTATTATTAATTTTGTCAGATAAATGATTTCTCAGTTATGGAATTTCATCAAGTTGTTCAAGTAACAACAAGTAAATAAATGGAAAAACACTTAACTTAAAGTTCGGGAATTATCCAAATTGATTGATTTTGAAATAACTAGTATATAGCTTTTCTATAGTCTAACCCTAGTCTACAGTCTAGTCTACGGTCTGATCTATAGTCTAGTCTATAGTCTAATTGATAGTATAGTCTATAGTCAAGTCTATAATATAGCCTACAGTCAAGTCTATAGTCTAGACTATATTCAAGTCTACAGTCTAGACTAAAATCAAGTCTATAGTCTATATTCTAGTCAATAGTCTAGTCTATAGTTTAATCCACAGTCTGGCTTATAGTCTAGTCTATAGTCTATAGTTTAGTCTATAGTCTGGTTTATAGTCTGGTCCATAGTCTAGTTTATAGTCTAATCTATAGTCTAGACTATAGTCGAGTCTATAATCTAGTCTATAGTTTAGTCTATATTTTAGTTTGTAGTCTAATTGATAGTCTAGTCTGTAATCTGCTCTATAGTCTCGTCTATAGTCAATTCTATAATCTAGTCTATAGTTTAATCCATAGTTTATTCTATAGTTTAGTCTATTTGTCTTGTACATAGTCTAATCTATTGTCTAGTCTATAGTTTAGTCTATTGTCTAGTCTCTAGTATAATCTATAGTCTAGTCTATAGTCTCGTCTTTAATCTAGTCTTTAGTCTAGTCTATAGTCTACTCTATAGTCTTGTCTATAGTCTAGTCTATAGTCTAGTCTATAGTCTAGTCTATAGTCTAGTCTATAGTCTAGTCTATAGTCTAGTCTA
>NC_060954.1:12380925-12385259 GCF_022045245.1 Lucilia cuprina
AAACTAACAAACTAACAAACTAACAAACTAACAAACTAACAAACTAACTAACTAACTAACTAACTAACTAACTAACTAACTAACTAACTAACTAACTAACAAACTAACAAACTAACAAACTAACTAACTAACAAACTAACTAACTAACAAATTAACAATCTAACAAACAAACTAACTAACTAACTAACTAACTAACTAACTAACTAACTAACTAACTAACTAACTAACTAACTAACTAACTAACTAACTAACAAACTAACAAACTAACAAACTAACAAACTAACAAACTAACAAACTAACAAACTAAGAAACTAACAAACTAACTAACAAACTTACTAACTAAATAACTAACTAACTAACTAACTAACTTACTAACTAACTTACTAACAAACTAACTAACTAACTAACTAACTAACTAACTAACTAACTAACTAACTTACTAATTAACTAACTAAATAACTAACTAACTTACTAACTAACTAACTAACTAACTAACTAACTAACTAACTAACTAACTAACTAACTAACTAACTAACTAACTAACTAACTAACTAACTAACTAACTAACTAACTAACTAACTAACTAACTAACTAACTAACTAACTAACTAACTAACTAACTAACTAACTAACTAACAAACTAACTAACTTACTAACTAACTAACTAACTAAATAACCAACCAACCAACTAACTAACTAACTAACTAACTAACTAACTAACCAAATAACTAACTAACTAACTAACTAACTAACTAACTACCTAACTAACTAACTAACTAACTAACTAACTAACTAACTAACTAACTAACTAACTAACTAACTAATTAACTAACTAACCAACTAACTAGTCTATAGTCTAGTCTATATTCTAGTCTATAGCTTAGTCTATAGTCCAGTCCACAGTCTAGTATATAGTCAAGTATAGTCCAGTATATAGTCTAGCCTATAGTCTAATCTATAGTATAATCTATGTTCTAGTATATAATCTACTCTATAGTCCAGTCTATGGTGAAGTCTAAAGTCTAGTTTAAAGTTTTGTCTGAAATTTTTTCTTCAGTATAGTCTAGTCTATAGTCTAGTCTAAAGTATAGTCTATAGTCTAGTCCACAGTGTAGTCTTTAGTCTAGTCTGTAGTCTAGTCTATAATCTATCTATACTCTATTCTATAGTATAGTCTAAGTCTCATCCATAATATAGTCTAATGTGTTGACTATAATCTATTTCATATTCTTGGCAATTTTTATGATTTTTTTTAGCAGTTAACTAAAGGCTTGTACTTTCGCTGTAACGCGTCCAAATAGTCACAAATGTTTTTATTGCACTTGCAAAAGGTAAACAAAAAAATAATAAAAATCTTTTATAAAATGATAAATTTATTTATTTACAGAAAAATTACAAAATTTACTTCACTTACTTTTTACTTTTTATATTGTTTATTGCAGCTCGTACAATTTGTTCTTAATATTAATGACACTTCAGAAAAAAAACATTTTACAATTAAGTTTTTTTTTTGTTAATATTGTTAAGATCTTATTTGCGATGAATGATAAAATCTTAATGGTTATTTTAAAATTAAAATGTTAAAACAAAAATGTCACGTAATAGAATGTTTTCTTGTATATTAACAAAAATAAATAAATAAATTTTTATTACTTTAACACAAGTAAATGCAATTTTTAATTAAACTAATTGAAAATAATCGTTGTTTTAAACTCGCAAATCTTCACTTGGATTGTATTAACTCAAGACTAAACAAACAATAACAGAGAAGAAGAGTTTAAAGAGAAATTAAAAACGAAATAATAACGAATAACGAAAGATATATTGACAAGAATGACAAATATTTATTGCACCAGCTATCATCACTCACAAACACTCGCACCGATGATTGAACCGCAACTGGTGAAATAAAATGAAAATTTACCTACAAAACTAATTACACTTTTGTTTTGTTTTATGTTTCCCAATATATTAAATACAATAAAAATTGTAAAATAATATAGAAATTCGTTAAAAATACTAAAAAAAATATCATTTACAAATATGCAATAACAATAATTTAAGTTGAAACAGCGTTTGTAAGTGAAAAAGAAGAAAGCGCTGCACGAAACAGGGATGGAAATTTATATTACATAGTGATTTATTATTACTTTTTGACAGCTGAAAATTAGCATATAGGGTAGTATATAGCCCTACAGTCTAGTCTATAGTTTAGTCTATAGTATTGACAATAGTCTAGTCTATAGTCTAGCCTATAGTCTAGCCCATAATCTAGTCTATTGTCTAGTCTATAGTCTAGTCTATAGTCTAGTCTATTGTCTAGTCTATAGTCTAGTCTATAGTCTAGTCTAGACTATAGTATAGTCTAGTCTAGTCTATAGTCTAGTCTAGACTATAGTCTAGTCTATAGTCTAGTCTATAGTATAGTCTATTTTATAGTATGGTCTATAGTCTAGTCTATAGTCTAGTCTATAGTCTAGTCTATAGTCTAGTCTATAGTCTAGTCTATAGTCTAGTCTATAGTCTAGTCTATAGTCTAGTCTATAGTCTAGTCTATAGTCTAGTCTATAGTCTAGTCTATAGTCTAGTCTATATTCTAGTCTATAGCCTAGTCTATAGTCTAGTGTATAGCCTAGTCTATAGTCTATTTTATAGCCTAGTCTATAGCCTAGTCTAGGCTATAGACAATTACTATGTGCTATGGACTGTACTTTAATCTAAACTATTGAAGAAACTATCGTTCTGATTAAAGAGGGAATCTATGAATGAATTCTGTTCACGAGTGGTTGTAGAAGTTCTTATGATATGGACACACATGAAAGTTTACGAGGGCTTGTGGCGATGTTAAGGTCTTTGAAATGCTTTCGTTTCTTTAATACGTCCGTCATGGATAGCTTGAGGTTTTTACTTGGTCAGAGTGTAGCTGTTTAATACTCAGGACTCAATGTTATAGGTTGAATCTATTGATTTCGAATGGGTAAACTATTACGTCCAAAATTCAAAAATTGATTTTGATATCACAATATAGCTTTATATTTTGTGTTTCCATCTGACTACTGCCTCTGATCGAAAGGTCTTTTAAACGTAAATTTTTCTATAGAGTAATCTATAAACCGAATTTTCATTAACAGTTTTATAATCCGGATTTTTAAAAAAATTATTAAAAACCAAATAGTTTAACCATAGTTGTGCAACAGTAGAGTAGGTGGTGAAAATTGTTCTTGAAATTTAGCGCATATTACTACAAGTATTACATAACCGCATGGGTTCAAAAAGCTTAGTGAAATCTAGCCTTCATTAAATTCTATGAAAAATATAATACTGAATAGTTTTAATTCTAATATTAATACAAACTAATTAAACTATTTTCCTGAGAAAATATGTAATTCTATGTATAATTAAATAAAAATAGTGTAATATTAACAAATATTATTTATCGAGGGAATGCAAACAAATAGAATTGAAAACAATGATGTCAATTGTAATAAATGTGAATTTATTAGTTTAAAGTGAAATGAATCGATTTTTTAGAAACGTGACTTAATGCAAATGACGTGATTAATATACGTAATTAATCTAGCTAAAAAAACCATTTAAAATTGAAATTAAAAATTTTTCTAAAAATATATCACCTTATAAACGCTACTTATAGGTGAATAAACTTCTTCATATTTTTTAAATTTATAAATAAACAATAGATTAATTTGTCAAACCCATAATTTAATTAATTATTTCTATTTATGTAATAAATACTCCTTAAAACCTCAACTAAATAATAATAACCAATTATTAATATATTCAATAATTTCTTTAAGAAAAAATCACTTATATTAGCATCACTCTCTGACATTCATTCACATACTAAAAACATCATAACTAACATTATTGCAATCACAATCAACATCATTATCATCACTGTAATGATCATAATTATTAATTTCAATTTCATTTTACACCACCGCACATGTTTTATTGGCAACAATATGACTGAAAGTAAACAACAAAACAACAACAACAACAACAACAAATAAATATTGACTCGTAATCGAGTAATTATTTGTTTGTTTATTTGTTTTAGTTGTTTTTTGTTTCGCTCTTCTTATTAAATACTTTTATTTAAAACACCTTTTTGTTGTTGCTATTTCATTTGTTGCTCTATTGTTTTGGTTTGAGTCAGACATGGAAAATTTTATTTTTTTTATGTTTGCTAATGTTCAGCAAATATATTTGACTATAGACTAGACTATAGACTAGACTATAGACTAGACTATAGACTAGACTATAGACTAGACTATAGACTAGACTGTAGACTAGACTATAGACTAGACTATAGAC
>NC_060954.1:12385359-12392498 GCF_022045245.1 Lucilia cuprina
GTTTGTTAGTTTGTTAGTTTGTTAGTTTGTTAGTTTGTTAGTTTGTTAGTTTGTTAGTTTGTTAGTTTGTAAGTTTGTTAGTTTGTTAGTTTGTTAGTTTGTTAGTTTTTTAGTTTGTTAGTTTGTTATTTTGTTATGTTGTTAGTTAGTTAGTTAGTTAGTTAGTTAGTTAGTTAGTTAGTTGGTTAGTTATTTAGTTATTTAGTTAGTTAGTTAGTTAGTTAGTTAGTTAGTTAGTTAAATAATTAATTCGTTCCTTTTATCCAAGAAATCGCAGAAATTGTTGAAAGCATGAAGTGTTTTCTCTTCTAATGATTTTAATCTAACTAGTTCTTAAGGAAATTCAAACTTTTTCTATACATTTCTCAGAAATTATTATAATGCGTATAAATTCCATATTATTATTACTACCGTATAAAATTCTCACGAAAAACTTCTTCAATTTCATGTTTTGAAATTTAAACTAAACATTTTGTTCAATTCCTTTAAGTGTCGCTCTAATAAATAATTCTCTAATTTCAAGTTCAAGTTCATTTTGTGCAGCAATAAAAATTGTTTATAAATTTTTTCCAACATGACTAAAATAGCAAAAACACAATTAGTTTTTTTTTTCAAAGACTTCAAAACGTACAGGGGATGAATGAATTATACGATTAGTAAGTATTTTTATTTCTTGCTCTTAAACGTCAAACTTAAATTACATGAAATAAATAAATAAATAAATAAATAAATAAATAAATAAATAAAACAGAATTATAATTGTAATCAGCTAATTGTTTAGATGTCTGTGTGTGTTTGTATAATTTTCAAAACGAATATTCCACCATAAATTTGACATTCTACTTAGTTTGTCCATGTGTTGGTTGTAAATGGAAATGTTTAATTGCGTGATATCGTTTGGAACGAGGGGAGTTAACAAATCATATTTAGAAACTAGAAAATAAATTTTATTTCTGATTCAAATTGTATATACTATAGACCGATCTGGTATACATATATAATGTGGCTGATCTATAGTCAAGGTTGTAGTCTTATCTAAACTTAAGACTATAGAATAATATATAGACTGATCTTTAGTCAAGACTATAGACTGATCTATAGTCAAGATTATAGACTGCTCTATTGTTAAGACTATAGACTGATCTATAGTCATGACTATAGACTGATCTATATTCTATATAGACTGATATTTAGTCAAGAATGTAGGCTGATTTATAGTCAATACTATAGACTGATCTATCGTGAAGACTATATACTGATCTATAGTCAAGACTATAGACTGATCTATAGTAAATACTATAGACTGATATTTAGTCAAGACTATAGAATGACCTATAGTCAATACTATAGACTGATCTATAGTGAAGACTATAGACTGATCTATAGTAAATACTATCTTTATTCAAGACTATAGACTGATCTATAGTCAAGACTATAGACTGATCTATATTCAAGACTATAGACTGATCTATAGTCAATACTATAGACTGATATTTAGTCAAGACTATAGACTGATCCATAGTCAAGACTATAGACTGACCTATAGTGAAGACTATGGACTGATCTATAGTGAAAACTATAGGCTGATCTATAGTGAAGACTATAGACTGATCTGTAGACTGATCTACAGTGAAGACTATAGACTGATCTATAGTCAAGACTATAGACTGATCTATAGTCAAGACTATAGACTGATCTATAGTCAACACTATAGACTGATCTATAGTCAAGACTATAGACTGATCTATAGTCAAGACTATAGACTGATCTATAGTCAAGACTATAGACTGATCTATAGTCAAGACTATAGACTGATATATAGTCAAGACTATAGACTGATCTATAGTCAAGACTATAGACTGATCTATAATCAAGACTATAGACTGATCTATAGTCAAGACTATAAACTGATTTATAGTCAAAACTGTAGTCTGATCTATAGTAAAGATTACAGACTGATCAATAATGAAGACTATAGACTGATCTATAGTCGAGCCTATAGACTGATCTATAATAAAGCATATAGGCTGATTTGTAGTCATGAATATAGACAGATTTATAGTCAAGACTACAGACTAATATATAATCAAGTCTACAGACTTATTTATAGGCAAAACTATAGACTGATCTAAACTCAAGACTACAGACTGATCTAAACTCAAGACTACAGACTGATCTATATATATTAAAGACAATCTATAGTTAAGAATAAAGTATAGACTGATCTGTTAGATCTAGAGTTTCGATAAATTTATCTATAGTCAAGACTATATACTAATCAATAAGTAAGACTATAGATTGATCTATATAGTAAACTGAACTATATATAGTCAAGGCTACAAACTGATCTACAGTCAAGACTATAAACTAATCTATAGCCAAGACCACATACTAATATATATTAAAGACAAGACTACAGTAAATTCTATAGACTGAGCGGTCATTTCAATAGTTTCGACTATTGTCAACTCTAAAAACTGTTCTATAGTACAGAATGATCTGTCGACAAGATCAGTCTTGTCAATACTACAAACATTTACTTAATAGTCTTTTTGTCTGTTGAGAAAAGAAAGACCAGTTTTATTAACAAAAGTGGTTTTTTTATTTATAAATCTATAATTATCTGTTCGACTGAAAATGTCAGTTAAAACAAATACTTGTAGTAAACACCTCACGTTTGGAATACATTAGTTAATTTGTACGTTTTCAAATAATTTCAAAAGCCGGGGATTTTTCTAAGAAATAATACTTTTTTTTTGCAAAGAAAAGGGATTTTTTTACACAATAAATCATGTTTTAATATTATTAAATTATGTAAATTGTTAAACAACATTTATTTATTGCAAAAATTATTAAAATAATAATTTTATTTGTGACTTTATATCAGCACTTCAGCACCAAACACTTTCCGCATTTTTTAATTTGTTAAATTTTACAGTTTAATAGGTTATAAAATTGTTTCAGACAAGTATATTGTTTAATACTTGGAACGAAGAAAATAAATAAAAAAACACCTTTCCTAATCTGCGAGTTATAATCGCAAGCGATAAGCTCAAATATATACTATATATATTTCCACTAAAATATATAAAATTATATTATCAAAAAAACAATATAATCATTTAATAAGATCATGCTTTTTGAAAACGTCAATTTTAATCAAAATTTTTATTGTTGTGGATTTGTTTAAATGAAATATTTGTATTAATTTTTTTTTTTAATTTCCTTTCAATAATTTTATTATATTGTTCTGCATATGAAAATCGCTTAAAGTGTGGTTAGTGTCAAATTGTGACAAGGTTAAGTTTAATAATGATTTATTATTTCCGGGGAAATTGAATGAATTATACTGGTTTTACCAAGTATATATAAAAAATTTTGAATATTTACTGATCTTTAGTCATTGGATCTATTGTTAAGACTATGGACTACTTATATACAAATCTAAAGTGAACAATTTGGACTGATCTATAGTAAAAACTAAGGACAGATCGATATTCAAAACTATGGACTAATTTATAGTAAAGAGCATAGACTGATGTATAATCATTACCGGACAGACATGCAGATGAATACCTAATAAAGTCCATGGAATGGTATATTATCAAGCTTATAGACTTTTCTTTCGATCTATAGACAAGACGTTATACTGATCCATAGTGAAGACTATAGACTGAACTATAGACATAGCTATCGATCAGTTAATAGTTAGGACTATATACTGATTAATAGTCAAGTCTATTGATTGATCTTTAGTCTAGAATATAGACTGTAAACTGATCAATAATTAAGACTATAAAACTGATCTATAGTCCAGGGTATACTAGTCTATAGTCAATGTATATATAATCAATATTTTAGACTGATCTATAATTAAGACTAAGAACTGATCTACAGTCATGACTACAGACTGATCTATAGTTAAGACTATAGACTGATTAATAGTCAAGACCACAGACTAATATGTAGTCAAGACTACAGACTGATCTACAGTCAAGAGAAAAGATCTATTATCAAGACTATAGACCAAACTGTTGTCAGTCTATAGACTGATCTATAATCAAGACTGACCTGTGGTCAGGAAAATAGACTGATCAGTAGTCAAGACTATGTAATGATCTATAGTCAAGATTTTGTAATGATCTATAGCCAATGATCTGTAAACTGATCTATAGCTAAGACGTACACTGATTTGTTCGTAAGACAATACAATAATTTATTGTGAAGACTACAAGCCTGATCAACACTTAAGACTAAAGACCGATCTATATTCGTTACTATGAACTGATATATAATTAGTACTATATATAAGTTCATAGCTATGGACTAATCAATAGTCATGACTCTAGAAAAAACCTATAGTGAAGACTATAGACAGAAATATAGTCAAGACTACAAACCAATCAACTATTAATAGTATAAACTTTTCTTCTTATAATCGATACTGTAGACTGCTCTCTTATTCAAGACAATAGACTGATCTTTAGTTAAGACTATAGACTGATCTATAATCAAGACTATAGATCAAGATATATTGATCTATAGTCAGGAATATAGATATCTAGTCAAGACTATAGGCAATTTTATAAACATGAATAATAGACTAATTCAAAACCATAGAATGATCTATAGTCAAGACTTCAAACTAATCTAAAGTCAAGATTGTAGACTGATTTATAATCAATTCTGTAGACAGGTCAAGTCTATAGACAGGTCTATAGTCAAACCTATAGACAGGTCTATAGTCAAGAGTATAGACAGGTCTTTGGTCAAGTCTGTAGACAGGTCTATCGTTAAGTCTTTAGACCGATCTGTAGTCAAGTCTCTAGACAGTTCAAGTCTACAGACAGGTCTATAGACAAGTCCATACATAGATAGGTCTATAGATAGGGGTATAGTCAAGTCTATAGACTGGTATAAAGTCAGGTCTATAGAGAGGTCTATCGTCAAGTCAATAGACACGTCTTTAGTCAAGTTTATAGACAGGTCTATAGTCAAGACTATAGACAAATCTATAGTCAAGTCTATAGTCAAGTTTATATAGAGATCTATAGTCAAGTCTATAGACAGGTCTATAGTCAAGTCTATAGACAGGTCTATAGTCAAGACTATAGACAAATCTATAGTCTATAGTCAAGTCTATAGACAGGTCTAGAGTCAAGTCTAATGACAGGTCTATAGTCAAGTCTATAGACAGGTACATAGTCTAGTCTATAGACAGGCCTATAGTCAAGACTATAGACAGTTCTATAGTCAAGTCTATAGACAGGACAAGTCTATAGTCAAGTCTATAGACAGTTCTGTAATCAAGTCTATAGACAGGGGTGTAGTCAAGCCTATAGTCAAGTCTATAGTCAAGTATATAGACAGGTCTATAGTCAAGTCTATAGACAGGGGTATAGTCATGTCTATAGACAGTTTTGTAGTCAAGTCTATGGACAGTTTTGTAGTCAAGTCTATAGTAGAGTCTATAGTAGATTCTATAGTCAAGTCTATAGTAGAGTCTATATACAGGTCTATAGTCAAGTCTATAGACAGGTCTATAGTCAAGTCTATAGACAGTTCTGTAGTCAAGTCTACAGACAGGTATATAGTCAAATCTATAGACAGGTCTATTAGAACGATTTGATCTAGAGAACACTATCTTAATAGAGTTTCTAAACAAATTTAGAACAAATTCTATTTAGCAACTCTGCCTAAAAGTTATCTTTCGTTTTATTTTTTATCTAACTTCAAAATGATTCTGAGAAATTTGTTAAAATATTTCTAAATTGTTTATTATTGTCACTAAAAGTATATGCACTTAAAAAAATAATATTCTTTAGACACTCTTTTTATTCTTATTTAATAAATAACAATAAATAAATCATTTTTCTCTCTGTAAGTCTTAAATATATTATTTAAACAAAATCATTATTTTTAACAAAAATTTTTAAACAATTCTGTTTTGTTTTCTTAATTCGTTTAGAGCGAACAAAAAAAAGTTATAAGATAAATTTCCTGTTTTTAGAAAAATAAAAGAACATGAGAAACAAAAAAAAATAATTGTTTATTTGTAAACAAATATTAAAGGTGTTTTGATAATGTGATCATTTTTAATTTATTTATTATTATTAATTTTTTTTGACAGCCCATACGTCACTCACTTAACATGTCAAATGTTTGAAATATTCAAATTTTAATTACTATTTAAAAAAAAAATTTATAAAAAATTAAAATAAATTCTAGGAATTACAAAATGTTTATTATTGATTACATAAATAATTAAAAATTCTTAAACGTTTGAGGCAACAAAAGTTTTCAATAATATTTGCTACAAAAACACCACTTTTATTTGTCTCAATTATATAGAAAAAATCTCTTTATTCTTTATATATTTCCATATCACTTCAGATCTAAATTCACATTCATTTTAAGTCTTTAACCGATTACGAATCCATAAATATTTGTCAATAATTATTGGCTTTTCCCTCAACCAAAAAGCAAAAAAAAACACACAAAAATAAAGAAATAATAAAACGCGTATTATAATTGCAATAAAATAATTTAAACAATAATAAAATAAATACAAAATAATGATTTTTAATAATTTATTTGACCGTATTTTTTACGATTTAAGTTTCATAAATACTATACAATACACGATAAATTTATTATACAAATAATTCGTTTGGACTTTTTTATTACTTATTGTTAGATTTTTTGATTTGATAAACAACTCAACATGGGTTTATATATTTATGAAAGAAAAATGTTTATTACAAGTGATTTTTAATATATATATGTTACCAGGTGCCGAAAATTTAAATACATTCTTCAAAAATCATTTCGATTATAAAAATTTTCGCAATTAATTTTACTTTAGTGTTTAAAAATCAAATTCACTAAGACTACTATAAAGACTACAACCTCTACTTAACGTTCCGCCTACAGTCTAGTCATAGCTTAATCTATGGCAAGTATGTAGTAGTATGATGAAGTTTATAGTCTAGTCCACAACAGACAAGCTTGCAGCATTTCTATAGACTCTTGTCTATAGCTTAGTCTATAGTCTAGTCTATAGTCTAGTCTATAGTCTAGTCTATAGTCTAGTCTATAGTCTAGTCTATAGTCTAGTCTATAGTCTAGTCTATAGTCTA
>NC_060954.1:12392598-12407845 GCF_022045245.1 Lucilia cuprina
ATAGACTAGACTATAGACTAGACTATAGACTAGACTATAGACTAGATTATAGACTAGACTATAGACTAGACTATAGACTAGACTTTAGACTAGACTATAGACTAGACTTTATACTAGATTATCGGTTACTGCAGGCTAGACAATAGACTATAGATTAGAATATAGACTAGACTTTAGAATAGGCTGTATGCCAGACTCTAGACTAAACTAAAATTTAGACAATAGATAAAACTATGGGCTGGATAATAGACTACACTATAGGCTAGATTATAGAGTAGACTATAGACTAGACTGTAGACTAGACTGTAGACCAGACTATAGACTTAACTATAGAATAGATTATAAAATAGATTATATAATGGATTATAGGCTAGACTATAGGCTGGACTACAGACTAGACTATAGACTAGACAATAAAGTAGATTATCGGCTACTGCAGGCTAGACAATAGACTAGATTGGGCTATAAACTATAGGATAGTAGCCCACTACAGGCTAGACAATGTATAAGACTATAAACTGGAATATAGACTAGACTAGTCTATAGAGTAGACTGTAGACCAGCATACAGACTAGACTATAGGCTAGACTATATTCTGTATAGACCGTAAACTAAATTATTGTATAGACAATATTCTATAGACTAGGCTATAGAATAGAATATAAACTAGACTGTAAACTGGACTATAGGCTAGACTGTAGACTATACTATAGACTAGACTTTAGACTTGATTTTGGACTATTTTGTAGCCAAGGCTGTTGATTACACTATAGCTACGACTACATATTAAAGAAAAGCCAGTGTACAGCCTCGACCATTAACAAGATACGACATTTCCCTCTTATCAGACATATCTCAATATGTTTTTTTTTTGTATAATTCAGTTTTAATTTCAAATTCAATAATGTTGATTCTTCCTTACATTTATGTTATTTTGTTAAACAATTTTTAACAACAAATAACTTCTTAATTAAAAAATTCAATTGATTAAATTAAATTTATCACTTTGATTTACAGCGCTTCAGCATCACATACATTGAAGATACAACTCTGTTCTATTCCCTCGATTTATAGAAACTTGTTGTAGTTGTTTGCATCATCAGCAATACCTATCATCTGTCCTATCAAGCTGTAAACTCACATAAAAATATTTTTCAAAGATTTAATGACAAGATAATGATCCGTGAAACTGGTTCCATTGAAAAGTTATTAAGCGTGTGGTGGGGAGAAAAGTAAACATGTGGGAAATAAAAATTAAATTAACGTAATAAGGTACTTAAGTTAATAAAGCTTTAAGGTCACATATTTAAATAAAAAAAATTCAAAATCGCAATTGAATAGTTGTGTTGGGATGATTCTAGGGCATATAGAAAAATAAATCCAGATTATTTATTTTGTAAAACGAGCTGATTCTTTTTAAAACGATCACCCTTCATAATCACATACAGTTATACCGCACTGCAGCGCTCTGCGTCTGATAAAGATAAACATTTGCTCAAACTAAACTGAACAAAGAAGAAATTTTATTTATTTAAGGATTTAATGGTAAAGAATCTTAATGTACATACATATAGACAAGACTGCAGACTAGATTGCAGTTTACATTGCAAACTAGACTACAGACTAGAGTGCAGACTAGAACATAACTGGTCATTGGTGAACATATACATAACTTCAATAAATATAGCTTTGCGTGAGGCAGAGATTAATCGCAAGGCCGAGAACGTGGCCTAGGAGACGATTTCTGAGAGTTAAGGAAGTTCAGCGACAAAGCTGACCACCCCGCGAAGTAGTACCTGGTGGCAGTTCCGTGGAGTGTGGTGTTGACGATGGAGGTGGTTTTAGTCGGTAGGAATCCGACATACCCTTTATGGGACCTATGTAAGGTTCCCCCCTCCACTATACAAAAAAAGACTAGACTATAGACAAGATTATAGATAAGACTGTAGACTAGACTATAGACTAGACTATAGACTAGACTATAGCCTAGACTATAGACTAGACTATAGACTAGACTATATACTAGACTATAGACTAGATTATAGACTAGACTATAGACTAGACTATAGAGTAAACTATAGACTAGACTATAGACTAGACTATAGACTAGACTATAGACTAGACTATAGACTAGACTATAGACTAGACAATAGACTAGACTATAGACTAGACTATAGTGGAGTGTGGTGTTGACGATGGAGGTGGTTTTAGTCGGTAGGAATCCGACATACCCTTTATGGGACCTATGTAAGGTTTCCCCCTCCACTATACAAAAAAAAAAGACTAGATTATAGATAAGACTGTAGACTAGACTATAGACTAGACTATAGACTAGACTATAGACTAGACTATAGACTAGACTATAGACTAGACTATAGACTAGACTATAGACTAGACTATAGACTAGACTATAGACTAGACTATAGACTAGACTATAGACTAGACTATAGACTAGACTATAGACCAGACTATAGACTAGACTATAGACTAGACTATAGACTAGACTATAGACTAGACTATAGACTAGACTATAGACTAGACTATAGACTAGACTATAGACTAGACTATAGACTAGACTATAGTCTATATAATCTAGTCTATTGTCTATAAGCTAGTTTATCCTGTAGTCTAGTGTATAGCTTTTTCTATAGTAAAATTTCTTGTCTAATCTAGTTTATAGTCACATCTGTTTAAAAACCTACCACACTTCAGTTCCACTTACCATCAGTCCAACAAAGCTAAACTTTTATTAACGTCGTAATATATATATATATGACTTTTTTCCTACCAATTAGCACATTATCTCTCGATATACCAGGTCCGACATATTAATGGATATATTTTCAAAGTGTGGGTGTCTGTTTTCCTCAATTAGCATCTTTATAATCTTTTAGATCATAATGAGTAAAAAAACGACATAATTTTCTCAAATTGAAAGCCATTAATCGAAAAGTCTGCCAACATTAATAACGCTAATAAGAAATTTGCAAATTCATTAAATAACTAAAAGATTTAATGAAAAATGTCCACTGTATCTAGTAAAGATAATAATATTATTCTTTTAAATCAGTTATACGAATTCATTATAGAAGATTATAAAAATAAATATTGAAATTATTAATATGGACTTGTGTTGTATAGACATATGTTGTAGAATTTTGTGGGTTAATAAATAAATATAAATCAAATCTGAGGTATTTTTGATTTCCTTACGAAAAAAAAATAAATAAAATATTATGAATTTATTAAATAAATAAATCGCCTGTCACTAATTTGTCTAAAATTGAAGCCGACAATTTAAGCGAATTATTTACACAAGTGATAAACAAATAAAATTTGTTATTGTTAAAAAAAACATATAAATCTATAAAATACAGTAAAACTTTGATAAGTTATACCTCAACGAAAACTCATCGAACATTTTATCTTTTTTGTTCTCTTTTATGAGGTTTTACTGTTGCCAAACTCCACTGCCAATATTATTATATCATGCAAGTTACACGTTTTTTTTCAGATTAAATTAACTTTTCATGAATTATTATTATTTTTTTATATTTTATTTGTTGTTTCATTATTTAATATTGTTTAAATCTAATCTATATGTTAAATAATAGTATTAAGCTAAATAGTTTTGTTACTACTCAAACATATAGTGTCTAACGTAATGGACTTGATACCTGTCTTTCTATAATTTTTCTATTTTTTATTATTTTTTTATTTTTTTCATTTAAAAATAGATTTTCTTGGAGGTCTTGAACTGCACGTTTCATACGACTCCAATCAATAAAAATCTGCCAAGAGTTTTATGGTTAAAATAAATACCTATATGTTTGGCTATAAATTAATTATTAGGGGTATTCGCGATGTTAAAAATGTCTAATATATAGTCTCATCTACAGTTATTGTCTGTAGTCTATAGTCTGGACTATAGTCTAGACTATATTCTGAACTATTGTCTAGACTATAGTTAGGACTATAGTTTGGACTAAGGCCTTGGCAACAGCCTACATTATAGACTGTTCTTTAGCCTGGAATCTTATAAATAGTCTTCCTATAATCTGTTCTATAGTCAGGACTATAGCCTACGCTATAGTATACGCTATAGACTAGATTGCCGTCTGGTCTATAGTATGGAGTATAGTCTGGACTATAGACTAAATTATAGTCTGATCTAAAGCCTCAACCAAAGTCCATGGACTACAATTATACTTAATCTGTGCTATGGAATAATAGTCTATAGTCTATTCTTAGTATAGTCTATAGTCTAGTCTACAGTCAAGTCTATAGTCTAGTGTATTCTATATTCTAGCCTATAGTATAGTCCATAGTCTAGTCTTTATTCTCATCTATGGCCTAGTCGGCAGTCTAGTCCATAGTCTAGCTAAGCCAAAGTGTAGTCTAAGTCTAGTCTCTATTTAAGTGTTTAGTCTAGTCTATAGTCCAGTCTATAGTCCAGACTATAGTCTAGTCTATAGTCTCTTCTATAATCTAGTCTTTTATCTATAGCCAAGTTGATAGTCTAGTCCATAGTCTAGTCTATAGCTAAACCAAAGTCTATAGTCTAGCCTATAGTATAGTCTATATCGTAGTCATTATTCTCATATATGGCCTAGTCGGTAGTCTAGTCCATAGTCTGGTCTATATCTAAGCCAAAGTGTAGTCTAAGTCTAGTCTATAGTTTAGCATATAGTCTAGTCTGTAGTCCAGTCTATAGTCCAGTCTATAGTCTAGTCTATAATCTTGTCTTTAATCTCATCTATGGCCAAGTTGGTATTCTAGTCTATAGCTAAGCCAAAGTGTAGTGTACAGTTTAGTATATAGTCTAATCTATAGTTGAGCATATAGTCTAATATATAGCTTAGTCTATAGTCTGGTCTATAGTCTAGTCTATAGTCTAGTCTATAGTCTAGTCTATAGTCTAGTCTATAGTCTAGTCTATAGTCTAGTCTATAGTCCAGTCTATAGTCTAGTCTATAGTCTAGTCTATAGTCTAGTCTATAGTCTAGTCTATAGTCTAGTCTATAGTCTAGTCTATAGTCTAGTCTATAGTCTAGTCTATAGTCTAGTCTATAGTCTAGTCTATAGTCTAGTCTATAGTCTAGTCTATAGTCAAGTCTATGTCCAAGTCTGTGGTATTGTCTATAGTCTAGTCTATAGTATAATCTATGGTCTGGCCTATAGTCTAGTCTATAGTATAATCTATGGTCTGGTCTGTAGTCTAGTCCATAGTCTTGTTTATAGTTTATATATATTCCAGTCTTTTGCATTTTCTAGTCTATAGGCTATTATATAGACTAGTTTATAGTCAAGTCTATATTTTAGTCTACAGTCTAGTGCAAAGTCCAGTCTATAGGATAATCTATAGTTTAGTCTATAGTGTCTGGTCTATAGTCTAGTCTGTAGTCTGAGACTAAAGACTAGTCTCATCTGTGGCCTAGTCGGTAGTCTAGTCCATAGTCTGGGGATATATCGTGGGGCCACTAGTTGGTATTAAAATAAGTCTATAGTCTAGTTTATAGTATATATTCTAGACAACAGTCTAATATATATTCTAGTCTGTAGTATAATCTAAAGTATAGTCTATTCTATTGTTTAGAATATAGTCTTGTCTATAGTTTGATCTATAGCCCATACTATAGTCTTGTTTACATTCTAGGCTATAGCCTAGTCTGCACCCTACTTGAGCAGGCAATTCATCCTATCGTCTTGAGTTTAGTCTTGAGAATATGGTCTATGATAGAGTCATATGTTTACAATTTTTTCACCATTTTTTTACTAATTAATGAAGATTAACCAAAGTTGGGTGTGTTTTATTACTGAGTTTTGTTGCACGTGTTATATGTAAACAAATCACTCTCACTGCAGTAGATTTTTTTGCTCTTAGCTGCGTATTAGCAAATTGATCATACAGCTAACATTCAATTACTCAATGCATTTGTTTGTATTGTGTTGTACTAATATTTTAATACATACGTATGTATGTATTAAATAATTAGTGCAATAAAATTTTAAGAAACTTTATACCCATCATAATGACAATGATAATGTTATAAAAACTAAATGCGATTAACAGTTTTAACGGGTTCTCTAATACCCGGTCTAGTTATACGCATATCGTTTTAATGTATTTAAATATGTTCAGACTTGGGAGATTTAGTAGTAATGCAATTTTAGGGAAAGTCTTTAGTTAGAATCTTTCGTGTTAGGAGGAATCGTTTAGTTTAGAATGAGCTCAACAAATGGGATAATGGTGGACTTTATAGTTGCCTGTTAAGGTGAAGGAAAAAATTTTCGTTTAATGTTAAAGCTTAAATATAAAGTCGACCGATCTGTTGATACTTTCTCAGTTTACATCTATGTTTAAATTATTACTTTCGCTCTCTTTTCTATAATATTTAAAAAACTCCTTTACCCAACCCTGTTAGATATAAACTTTTACCTTTTTACTCTTGTTGTTCTTTTCTTTTAGTCCACTTCCCGAAAATCAAATAAGGGTTCTAGAAATCGACTTTCGAAAATGTGAAAGTAAAAGTGGACTATTTGGTTCTAAAAAAGTTGATAACTCGACTACAGTCTATAAAAAAAGGCGAAAAGTCGACTTTGTAAAGAATAGTCGTAAAAAGTCGAAAATAGTAGAAAAAAGTCAAAAATAGTCGAAAAGTTAAAAAAAAGTAATATTCGACTTTTGAATAATTGAACAATCGACTTTTTGTTGAGAAAAGTCTAAGTGGACTATTTGCTTCCAAAAAAGTCGATAACTCTATGAAAAAAGTCGAAAAGTTGACTTTGTAAAGAAAAGTCGTAAAAAGTCGAAGAAAGTCGAAAAAGGTCGATAAGTCTAAGAAAGTCAAAAATAGTACAAAAAAGTCAAAAATACTATCGTTGACTTTGTAAAGAAAAATCGTAAAAAGTCGAAAAAGGTCAATAAGTCAAAAAAAGTCTAAGAAAGTCGAAAATAGTAGAAAAAAGTCAAAAATAGTCGAAAATTTAAAAAAAAAGTAGAAAACAGTCAAAATTTGAAGAGGGTTCTATAAATCGACTTTCGAATAATTGAACAATCGAGTTTTTGTCGAAAAAAGTCGAAGTCGACTATTTGGTTCCACAAAAAGTCGATGACTCAACTATCGTTTATGAATAAAGTCGACTTTGTAAAGAAAAGTCTTAAAAAGTCGAAAAGTCTAAAAAGGTCAATAAGTCGAAAACGTCTAAAAAAGTCAAAAATAGTGGAAAAAATTCAAAAATGGTCGAAAATTTTAAAAAAGTGGAAAAAAGTCAATATTCGAAAAGGGTTCTCTAAATCGACTTTCGAATAATTGAACAATAGACTTTTTGTTGAGAAAAGTCGCAGTCGACTATTTGGTTACAAAAAAAGTCGTTAACTCGACTATCGTCTCTGAAAAAAGTCAAAAAGTTGACTTTGTAAAGAAAAGTCGTAAAAGGTCGAAAGGCGAAAAAAGTCGAAAAAGTCAAAATAGTCGAAATTTTTAATAAAAGTGGAAAAAAGTCAAAATTCGAAACGGGTTCTCTAAATCGACTTTCGAAGAATTGAACAATAGACTTTTTGTCGAAAAAAGTCAAAGACGACTATTTGGTTCCAAAAAAGTTGATAACTCGACTATCGTCTATGAAAAAGGTCGAAAAGTCGACTTTGTAAAGAAAAGTCGACTTTGTAAAGAAAAGTCGACTTTGTAAAGAAAAGTCGAAAAAGTCTGAGAAAGTCGAAAATAGTAGAAAAAAGTCAAAAATTTTCAAAAAGTAGAAAAAAGTCAAAATTCGACTTTCGAATAATTGAACAATCGACTTTTTGTTGAAAAATGTCGAAGTGGACTATTTGGTTCCAAAAAAGTTGATTACTCGACTATAGTCTATGAAAAAAGTCGAAAAGTTGACTTTGCAAAGAAAAGTCGTCAAAAGTCGAAAAGAGTCGAAAAAGTCTAAGAAAGTCGAAAATAGTAGAAAAAAGTCAAAATTCGAAAAGTCGAAAAGGTTTCTATAAATCGACTTTTGAATAATTGATAACTCGTCTATGAAAAAAATCGAAAAGTCGACTTTGTAAATAAAAGTGGAAAAGTCAAAAAACGTCGATAAGTCGAAAAAGTCTAAGAAAGTCGAAAATAGTAGAAAATAGTCGAAAATTTTAAAAAAGTGGAAAAAAGTCAAAAAGTAGGAAAAAGTTGAAAAGTCGACTATTTATAAAATACTCATGTCGAAAAATCGACTTTGCATAAAAAGCATAAAGTCTAAAAGTTGACTTTTAACTAAATGCAAAAAAGTCGAATAGTCGACTTTTCGTTTCAACTATAGAACCCTAGGGCAAATGCAATAAGTTTAATTTATCATAATTTTCTTTTTTTCTATTAATTTATTATTGTTGTTGGTTTTTTTCTTTACAGATTAACACACTAAAGAAACCTATAATACAGCGATTACGAATAGTTGTCCATATCGTTATCGTGGTCGATGTCATCGTAAACGACGATGTACTTGTTGTATTATCATTAGAGGCAACAGCAATGAGCCATTGATTGAATTGGATGACAGATCGGCCAATTGCCATCAGCAACAATTGTAAACGAGTAATTGCTAAAACAACTACTACAACAACAACAACAAGCACATTATTAATAGAAATAAACGAAAGCAACAGTTGATATAACAACATTTGAAGATAAAAATTTCCAGCGAAAATTGAGAGTCAACTTAGACCAGAGATCATTCGCCTAAACGATTTTTGTGTTGTTGTTGTTATTGTTTTCATTTCTTTTATATATCATTTGTTTAATGTGTGTGTGTGTGTGTGTGTGTGTGTGTGTGTGTGTGTGTGTATGTGTTTTTATTATTGAGTTGTTGTGCAAAGTTTTGCTGAGTCGTGTTGTATTTTGTTTGATTTTGTTGTTGCTATTTATTTTTTATACATTTATTTGTTTACCTTTTTTTCGGGTTGTGTGAGTGTGTCTTGTTGTTGTTGTTGCTGCTTTTGTAGCCGCTAACGAATGTATTAAAGTTTTTATTTAAATCGCAGTTACGTTGCTCAGGTTTATCAGAACGTTTTCAACTGCTTTCGGGCAAACAACATTTAAACGCGATTAACCGTTATTAAAGCACAAGTTCTTATAAATGCTTTAATCTAAATTAAACGACGCGTTCTAAGCGAAAATTTCGACAAAAAATAAAAAAAAAAAAAAAGTTCAGTGAATTTTTTTTGCATAAAATTTTAACAACATGTTATAACAATAACTGAAATATCAATTCTTTTAAACCCACATTAAACCCACAGTTAAACGTGCCGTTTTCTTTTAAGTTGCTGTTTTTTCTTCCACGCAAAATATTGCAATTTTTGGCCGGAATTAAAATTTTGTAATATCTAGTTTTTTTTATTTTGTGGCTTTTAAATATTTCTTACAAAATTTTTCAACACCTCGTACCGCAAAACTACCTCGTTTATAAAAAAATATCAAAAAAATTAAATTTTAAAATTAAAATAAAAAAATAACTCAGTATTAATAAAAATTTTAAATAAAATTGTTTATAAAACATCAACTAATTAAAATCACAATCAACTGCAGTTAAAATGACTTCCAAGGAACAAATTATGGCTAGTGAGGAGAAGGGCTATGAGAAACCACCAGGTAAGTGGTTCTATAACTAATTACTTTTTAAAACAAAATTTTGGAATTTCATACTACAAATTGCTTTATATTCATTAATATTTTTAAAATTAAAAAAAAATTTTAAACAATTTCAAAACAACTTCGAATGAAAGTGATTCTATGGCAGCAAATATTCACAACATATTCACATTCTTAAGAACTAAAATCGATCTTTTTTGAATCATAAGTTTGAAAGAAATTTGAAAATTATAAAAACTTTGGAATTGGTTCTATAAATTCTCAATAGAATTTTTCTATAAAATGAAAAAGTTTTATATGAAATGAATCCAACTTTAAGTGAAAGAAATCATTGCAACCGATCATAGGAAAAAATCAATCGGAGCGTATTTTGCGCTATAGGAATGATTTATTTGAATGAAATTTGAATTCTTAAAACTTTGGAACCTATTCTGCGAGAACTTAAAAGTACCGTTATTTCTCCTAAGGAATGATTCTCTCGAACTAGTTCTTTTTATGAAAAAGTGTTATTTAAATCGAATCCAACCTTTAGTGAATGAATTCTTTGAATGAAATTTGAATTCCTAAAAATTTGGAACCTGTTCTGCTAAAGTTTAAAAAGATTGTTATTTATTCTAAAGAATTATTCTCGTATCAGTTCTTTAATGAAAAAGTGTTATTTAAACCGAATACGATCTTTTAGAAATGATTTCCAACCTTTCAAGAATGATTCTCAAGTCAAAAAAAGTGTTTTTTTTTTAACCAAATCCGATCTTTCAAGAATGAGTTCTTTAAATTAAATTTGAATTTTCGAACCGACTCTATAAAATATCAAAAGAGTTGTCATTTGTTTTATAAAATGATTCCCTAATCAGTTCTTTTTTTTAAAAAAGTGTTATTTGAAATTAATCCAACCTTTTAGGAGTGAGTTCTTAAAATAAAATTTGAAATATTGAAAACTTTGGAACCGATTCTTAAAACGGTCACAATAGAATCGTTATTTGTTCTACAAAATGATTCTCAAATCAGTTCTTTTAAGAAAAAGTGTTATTCGGAAATAGTATTGAAGTTTGCAGTCTAAACAATAGTCTAAAGACTATAGATTAGTCTTTAGACTTGACTATAGTTTAGTCTTTATTCTTAACGATAGCTGAATCTATAGTCTTAACAATAGCTTAGTCTATAGTCTGGACTATAGATTAGTCTATAGTCTAGACTATAGATTAGTCCATAGTCTGGACTATAGATTAGTCCATAGTCTGGACTATAGATTAGTCTATAGTCAGGACTATAGATTAGTCTATAGTCTGGACTATTGATTAGTCTATAGTCTGGACTATATATTAGTCTATAGTCTGGACTATAGATTAGTCTATAGTCTGGACTATAGATTAGTCTATAGTCTGGACTATAGATTAGTCTATACTCTGGACTATAGATTAGTCTATAGTCTGGATTATAGATTAGTCTATAGTCTGGACTATAGATTAGTCTATACTCTGGACTATAGATTAGTCTATACTATGGACTATAGATTAGTCTATAGTCTGGACTATAGATTAGTCTATAATCTGGACTATAGATTAGTCCATAGTCTGGACTTTAGATTAGTCCATAGCCTGGACTATAGATTAGTCTATAGTCTGGACTATAGATTAGTCCATAGTCTGGACTATAGATTGGTCTACACTCTGGACTATAGATTAGTCTATAGTCTGGACTATAGATTAGTCTATAGTCTGGACTAGATTAGTCCATAGTCTGGACTATAGATTAGTCTATAGTCTGGCCTATAGATTAGTCTATAGTCTGGACTATAGATTAGTCTATAGTCTGGACTATAGATTAGTCTATACTCTGGACTATAGATTAGTCATTAGTCTGGACTATAGATAAGTCTATACTCTGGACTATAGATTAGTCTATAGTGTGGACTTTAGATTAGTCTATACTCTGAACAATAGATTAGTCTATAGTCTGGACTATAGATTAGTCTATAGTCGGGACTATAGATTAGTCTATAGTCTGGACAATAGATTAGTCTATAGTCTGGACTATAGATTAGTCTATAGTCTGGACTATAGATTAGTCTACACTCTGGACTATAGATTAGTCTATAGTCTGGACTATAGATTAGTCTATACTCTGGACTATAGATTAGTCTATACTCTGGACTATAGATTAGTGTATAGTCTGGACTATAGATTAGTCTATACTCTGGACTACAAATTAGTTTATAGTCTAGACTATAGATTAGTCTATACTCTGGACTATATATTAGTCTATAGTCTGGACAATAGATTAGTCTATAGTCTAGACTATATATTAGTCTATACTCTGGACTATAGATTAGTCTATACTCTGGACTATAGATTAGTCTATAGTCTGGACTATAGATTAGTCTATACTCTGGACTATAGATTAGGTATACTCTGGACTATAGATTAGTCTATAGTCTGGACTATAGATTAGTTTACAGTATGTACTATAGATTAGTCTATAGTCTGGACTATAGATTAGTCTATAGTCTGTATTATAGATTAGAATATAGCCTTGACTACAGATTAGTCTACAGGCTGGATTATAGATTATTCTATAGACTGACCTATAGATTAGTCTATAGTCTTTACTATAATCTCGACTTTAGTTCAACCTATTGTCTCGTCTATAGTTTGTTCTATTCCCGATTATGTTTAATCTACAGTCTTTTCTTTAGTAAAGTCTCTAGTCTCGTATTAGTATCTTAAAATTATCTCTAAATCATAAAATTTTCAGAGTTCAGAGAATTGAAAACTTTTCAATTATTTTAATCCAATTCTAATAACTTTATTTTATGCATCAGACTAATGTCTTCTTTCTTTTCAATTACAAGCTTCAATTTCTAAATAAATTATTAAATTTTTAACTTGTGTTTTTTCACACATTTATTTTGCGCAATTTAAACTACAATGATTAGATTAACACTTTAAATTGTTTATAAACGGTTTATATGGGGGTATTATTAAGGTCTATTAAAAATCAACAAAAATTACATTAGAAATGAATAGGAACACATGCAGGCGTTTAGAATAAAAGCGACAAACGACAGGCGTATATATTGTTATAGGGGGGCTTATCAAAAACCTCTGATTTTATATTTGTCAAAACATTATCAACCTTACATTGTGTTCAATAATTTTTTGAAAATATTTAGAAAACCTCAATCTCAGTTATAAAATGATTATACAATTCAAGGTAAATGAATATTTATTTACTTAATCTCCCTCCCATATCTCTACAAAGGGGACCGTCCTATAACTATGTTTGCAGATCCAACCAACACAGTAAAAGGTTTTCATATTCTATTTACCACTATAACTAGATTTCTGAATAAATTAAGAAAATTAATTCTAGTAAATTACAAAGACTTTTCTGAAGCTCCAATCCCTGGGGCTTATAACCTGCGATCACTTATATTATACAACAAAATTTTACTTAAGCTTTTGTAAGAAAAAATTCTAAAAGGTAATATGTACTTAATTACGAACAACTCGAATACAAGTCCATTGATCACATTCTTTAACAGATCTTTTTTTATAACCGCATTTTTTGGAAATATAAAACACTTGGATAAACTTAACTGTTAATTCCGGTATATTTTTTTACAAATTGTATTCTTTAAATATTGGGACAATGGCGGAAGTTATTGACCTTAACATAGACTAGTCCATAGACAAGTGAATAGACTTAACTATGGATTAGTCAGTAGGCTATATTAGTCTTTAAACCAGCCAATATACAAAGCTATAGGTTAGACAATAAACTAGAAGAGTCTTAAGACTAGTACATATACTAGTCCATTGAGTGAACTATAGACTAGTCCGCAGACTAGTCAATAGACTAGTCAATAAACAATTTAATAGACCAGTCTATACATCAGTCCATAGACTATTTCATTGACTAGTCAATAAATTAGTCAATAACCTAGTCCATAGAATAGTCGATAGACTAATAAAAAGACTAGTCAGCAGAGCAGTTCATAGACTAGTGTACAGACTAGTTAATAGACTAGTTCACAGACTAATCAATAGACGAGTTCACAGACTAGTCAGGAGAATAGACGGCAGACTAGTCAATAGACTAGTTTATAGACCAGTCAATAGACCAATCAATAAATAAGTTCACAGAATAGTCAATACTTCATAGACTAGCCAAGAGATGAGTCCATAGACTAGTTCATATACTATTCAATAGACTAGTTAATAGACTAGTTCATAGTCTGGTCAATAGACAAGACTAAGTTATAGACTAGTGAATAGACCAGTTCATACACTAGTCCATAGACTAGTTAAGTGACTAGTCTATAGACCAGTTAAGAGACTAGTCCATAGACTAGATAAGAGACTATTCCATAGACTAGTTAAGAGAATAGTTAATAGACTAGTCTATAGAACATAGACTTGTTTATAGACTAGTCAATAAACTAGATCACAGACTAGTCAATGACTAAGGCCATAGGCAAGTTAAAATACTAGTCGATAAACTAGTCAATAGACTAGTCATAAAACAATAAACAGTCAATTGTTTTTAGAATAGTTCATAGACTAGTGAATATACTAGTTCATAAACTAGTGAATAGACTAGTTTATAGTTTAATTCATAGACTAGTCCATAAACTAGTTATCAGACTAGTCCATAGACCATAGACTTGCTAACAGACTAGCCAGTAAACTAGTCCACAAGCTAGTTAATATACTAAACCATAGACTAGTCCACAAACTAATCCAAAAACTAGTCTATAGACCAGCCATTAGACTAGTTTATAGATACATAATGGATTAGATCATAGAAAAGTCATTGGACTAGGCAATGAAGTATTCAATACATTGGTTAATACATAAGTCAGTAGACTTATCAATAGACTATTCTGTGGACAAACTGCTGCATGGATTATTCATTAGACGAGTCCATATAGTAAATCTATTAGCTCATCATTTGATAAGCTTGAGCTTTAAATTAACATGATTTTTTCAAATTGACTCTAAAGCCGTTACTAAACAACTCATATGAAAACCTAGTTGGTGTAAGCACGCCTTTTATAAAATCTTCTACGCAAAACAGTGATGTCAATTAAGCAGTTACGATGTAATCTTTAATGTTGTTGACGAATCATAAAAAAGATTTAAAATTAAACAAATAATAGATTATATTCAATTTTGTTTACAAAATCACCGGGAACCCCCAAAACGCGTTTTATTTAGCAAAAAGTAAACACGCGTTTCAATAAACGATTTCGAATAGAATTTTAATATTTTTATAAAAAAAAACAAATTCCTTTAAAAATATAAAACTTTCCATTCCATTTGCAAAATATAAACCAATAAATTTGTATGTTTTTTTTTTTTTTGTTTTAAAATAGTTATTTCCTAATTTTAATATTATTCAGAAAACGCAAATAAAATTTCGGTCATAACTTTGTTTGTTTTAAATTATAAGTTTTTTTTGTGGTTTAACATTTAAACAAATATTTATTTAACATATTTATGTTATGTTAAGACTAGACTATAGACTAGACTATAGACTAGACTATAGACTAGACTATAGACTAGACTATAGACTAGACTATAGACTAGACTATAGATTAGACTATAGACTAGACT
>NC_060954.1:12407945-12438501 GCF_022045245.1 Lucilia cuprina
TTCAGTTCTAGTTCAGTTCTAGTTCAGTTCTAGTTCAGTTCTAGTTCAGTTCAAGTTCAGTTCTAGTTCAGTTCTAGTTCAGTTCTACTTCAGTTCTAGTTCAGTTCTTGTTCATTTCTAGTTCAAGGATTCATAGACTACATTATAGCGAAGTCTACAGACGGGACTTTAGTCAAAGCTATGGCAGAGACTTTTAAGCTTTTGAAAAGTGTAGATGGCTTTTAAAAGTTTTTTAAAAATTTATCTAACTACCTATACAAACTACATTTCTAAGACTATTACTAACAATTAAAGAAAGTTATTAACAGCCGATTAATTTTTACTTTCACAATTAACTGCTCTTTTCAACATAATTGTATTTATTGTTAATTACATTAAAACAAAAAAAAAATACTTTTTTAATGTGTCATGTAGCTGAAGTACTTAGATAAATAAATACAAGTGCTAAATCGAAATAAATAAAAAAACATAATAATCAACAATAATTAATGTCATAATCAGTTGGTAGTCAAGAGTGAGTGAACTAGAAAAAATGAAAAAAAAAATCAAACAAGAACTAAGAATGGAATTTTTTTTGATATTATTATATAAATGAAAGATAATTCTTTGGAAAAAGCAATTAAATAAATGTTTAATTTATAATTATAAAAAAAAATCACGTACAATAAAACAGATTAAATAAATAAATATTTTTTAATTAAAAGATTGTTATTAAAAATAACGGGTTTCTAGCAAATGAAATATAACTTTTAAAAAACAAAATATTTGCTGGCCTTAATAATTGGCCAATAAATTGGTTTTTAAATTAGTTTGTTTATAAACTTATTAATTTTTCCTTCAAAATCAAAATAATCATTAAAATTGATAATAAGCGCTTATTTGCTTAATTGTCAAATACAGTTGTCAACATTGTTTTATACACTTACACTTTTTAAAAGCTCTCAAAAACTATTATTATTTGTTTTGTTTTTTATTAGTTGTTATTTTTATTTTTATTTTTTTAATAATTTCTTTATAAAGCACGTGCTGTAAACCTGACTTTGCCAACATGTAGGTCTATGTGCAATTATGTTGAACTTGCATTTGAATTTCCAACAAAAAATCAAAAAACACACTACTAACTTGTTTTCGTTAAACTCAACTTAACAAGTTAGTTAGTTAGTTAAACATGTTTTGGCGCCATAAATTTGGCTCAAAGACGTCAGGTAGTTGTAGAAATTAGAGTGTATGTTTTAGCTGTTTTTGATGCATAAATTGGCGAACTTGTCTTATATATATATTTATACAGTTAATTAATAAGCTTTTTACTACAAATTGGTAACACTAACTTAATGATTTCCTTACACATTTTATAAGATACATTTTTTCTTTTAAGAGAATCAATAAATTTGGTAGTTAGAATTAAACGTTATTAAATGGCATTAAAAGGTATTTGAATGGTTTAACTAAAGCCAAGAGATAATTTAAATTATAGCTTTTTAAAGACTAACGATTAATGCTTCTAAATAAGGTTTTAAGACTTAAGCTTTATGATAATCTTTAAAGATTTTATAACGGTCTTTAATTAAGGCTTTAAAAAGACTTCAAAATGGACTAGTTCAGTTCTAGTTTAAATCTAGTTAAGTTCTAGTTTAGATCTAGTTCAGTTTTGGATCAGTTCTAGTTCAGTTGTAGTTCAATTCTAGTTAAGTTATAGATCAGTTCTAGTTTAGTTCTAGTTCAGTTTTAGTTCAGTTCTAGTTCAGTTCTAGTTCAGTTCTAGTTCAGTTCTAGTTCATTTCTAGTTCAGTTCTAGTTCAGTTCTAGTTCAGTTCTAGTTCAGTTCTAGTTCAGTTCTAGTTCAGTTCTAGTTCAGTTCTAGTTCAGTTCTAGTTCAGTTCAGTTCTAGTTCAGTTCTAGTTTAGTTTTAGTTCACTTCTAGTTCAGTTCTAGTTTAGTTTTAGTTCACTTCTAGTTCAGTTCTAGTTCAGTTCTAGTTCAGTTCTAGTTCAGTTCTAGTTCAGTTCTAGTTCAGTTCTAGTTCAGTTCTACTTCAGTTCTAGTTCAGTTCTAGTTCAGTTCTAGTTCAGTACTAGTTCAGTTCTAGTCCAGTTCCAGTTTAGTTCTAATTCCATTGAAGCTTATAAACACTTTCATCAATAGCTTAAATCTTCCGTAGGACTTTTTAGTGATTCCGCCAAGGAAACGTAGGGTGTTTACCTCAGTCTACTTCTAGATTAACATTTAATTTAAGCGTTAAAAAGAAATTAGTTTTAGATATTATAGGTGAAGATACTATATTTTTAAGTATACACTTAAGTATTTATAAATACAACTATACAGGTGAATGTTTGTTGGAATATTAATTAGATTTGCCGGTAACCGGTTCGAATTAACATAAAATAATAAATAAATTTTTACTTAGCGTAAATAAATGTAAATAAAAAAAATTAATTCCCAGGCATTGTAAAATTTTAGATTGTGTTTTGTTTTTCGTGATAAAAGCAATAATACTAATAAAATTTTAATAAAAAAATACAATTATCTGAGAAATTTAAAATACTGAGAATTAATCCATTACCTTAACAATTTCTCTAGACTGAAGTTTTAAATACGTATTTGATTTTATCTGTTTTTTTTTCATTCTTTCAAAATGATTTTAAATAATTAACACTTTTATAAGGTTTCATATTCATTTACAAATAAATGGTTATTGCACATTTTGCGCATTTTATGAGCAAGCAAATGTATATTATTTTTTTTTAATATTTAGTTTTTAAATTAGTAAATTTTTTAATGTTAAAAATTAAATTCAAGTTAAATTGTTTGAGTTTACAATAAGGAGGCTCTGCTTGTAATGATATTAGTTTTTAAAATGATTTAATTTAAAAACTTTCTATTTGAGATTTTTGTAGCCTTGCGAAAGAGCTTCAATATCCTGATTAGTCTGTAGATCAATCAATCTGTAGATTGGTCTATAGATTGATCTATAGACTAATCTATAGATCAATCTATAGACTGGTCTATAGGTCAATCTATAGACTGGTCTATAGATCAATCTATAGACTGGTCTATAGGTCAATCTATAGACTGGTCTATAGATCAATCTATAGACTGGTCTATAGATCAATCTATAGACTGGTCTATAGATGAATCTATAGACTGGTCTATAGATCAATCTATAGGCTGGTCTATAGATGAATCTATAGACTGGTCTATAAATCAATCTATAGACTGGTAATAGATCAATATTAGTTTTTAAAATGATTTAATTTAAAAAGTTTCTATTTGAGATTTTTGTAGCCTTGCGAAAGAGCTTCAATATCCTGATTAGTCTGTAGATCAATCAATCTGTAGATTGGTCTATAGATTGATCTATAGACTAATCTATAGACCAATCTATAGACTGGTCTATAGGTCAATCTATAGACTGGTCTATAGATCAATCTATAGACTGGTCTATAGATCAATCTATAGACTGGTCTATAGATGAATCTATAGACTGGTCTATAGATCAATCTATAGGCTGGTCTATAGATGAATCTATAGACTGGTCTATAAATCAATCTATAGACTGGTCTATAGATGAATCTATAGACTGGTCTATAAATCAATCTATAGACTGGTCTATAGATCAATATATAGACTGGTCTATAGATCAATCTATAGACTGGTCTATAAATCAATCTATAGACTGGTCTATAGATCAATATATAGACTGGTCTTTTGAACTATCTATAGATGTGCTACAGATCAATCTATAGACTTGTTTATAGATCAATCTATAGACTGGTCTATAGATCAATCTATAGACTGGTCTATAGATCAATCTATAGACTGTTCTATAGATCAGTCTATAGACTGGTCTATAGATCAATCTATAGACTGGTCTATAGATCAGTCTATAGACTGGTCTTTAGATCAATCTATAGACTGGTCTATGGATCAATCTATAGACTAGTGTATAGATCAATCTATAGACTGGTCTATAGATCAATCTATAGACGGGTCTATATATCAATCTATAGACTGGTCTATAGATCAATCTATAGACTGGTCTATAGATCAATCTATATACTTGTTTATAGATCAATCTATAGACTGGTCTACAGATCAATCTATAGATCAGTCTATAGACTGGTCTTTAGATCAGTATATAGACTGGTCTATGGATCAATCTATAGACTGGTTTATAGATCAATCTATAGACTTGTTTATAGATCAATCTATAGACTTGTCTATAGATCAATCTTTAGACTGTTCTATAGATCAATCTTTAGACTGTTCTATAGATCAATCTATAGATTGGTCTATAGATCAATCTATAGACTGGTCTATAAATCCGTCTATAGACTGTTCTATAAAGCCATCTATAGACTGGTCTATAGATCAAACTATAGACTGATCTATAGATCAAACTATAGACTGGTTTATAGATCAATCTATAGACTGTTCTATAGATCAATCTATAGACTGGTCTATAGATCAATCTATAGACTGGTCTATAAATCCGTCTATAGACTGTTCTATAAAGCCATCTATAGACTGGTCTATAGATCAAACTATAGACTGATCTATAGATCAAACTATAGCCTGGTTTATAGATCAATCTATAGACTGGTCTATAGATCAATCTATAAATACCAATCTGTAGAGCAGTCTATACATCAATCTATAAACTGGTCTATAGATCAATCTATAGACAGGTAAATCTATTTATGGAATGGTAGAACAATTATAACAATTTCGCAAACATTTTTTTATTTAATTCCTAAATACTTTTAATGAATGTGATTCATGGTTATCACCGTTTCATCAATTAACCTAAAAATATATTTATAATTTATTAACTAATGTGTTGGAATTAAAATAAATGTAACAAAAAACATAAAAAAAATTAATTAAACGGAAATTCTCATCAAAAACTGTAACGATTTTATTTATAATTGTTAACTCAAGCGTATAACAAGTGTATGAGTCGCAATTTGTTTAATTTTTCTTTTTTTTGTAACATTTAAAACCATTTTTAATTGCAAACTATTTTGCAAATGTCATCTATAATATGAAGAGTATATAATAATAAACATTTTATATTAAATTATAAATAATAATTTTAAAATTTTATTTTTGGCATAAAAATTTTCTATGAAAAAAACATCAATCGTGTGACAAACTAAAGAGAATTTTAAGAAAATTAAAAAGAAAATATAAATTATTATTTATCAGAAATTTGTTTAAAGCTTTTAATGACTGTTTTATTTTTCTTTAAATAAACAAAATGTTTGAAAAAAAGCTATTAAACCAATTCAATGTCAATGTCAAGGGAATAATATTTATTTTTGTCAAAAGATTTGAAATTTTTTATTAATAAGAAAATTTTCTTTTAATAAAAAAAGAAACATTTTATTTAATACATTTTTAGTAATAATTTAACAATTTTTTTAGTTTTATTATAAACTTCAACATTCCTTTACTTTATTTATTAGTTTTTCACCAAATTTCTATAATAAGACCTCCTAAAAGTCTGCTTTAGTTTTTAATAATAGTTATCTTTACTATACGTTAATAACAGTTACAAATATAAATGTTAATTTTAGTGTTGCATACTTTTCAGCACCATAAAGTAGAGTTAACATATCACCTTAACAGTTAAACACATTAACAGTGTTTAGTAAATATCATACGACTATAGTTAACCCTGTTGTAGTTTTAACAGCACCCTGAACATTTTGAGTAACATTTACCTTATCAGTTTTTTTGTTGTTATATGTTTGATAGAAAACAGCTTGAAGTTTGTTTGATCAACAAAATTCTTAATAGTTTGAAGAGGGTGTTCTTGTCATGAATTAGACACACTTTTTATGAATCAGGCAAACTAAAAAAAAGAACAAGTACCAGTATCTTGTTACAGATTTTTTTACAACGAACTTCAGATCTAGTTCTACTCGAATTTAGTTCTAGTTCAGTCCTTGTTCAGTTCTAGGTCAGTTCTAGTTCAGTTTTAGTTTAGTTCTATTTCGGTTCTAGTTCAGTTCTAGTACAGTTCTAGTTCAGTTCTAGTTGAGTTCTAGTTCAGTTCTAGTTGAGTTCTAGTTCAGCTCTAGTTCAGTTTTAGTTCAGTTCTAGTTCAGTTCTGGTTCTGTTCTAGTTCAGTTCTAGTTCAGTTCTAGTTCAGTTCTAGTTCAGTTCTAGTTCAGTTCTAGTTCAGTTCTAGTTCAGTTCTAGTTCAGTTCTAGTTCAGTTCTAGTTCTGTTCTAGTTCTGTTCTAGTTCTGTTCTAGTTCTGTTCTAGTTCTGTTCTAGTTCTGTTCTAGTTCTGTTCTTGTTCTGTTCTAGTTCTGTTCTAGTTCTATTCTAGTTCTGTTCTGATTCTGTTCTAGTTCTGTTCCAGTTCTGTTCTAGTTCTGTTCTAGTTCTCTTCCATTTCTATTCTCGTTCTGTTCGTTTGTCTGTCATTCGAAAAATGTTTTAAAACATTTTATGATTAATAATTATAATTAAAAAATACTAAAGTGGTCATGCTCAATTTCACGTTTCCTAATAATTTCCTAGAAAAATTTTCCATTAAAATAATTTCAATAATTTGAAGCTGAAAAATTCATTACGTTTTTTGAATATGTTTATCGGTCAAATTTAAAAAAAGTGACTGATTTCGTAAAACAATTTGCAAGGGCAAAAGTTGAATATCGTTTTGGCAAATCATTCAACTGGCAAAATTCTTAAACCCCTTAGAACAAGATCAAGGCTATCTTAATTTTTGATCCCTTTTCAGATTCCTAAAATGTGAACAGGTTAAAAACAAATTTTTGAAAAAAACCACGACTACCAAGGCCAAAAATCAAAGTCTATATTATATCTACATTAAACAGTAAAATCTCAAACAATGAATTTCTTTAAAAAAAAATGTTTATAATCTTTAAACAATTTGACTCATATTTCTTCTGCACTTAAGATTTTCTTATCTCTAGGGGAACAGAAAAAAAAACAGATTTATCTATTTCTTTGTTAATAACAAAAAAATTTCTTAAAAATATGACGTTAAATCAACAATTATTTAACGTGTTTAAATAACACGTTTTCTTTTTTTTTTAATAATAAAAATCATTATATTTATTTTAGTTAATAACGTATGACTGACGACTAACTAACTGACTTTACAAACAACAAGTCAAATGCTTTATACCACAAAATCGTAACGACTAATACTCACGAGTTTAAAATCGTAAAAGCAACAACAAATTAGAATATTTTATAAACTTGCAGATACTCAACAAATACAATTCATGAAGATACATATCTGAACTATTCATTCTACTATTCATGCTCTTGTCACGAGTTATAATTTTAGATTCAAAATTTCTTAGAAAGCCAGTCACTATAGTATCATGGAAACGGGGTGTATTATAAGTTAAGGGGTATGCGAGCGGCAAACGTGAGAGCCAATGTGTTTCATTTAATTTGATAAATGCCGGTAATATTCCATAGTTTGAACACAATAAATGGATAACGTAAGTAACTTAATAACACTTTAATGAAATTCAAACAGAACTAGTAGATTGTAGTCCCAATAGCTATCATGCTAAAAATAAATTCTAATGATAATATGTGGGTCTTTAAAGGGGTCTTTATAAGGGGGCCGGAGATTTCATAGACGTTATAGAATATTAAGTGTTAATAAATGTATATTTTAATTTATTTTCGTTTTTATATAAAAATTGTTCTGTAATAATGATATACAAAATAGATATTTGAATAAAATTTGAATAAGAGAGCTGCCAGATGAGGCAGAAGGGTCATTTCAGTATTTAATGGCAATTTTCGAAAAAATGCCAAGTCATTTGTTTTCGAATTCAATATCAATTACTAACTATTGTTTAAAAATAATATTATTGAAATTGGAATTTTAGAAGAAATAATTATCATGAAATGACGGAAACAGTTAAAAATAAAGTATGAATCATTACAACGGAACTGAAATAAACTAGAACAGAACTGTAAATGAACTAAAACAGAACTAGAACAAAACTAAAACAGAACTGGAACAGAACTAGAACAGAACTAGAACAGAACTATAACAGAACTAGAACAGAACTAGAACAGAACTAGAACAGAACTAGAACAGAACTAGAACAGAACTAGAACTAGAACAGAACTAGAACAGAACTAGAACAGAACTAGAACAGAACTAGAACAGAACTAGAACAGAACTAGAACAGAACTAGAACAGAACTAGAACAGAACTAGAACAGAAATAAAACAGAACTAGAACAGTGTAGAACTGAACTAGAATTGACATAGAACTAAACTAGAACCGAATTAGAACAGAACTAAAACTCAACTAGAAGTGAACTAGAACTGACCTAAAACTGAACTTGAACAGAACTAGAACTGAATTAAACTGAACTAGAATTGAACTAAAACTGAAATAGATCTGAACTAGAACTTAACTAGAATTGAACTAGAACTGAACTAGAACTGAACTAGAACTGAACTAGAACTGAACTAGAACTGAACTAGGACTGAACTAGAACTGAACTAGAACTGAACTAGAACTGAACTAGAACTGAACTAGAACTGAACTAGAACTGAACTAGAACTGAACTAGAACAGAACTAGAACTGAACTAGAACTGAACTAGAACGGAACTAGAACTGAACTAGAACTTAACTAAATTCAAACTAGAACTGAACTAGAACTTAACTAGAACTGAACTAGAACTTAACTAGAACTAAACTAGAACTGAACTAGAACTTAACTAAATTCAAACTAGAACTGAACTAGAACTTAACTAGAACTTAACTAGAACTTAACTAGAACTGAACTAGAACTGAACTAGAACTGAACTAGAACTGAACTAGAACTGAACTAGAACTGAACTAGAACTGAACTAGAACTGAACTAGAACTGAACTAGAACTGAACTAGAACTGAACTAGAACTGAACTAGAACTGAACTAGAACTGAACTAGAACTGAACTAGAACTGAACTAGAACTGAACTAGAACTGAACTAGCACTGAACTAGAACTGAACTAGAACTTAACTAGAAGTGAACGGACTAGAAGTGAACTAAAATGGAAATAGAACTGAACAAAGAGTGAACTAAAACTTAACAAAAACTAAGTTTTTCACTTTTTTTTCAAAGAATGTTATCAATTCAAACAAGAACAAGAATGTTTTTCAAAATAATTTCGAATTTATGGCCTCTGACGCCAAAAATATCTTATTTTTATTTGAGGCAATAAACAAATTTTATTAAATGCTAAATTGTATATCTTAATTGCTCAAATAGTCACGTGTTTTATCCGACACTGTGAACAGAATATTGCCAGATTTTTTTTAACTAACCTGAGATTTAGATCACTAACATAAATGCTAACTTCCATTTGCGTCTAGTTATTACTCAGACACTGAAGATCCAAATTTATTGAATTTTTGTTAACAATATTTAGTTTTTAATAAAATTTTAGATATTACTAATTTATATAATTTTCTTTCTCATTTTAGGTAAGCATTTACATCCTCAACTGATAGATCATGATCAATAAATAGAAAATCAAATTGGGGTAAGCTTTTAAGAATCGATAACTTGAAATAAAACTTACTATTTGCTACATTAATCTTTCCTTATGGAGATTTTCTGAACATTTTCGTAAAATCCCGTGGGTATTTTTCATTTATAGCTGCCTCTGGCATCCATATTTTCCTCAAAATGTTTTTGTTGTTGTTGATTTTTGCGAAATTGTACATGACTCGTAGCACTCACTCACTCACTCACTCTTCTCACATACACACAAACTCACAAATAAAAATATTTAATTTATTTGAACACTTGTTTTTTGTCTATGAGTGTATTGTATAAATTAGTTGTTAGTGTGAAATTCGTATTTTTTTCATCGCTTTTACTATCAGCCGATTTACACGTGAGCATTCGTTCATATCATCTATACTCTCGCACGAGTTAGTGTGTTTGTATATAAAATTATTTATTCTGAAACTGTGGGCTACGAAGAATACTTGTATGTACGTGGAATCAAAAACAAAAACAAAAAAAAGAAACAAAATAAAACCCATAAAAATAAAACAATTGTTGATAATAAATGTGCAAGCACATTTTGTGATTTGGCAAAAAATGAAATAAAAATTAAAATACTTTTGTAGCGATCGACAATTAACAATTTCGCAAAAAACATATTTTATCAATTGATTGGATGTGATATCGAAGAGGGAAAAAGGTTTATATAGACTTAAACGTCAATTCAACAAAAACAACATGTTGAACTTTTGACTTTGAATAAAATGCTGAAGTTTAAATGTGATTAGTCAGCCATTTTGTACAGTGACAAGAGAGTAGTGGGAAGGGAAAGGAGAAACATAAAATTATAACAGTGGAAATGAAAATGAGAAGAACTAATGAGGACTAGAACTAATGTAGAATGGAATTAGAACTAAAAGAAAATTCGAACAGATCTAGAACATAGCTAAAACAGAACTAAAACAGAACTAGAATAGAACTAGAACAGAACTAACACAGAACGAGGACAGAACACTGATCACAACTTGAACAGAAATAGAACAGAACTAAATCGGAACTAGAACAGGACTAGAACAGAACTAGAACTGAACTAAACAGAACTAGAACTGAACTTAAACAGAACTAGAAAAGAACTAGAAAAGAACTAGATAAGAACTAGAACAGAAATAGAACAGAAATAGAACAGAACTAGAACAGAACTAGAACAGAACTAGAACAGAACTAGAACAGAACTAGAACAGAACTAGAACAGAACTAGAACAGAACTAGAACAGAACTAGAACAGAACTAGAACAGAACTAGAACAGAACTAGAACAGAACTAGAACAGAACTAGAACTGAACTAGAACTAGAACAGAACTAAAACAAAACTAGAATAGAACAGAACTAGAAAAGAACAGAACTAGTATATAACTAGAACAGAACTAGAACAGAAATAAAACAAAACTAGAATAGAACAGAACAGAACTAGTATAGAACTAGAACAGAACTAGAAAAGAACAGAACTAGAATAGACCTAGAACAGAACTAGAACAGAACTAGAACAGAACTAGAACAGAACTAGAACAGAACTAGAACAGAACTAGAACAGAACAGAACTAGAACAGAACTAGAACAGAACTAGAACAGAACTAGAACTGATATCGAACAGAACTAGAACAGAACTAGAACAGAAATAGAAGTGAACCAGAACTGAACCAGAACTGAACCAGAACTGAACCAGAACTAAACTAGAACTGAACTAGAACTGAACTAGAACTAGTACTAATTTAGAACTGATCTCGAACTGAACTAAAACTGAACTAGAACTGAACTAAAACTAAATTAGTACTCAACTAGAACTAAATCAGAACTGAACTTGTACTGACTAAATAATAACTCAAGTAGAGCTAATTCAGAACTGAAGGAAGTTGAACTAGAACTAAACTAGAACTGAACTAGAACTGAACTAAAACTGAACTAGAACTGATATCGAACAGAACTAGAACAGAACTAGAACTGAACCAGAACTGAACCAGAACTGAACCAGAACTGAAACAGAACTGAACCAGAACTGAACTAGAACGGAACTAGAACAGAACTAGAACTGCACTAGAACTGATATCGAACAGAACCAGAACTGAACTAGAACTGAACCAAAACTAAACTAAAACTGAGCTAGAACTGAACTAGTACTGAATTAGAACTGATCTCGAACTGAACTAAAACTGAACTAGAACTGAACTAGAACTGAACTAGAACTGAACTAGAACTGAACTAGAACTGAACTAGAACTGAACGAGAACTGAACTAGAACTGAACTAAACTAGAACTGAACTAGAACTGAACGAGAACTGAACTAGAACTGAACTAAACTAGAACTGAACTAGAACTGAAATTAGAACTGAACTAGAACTGAAATTAGAACTGAACTAAAACTAAACCAGAACAGAAGTAGAACTAAACTAAAACTGAATTAAAACGAAATTAGTAACGAGCATGAACTTAATTAGAACTGAACTAGAACTGTTTTTGAACTGAACTGCTAATAAGAGTTGGCAACACTTAATAATGATAATAATAATAATAGTTATTAAGTAATTTTGACAAAATTTAAAAGTTTTTGTTATTTTCCTAAAATTTTTATATATTAAAATGTTTCATTTTATTATTCTTTGTATTTTTTTTTTTAATATAATATTTAACTGTCTAAAAAATAAAATTAATTACTTAAAATGATTTCTCATGCTGAAAAACATTATAATACAACTGACGCAAATTTACTATATAGACTAATTTATTTTTATAAATTTGCTAATGTTTTTGCTATGCTATTGAAGCTTTTTTTAAAATTAAAAAAAAATTGTTTTATTTTAGAAAAAAAAACACAGAAAATATTAAGCAATTAAAATTAAATACATTTTCAAAAAAAAAAAAAATAAATAAATAAATGTTTTATATTAAAGCAATTTTGGCGCTTAAATTTTATTTAACTATTAACGTTTAAAAGGTATTTATTTCCGTTTTTACATGATGAATTTTTGTTTTTTTGGGGAAATTTTTTTGCAATTTATTGACATGACACATGATTGAGTTTGGCAATTCAAGGTTAAAAATTTTGCTTAAAATTTGCCTTTTAATTTTAGGTGATTTTTTTTTGACTTAAATGAGCAATTTAGTTGAGAGAAATAAAAATTACAAAATATTTATAAGAAATAAACTTGTTTGATTACTATTTCATTTAAAAATAAACGCCAACGTTTGAGTTTGATATTAGAAAAATTACGAACAAATAGTTTGACCTCAAAAAGAAAACATAAACGATCTTTAGAGATCGTGTGTTATATAACTCTGATGTTTTGGCTAGATTTAAAAAGGGATAGGTCCGTTAGTTATGGTGAACAAACGCTAATAAAAAAAGGAATGAATGAAATTGAGTCATTAAAAAAAATCAAGAAGAAAAAACACAAAATTTTGAATGAATGATTTTCAAAAAAACACAACGTGATCGCACTACAAAGAGACTCTTTTTCTTGTGCTAAAAGAGATCAACAAAAGTGTGAAACTCTTATCAGCTGATCTAGACAAATTGCGTCAAAAAAGCTTAATTATAACAAAAACAAAAAAAAACTATATAAAAGTATTTGTTAAAAAAAAAACAAAAATAGGCGGGGGAAGTGTTTAGCCTGTGACAAATTAAAAATTCTAAATTCTTTGCTTACGTCTTGAAAGAAGATCATAAAGTTTGTGCTAAAAGTTTAAAATAGATATCTGCTCATTATTTGCACAAAATTTAGCACAAATATTTTCATTATAAATCTATTAAATCTCAAAAAATTATTACCGCATTTAAATATAATTGTTTAACTTTAAAGAAGAAGAAAAAAACCCAATTCATCTAATAATGGACTTTCATCTTAAAATACATTTGAAAAAAAATTTAAAGCAAAAGATCTCGTGACTTTGAGCAAAAATAATACACACAAACACATTTCTAACACACCACCATCATGATCATCATGATCATCATGATCAACATCGCCACCATTCAATTCCATCATCTATTTTTCTTTCTTCTTGTTGTTAGATCTTTACGTGCCCACCAGATTATTTAAATTTGAAATCAACCCAAAAACAAAATATTTTTTTGGAATATACAAGTTTTTTGTTGTTGTTGTTGTTTTTTGTCTGATTTTTGCCAACATGTGTTTTAATAAATTAAATCAAGAAAAAAAAAAATAAAACACATACAAACAATATAAAAACTTTCCGATTTTTGTTTTTATTGTTGTTTTTTTATTTAATATATACATGTGTATAAATTAAAATATCAGTAGTTGGAAACAGTTGAAAAAAAAAAAAAAAAAAAAAACTGCCAAAAAATTGATCATTGAATTTCGAAAACAAAACGTAATCAAAACAAAAATTATTAAACACAACTGTTGTCCCGACTTTATCAATTAGTTCTTAAGTCGACAAATATTTAACAAAAATTTAAATTTAAAAATACTTTTAAATCAATAGAAAATTGTCATTAAAAAAACATCTAATCTAAAGGTTAAAATTTAAACTCATCCAACTAGTGTTGCCAACTATCAAGCTACAATTTCTCAAAAATTTTTCAAGGCGGTTGGTAATATGTTTATTTGACAGTTTAAGTTTCCCCTACTCTATAAAAAATATTACCGAACACACTTTATACCAGACTTTAGGTCAGGCTATAGTCTCGTCTAAAGTACAGACTTCTTTATACACACTACTTTACAGTACGTTATAAACCAGACTATAATACAACCAGATCGTTGTAATACACTTTAGTCCACTCTATGGCTTAGACTTTAGTCTATAATATTAGCTTTAATATTATAGTCAAACTAGTTATAAACTAGGCTTTAGTTCATATTTTAAACTAGACTTTAGCTTAAACTACACACTAGACCAGACTACAAGTTAAACTATTGAATACACTATAGACCAGACTATACCCTATCTTATAGTCTATACTATAAACCACACTATAAGACTTTAGTCCAAACTGAAGGATATACTGTTGTTCACATTATGGGTCATTCTTTTGACTATAGTCCAGATAATAAACTAGGCTATAGTAAAGACTACAGACTGAATAGAGTATAGTTTATATTATACACTAGACCAGACTGTAAATCATACCATAGTCCAGACTATAGTTCAGTATATAGTGCAGACTCTAGACCAGAGTAAAAACTTGTCTATAGTCCAGACTGTAAACAAGTCTATAGTACAGACTATAGCCCAAACTATGGACAACAGTTCAAAATTAGTTGAATAGAACTAAAGTGGAGCTGGAACTGAACAAGAACTAAACTAGAACTGATCTAGAATTGAAATAGAACTGAACTAGAACTGAACTAAGTAGAACTAAACTAGAACTGAACTAGAACTGAACTAGAACTGAACTAGAACTGAACTAGAACTTAACCAGAACTTAACTAGAACTGAACTAGAACTGAACTAGAACTGTACAAGAACTGAAATAGAACTTAACCAGAACTTAACTAGAACTGAACTAGAACTGAACTAGAACTGAACTAGAACTGAACTAGAACAGAACTAGAACAGAACTAGTACAGAACTAGAACAGAACTAGACCTGAACTAGAACTAGAACTGAACTAGAACTGAACTAGAACTGAACTAGAACTGAACTAGAACTGAACTAGAACAGAACTAGAACAGAACTAGAACAGAACTAGAACAGAACTAGAACAGAACTAGAACAGAACTAGAACAGAACTAGAACAGAACTAGAACTGAACTAGAACTGAACTAGAACTGAACTAGAACAGAACTAGAACAGAACTAGAACAAAACTACAACAGAACTAGAACAGAACTAGAACTGAACGAGAACTGAACTAGAACTAAACTAGAACTGAACTAGAACTGAACTAGAACTGAACTAGAACTGAACTAGAACTGAACTAGAACTGAACTAGAACTGAACTAGAACTGAACTAGAACTGAACTAGAACTGAACTAGAACTGAACTAGAACTGAACTAGAACTGAACTAGAACTGAACTAGAACTGAACTAGAACTGAACTAGAACTGAACTAGAACTGAACTAGAACTGAACTAGAACTGCACTAGAACTGAACTAGAACTGAACTAGAACTGAACTAGAACTGAACTAAAACTAAACTAGAACTGAACTAAAAGTGAATTAGAACAGAACTAGAACAGAACTAGAACAGAACTAGAACAGAACTAGAACAGAACTAGAACAGAACTAGAACAGAACTAGAACAGAATTAGAACAGAACTAAAACAGAACTAGAACAGAACTAGAACAGAACTAGAACAGAACTAGAACAGAACTAGAACAGAACTAGAACAGAACTAGAACAGAACTAGAACAGAACTAGAACAGAACTAGAACAGAACTAGAACAGAACTAGAACAGAACTAGAACAGAACTAGAACAGAACTTGAACTAGAACAGAACTGTAACAGAACTAGAACAAGAACAAAACTAGAACAGAACTAGAACAGAACTAGAACAGAACTAGAACAGAACTAGAACAGAACTAGAACAGAACTAGAACAGCACTAGAACAGAACTAGAATAGAACTAGAACAGAACTAGAGCAGAACTATAACAGAACTAGAACTAGAACAGAACTAGAACAGAACTAGAACAGAACTAAAACAGAACTAGAACAGAACTAGAACTGAACTAGAACGGAACTAGAACTGATCTAGAATTGAACTAGAACTAAACTAGAACACCTTTTTAAGTTAATAAACATTTTTTATAGTTTTGTTTTTTTTTTATTTATTTTTTGTTAAACTCAACTACAGTAAAATTAAAAAAAAAACAAAAACAAATCCCGAGCACTAAATCTCCAAAAAAATACAGTTTGTTTAAAAAAAACGAGCGTTAAGAAAAGAAAACAATAACAATAACATGCTATTTATTACCTTCCTACCCTTTACAAATCTTTCACCTAAAAGCTTTGAATAAAAAAAGCTTTTGCAAAGAAAACAATAACAACAAACGAAATGTAAACACTCAAACACACACACACAGCAGAAAGCGGGCCCCCTTTTACTGCCCCTCGCTAAAAACACACACTAATACAAGACAGACAGACAGACAGCAGCAACAACAACAACAACAAAATAATTTGTTAAAGAACTAAAGCAAAAAAGCGACGAGACGATAAAAACTTTGGCGTAACCGATAGACAAGTGTCAGTTGGTCTATAGAACGCGCGCCAAATAGTAGAAATATATAAATTTAAACAATTTTTCTCAAAAAAAAAATAAATAAAAATAAATTACAATTTAAAATAAAATATTACAAAAATTAATTTTCAAAAATATAAAAATTGCAATCAAGCCTAAAGAACAACAACAACAAAAAAAGCATTTCCGTAATATTTATTCAATTACGGCGCAGAGTGTAAAAAAGAGGAAACGATCGTTCGTAAAAAAGAACAAGAAACAACAACAATAAGCTTAATACCACAAGCAATAACAAAAACACAAGAATTTCAGAAAAAAGCACATTTCATTTTAAAAACTAAAACATTTTAGAAATTCTTTAGAAAATATTGAAATCAGTTTAAATTCAAACATATACGGTGACAGTCATATTTACGACCGATCGCTGCAAAATAAAAAAAAAAATTAAATAAAATTTAAATAAATACAAAAGCAACAACAAACATAAGTTATACAGCAACCATTTTGAAAAACTAAATTTTTTTATAAAAAAAAAATAAAATTAAATTTTTAAGAACTTTACGGTAGAACATGAAATGGTTTAAACGTGTGCGTAAAAAGTGTATTTAATACTTTTTCTTAAACAAAATTTACATTAAACAACGTCCAACACCAAATATAAAAAAGTTTTTTTTTTTCCCAAAAAAACTTAAAAAATTACGCTTATTTTTTTACAAAAAAAAAATAACTTTAAAAAACTCTACTGTGTTAAGTGTTTATATATAAGTTTTTAACTTTTATCTCATAAATTATTTTAAATTTAACTTTAAAAAAAAAAACCAAAACAAATACAACAAAAATGCCTGCTGTACGTCCTACCATAAACCGTGAACGCAACGGTCACGTCCTGGTCTGGGATCAGAATAGCTTTAATGAGATTTTCGAAGAAAATCGTCCAAGAGGTGAATTTTATTTTTTTTTTTTTATTTAAATTATTAAAAAAATTAAATATTTCAAATAGTTTTCATTTTCTTACTTTCTGTTTTATATAAAGACATTTTTTTAAAATTTAGTTTTTTCACGTGCTTTTTTCGAAAAAAAAACTTTTACGACACTTTATTTTGCTATTGCACAATAGACAGGCGACTCGCTCACTACTCGTGTACAGTAAACAAGCTATTTGTTAGTGTTAGTGTATGGGTTTGTGTGTGTTTAAAAAAAAATAATTAAAAAAAACTAAAATAATGTTTAAACAAAAACGAACTATAAATGAGCTAAATTTAAAATAGAGAAGAAACAAGTTACGGGTTCAGAACTATAACAGAACTAGAAGAGAATTAGAAAAGAACTAGAACAAAACTAGAACAGAACTAGAACAGAACTAGAACAGAACTAGAACAGAACTAGAACAGAACTAGAACAGAACTAGAACAGAACTAGAACAGAACTAGAACAGAACTAGAATAGAACTAGAACAGAACTAGAACAGAACTAGAATAGAACAGAACTAGAACAGAACTAGAATAGAACTAGAACAGAACTAGAACAGAACTAGAACAGAACTAGAACAGAACTAGAACAGAACTAGAACATAACTAGAACATAACTTGAACAGAACTAGAACAGAACTAGAACAGAACTAGAACAGAACTAAAACAAAACTAAAACAACTACAACAGAACCAGAACTAGAACAGAACTAGAACAGTACTAGAACAGAACTAGAACAGAACTAGAACAGAACTAAAACAAAACTAAAACAACTACAACAGAACCAGAACTAGAACAGAACTAGAACTGAACTAGATCTGAACTAGAACAGAACTAGAGCAGAACTAGAACAGAACTAGAACGGAACTAGAACAGAACTAGAACAGAACTAAAACAAAACTAAAACAACTAGAACTGAACTAGAACTGAACTAGAACTGAACTAGAACTGAACTAGAACTAAACTAGAACTGAATTAGAACTGAACTAGAACTAAACTAGAACTGAACTAGAACTGTACTAGAACTGAAATAGAACTGAACTAGAACTGAACTAGAACTAGAACTGAACTAGAACTGAACTAGAACTGAACTAGAACTGAACTAGAACTGAACTAGAACTGAACTAGAACTGAACTAGAACTGAACTAGAACTGAACTAGAACTGAACTAGAACTGAACTAGAACTGAACTAGAACTGAACTAGAACTGAACTAGAACACGAACAGAACTAAAATTGGACTAGAATAGAAAGTAAGTAGAACTGATTTAGAACAAAACTCGAATTGGAACTGAACTAGAATAGAACTAGAAGTTATAAATAGTATTTCTGTAATTTTGCAGTAAAAACTTCAAATTCAGAATGAACAAGATATAATTTAATGATTTGAAAAGTGTCTTCGAAGGCTGGCAAAAATGCGCAGTTTTCCACCTGAAATATTTTCACTAAAATCTCCAGCTTATTTATTCTAAATTATGTTGATAATTAATCAAAAACAAAAAACTATTTTTAACCTATTATTAACAAATTGAGTGATTATTTAGATTAATAAAAATAACTATATAGACTAATTAAGTCATACATACTCAAAGTTCTACAAATTATTAGAAAACCCATCAATAAATAAAATTTTTATTTCACAATACGTCAGTAATTGAAAAAAAAATAATTAATTATGTAAATAAAATATTTATTTTTACTTTGACGACCCGACCACCTGCCTTTCCTCTACACTTCAATTGACACTTACTTGTCACATACTATTGAAGTGAAAATATTTGTAAAAAAAAAACAATAGACAAATTTAATTAAAGAAATGATTTACTTTATTAATAAACTTAAAGTGACAATTAATTAGAAGTAAAAAATATAAATCAATAAAATGTTTTTTTTGAAATATTATTGTTATGAAGAGGTTATTGTTGTCAAAATGTGCTGTCAACTTTGTTAGTTTTAAGGAATGTCAAACTGACACGCAGTTAAGGGATAGAGAGTTTTTAAAAACTTTTGGAAGATGACATTTTTGTTTTCAAATCCAAAAGAGGGAAAGATTTGACTTGTTAGCTTTGCCAACTATTGACGTATTTAAACGGAAATTGTTTATTTAAATTTCTTTGAGCTCTCTCTTCTGGCAGGGTGTGTTTTAATTATTGTAATGTTTATTTTTATAAATTTTTCAATACTACTTAAGTAGACATTTAGTCAGCATTCTATTTTTTAGTTCTTTTTTGCTCTATATATTTCTTTTTTATTAAAATTCTATAACTATTGCCTTGCATTGACGTACGAAATACTTATTCTCTGATAAGCCAAATAGTTTAAGGAGTGTTTTACAAATTTCCGCATTAATTTCATCTTCATTTTGAAAACATTTGTTATGTTTTTTGTTTTCAAAATTAATTCAATTTACTTTAAAATATATAATTTTTTTTTTATAATTTCTTTAAATTCCATGACTTAACAATAAATTTTTATTCAAAATGATAAGAAATATTTTGATAGATCAGCAAAAACAAAATGTTGCAATTAACACGTGTGCAAAAATTGTTTTAAAAGTGTTTTTTGTTAAAAAAAAAAAACAACAACAACAGCAATAATTCAAAATTAAAACAGACTGTTTTGAAGTATGTTATGTCAAAATGAAATGAAACAAAAGTTGGCAATATCTTTAAGAGGTTTGACAACTTGACGTACTTGTTATAAACAAATATGTTTATTAAACATAAAGTCACTATGAAACTTTTTTATATAATTTTGTTACAAAATTTTAACATTTTACTAAAATTCTTTTGAATTCTATAATTTTCCAACAATTTGTTTTTTGGGTTTTGTTTGTTTTTTAGTTAGTTTTTATATAAAAAAACAAATCATTTTAATATAAATAGAACAATATACAAGTTTGACTAATTGTTTATATAATCATTATAATGCGACATATGATAAATTGTTATATTTTCCCCCCCAAAAAAAAAAAAAAAAATAATAAACGACGTTATCATAGATAGTAGTTAATTATAATGAAAGACGTAATCTAATGTTGAATCTAATAATAAAGTCCATTTTACATTATATCACAATTAATATGATCTGTCAAAAGTTTGTGTAAAAGAGAATGAATGCAATACTTAGGAGAGAGAAAACGCATGAAAAATTTGACAGAAAATATGCATTTCTATGATCAGGGATGCATTTCTATAAAACACATACAGAAAAATATGAAACAGCTGTTTTTATTCTACTTTGTTATTGTCTTAAAGCACTATTATTCTCTCTTTTAAAAATTACCGTTAGAAAACCAATGAAAATCTAAAACAACAAGAAATTTCTAGTTTTTTTACAATTTTTCAAAAAAAAAGTTGTTAATACTTTTTAGGAAAAATCTCCAAATTTTTTATTTATATCTAGATTAGGTTGATAGCAGGATGTATACTACATCAATTCCGAAGAAATACACCTAGACCACAATCGGGCCTGTTGTGAGCTCCTTATCATGAAAAAAAGGGAACTTAATGAATTATTTTTCAGGGTTCAGTGTTCGAAGTTTCCTGAACGTAATTCCTAAGAATCTTCCAATCAGTGTTAGTCAGAAATGTTATTTTCCGAATAACATCACTTCCAAGATACTTGGATCTAAGTTCGACGATTGCCTGACAGAGGCATAGAAAATGCTTTAGAGTTTCACTGATGCTATGCATACGTCTGAATGCGCACGTCAAATTTTGCATAAATGTGCTCGTAATCCTGTGTGTCAACTCAGAATACTCCTTGCTCATTTTAAGGAGATTTTTCGTTTTGCTCCTATCAGGGTCTGTCTGCCCATAGGGTTTTCATGGTTCTCAACTCTTATGGAATGGTCTCACCCATATTTTTAGTTTAGCTTTTGTTGTTTAATTACTATAAAAGACTAAAATTTGGATTTAAGAGCAAATTTTTAAAGTTTTTAGTTTAAGTTGGCAACGCAATTTTCTTAATATTCCACAATTTTTGAAAATTTCTATAATTGTTTATAGATTTTACTAAATTTTACGTAAATTTTACTTTAAAAACTTTTTTAACACTTTTTTTCTAATATTAAAATTTTTAGTTGGCAAAGCGATTTAAGAAAAATTTCAATTGCAATACATTTGTTCAGTGATATTCTCTACAATATGATGAAAAAATCCTTTAAATAATGTTTTAAAAGCAATTTTAAGAGATTTTCTGATCTAAGTTGGCAATGCGTTTTAATAAAAAGTTCTTGAATAGTACACAATTTTTAAAAAAGTTAATGGAAAAAATTATATTAAGCCTAAGAATTATCTTTAACATTAACAAATGAACATATTTGCAAAATTTAACTTTTAAGTTGGTAATGCGATTTTGTTAAATAAAGAAATTATGGCAATTTTTTAACTGCTATCGCTATATGTTTGCTTAAATAAAATAAAAATAGCATTTTAAAATAAATTTTAAATGATTTTAACACAAAAGTTGGCAATGCGAAAATGAAAGTTATAGGAAATTTTAATTTATTTCAAAATTTTAATTATTTTTTAAATTCAATCTAATTGGGTTAAACTTAAATAAAATTAAAAATGAATTTTCAAACAAATTTTACTTGATTTTAACATAAAAGTTGGCAATGCGAAAATGACAATTATAAGAAATTTTACAATTTTAATGATTTGTTTTAACAAAATCAAATAAAACCTTATATAATATACAAATTCTCAAATTTTAAGTTTGAGGTTGGCAATGCGATTTTGTTAAGTAATGAAATAATTCAAAGTTTTTAATTAAAAATTACTTGTATTTGTTGTAATATATATAAAATTATTATTTAAAGCATTTTTTTTAAATAAATTTGTAAATTTAGTTGGCAATGCGAATATTAAATAATGAAGAATTTTTGAATATGTGATAATTTTCTATAAAATTTCTTTATTGAATTTAATGAAAATAAACTAAATTAATAAACATATTTTCAATCGTTTTATTGCTAAGTTGGCAACGCGTTTTTTTATGAAATATGAAAATAATAAAGAATTTCTATTAGTAATGATTACATTTTATTAAAAAAAATATTATTAACTTAATGTTTAAACAATTTTAAACGATTTTTATATATAAGTTGGCAACTCAATTGTTTTTTTTTAAATTTCATTCTTTAAACGAATTTCCCTTGAATTTGTCCAAAATAGTTTCCGTAACTCACACCTTAAACTAGGGTTCTTTAGTTGAAACGAAAAGTCGACTTTTCGACTTTTTCCGACATTTCGACTTTTTTCGACTTTCTTCCGACTTTTTTCGACTTTCTTCCGACTATTTTCGACTTTTTCCGACTTTTCGACTTTTTCAGACTTTCGACTAAATTCGACTTTTTTCGACTTTTATCGACTTTTTTCAACTTTTATCGACTTTTCGACTTTTTTCGACTTTTATCGACTTTTTTTGACTTTTTCCAACTTTTTTCCGACTTTTTCCGACTTTTTCCGACTTTTTTTCGACTTTTTCCAACTCTTTTCGACTTTTCGACTTTTTCCGACTTTTTCCGTTTTTTCGACTTTTTTCGACTTTTATTAACAAAGTCGACTTTTTTCATAGACGATAGTCGAGTTATCGGCTTTTTTGGAACAAATAGTCGACTTCGATTTTTTCCGACTTTTTTCGACTTTTTCCGAATTTTTCCGACTTTTTTCAACTTTTTCCGACTTCTCGACTTTTTTCGACTTTTTTTGACTTTTTCCAACTTTTTCCGACTTTTTTCGACTTTTTCCGACTTTTTCCGACTTTCCGACTTTTTTCGTCTTTTCGACTTTTTTCGACTTTTATTTACAAAGTCGACTTTTTTCATAGACGATAGTCGAGTTATCGACTTTTTTGGAACAAAATAGTCGACTTCGACTTTTCGACAAAAAGTCGATTGTTCGATTATTCGAAAGTCGATTTATAGAACCCTACCTTAAACACGTGTTGCTTTTTATTTTAAAATAATTACAAAAAAATCTTCTAAAAATAGAATATTTAAAATTAAACTAACACACACACACAAACAAACACCTTATCAAAATGCCGGCTATCCCAACATAATAATGAACGACGTATGTATCTCTACGCAAAACTTTTAATATGAATAATTTATAATCATAGCCCAAGGCATTATAAAGATAAAGTTGATATTTATGTTTTTTGCTAAAAAATTTCAAGAAATAACACCCACAGCATTTTAAATTAGATAAAAAAACCAATGATTTTTCTTCCACCAATTTAACACGTGAAGTCATGGGTTTAATTTTGAAATAATACTGTAAACTATTTGAATACATTTTTTTTGTATTCATATTTAAATAGCACTTAGCACTTTTTAAGATTCTATTAACATTAAGATAATTGTGCTAAATAATTTTTTCTTTAAAAATACAGTAGTTTAGCATTGTGTTAAAATCTGAGGGAAAAAGAATCTACTTCTTTCAATGACTAATGTGCTAAAATGTACAACATAACACGCGTTATTTCAAAGAGTTTTTCGAATTTCTTCTAAAAGCTTTGAAAACGTTTTAGAAAATAAACTTTTTAAACAGATAATCTTATTGTTGTTTTATATAATTTGAAAAAAAACAAATTTGTTGCTGAGCTAAAACTATCGAATCATGTTTACAATCATATTTTGAAATCTTTTATAGAAATTGTTTATTTTCGAATAATAATTATTTATAAATGATGTCTATAATTTTGTTGTTTTCTTTTCTTCTCTATTTCAGGTCTCTTTCAAACCCGCTACTTTGTCACGTTTATGCTCTTTTTGGGCATGGCCAATGCCTATGTGATGCGTACCAATATGTCGGTAGCCATTGTAGCTATGGTCAATCATACCGCCATTACAGCTGGTAATGATGATGTTGTTTGGGATGATGAATGTCCTGATTCAAATTATTCAGAAGTGGTAAGTTTTTGAGCAAAACTTTTCTAATAAAAATTCTTTCATAGCCTCATCCGTAGTTAGGACTATGGACTCAGTACAAGACTATATACTAATGTATAGAGAAAGCTATAGATAGATCTATAGTCAGGATTATAGACAGATCTATAGTAAAGACAATAGACAGATCTATAGTCAAGACTAATGATAGATATATAGACAATAGACAGATCTATAGTCAAGACTATAGACAGATCTATAGTCAAGACTATAGAAATATCTATAGTTAAACTATAGACAGATCTATAGACAATACTATAGACAGATCTATAGTCAAGACTATAGATAGATCTATAGTCAAGACTATAGACAGATCTATACTCAAGACTATAGACAGATCTATAGTCAAGACTATTGACAGATCTATAGTCAAGACTATAGACAGATCTATAGTCAAGACTATAGACAGATCTATGGTCAAGACTATAGACAGATCTATAGTCAAGACTATAGACAGATCTATAGTCAAGACTATAGACAGATCTATAGTCAAGACTATAGACAGATCAATAGTCAAGACTATAGACAGATCTAAAGTCAAGACTATAGTCAGATCTATAGTCAAGACTATAGACAGTTCTATAGTCAAGACTATAGTCAGATCTATAGGCAAGACTATAGACAGTTCTATAGTCAAGACTATGGACAGTTCTATAGTGAAGACTATGGACAGTTCTACAGTCAAGACTATGGACAGATCGATATTCAAGACAATAGACTGATGTATAGTGAAGACTAATCTACAGTGACTATAGACTGATCTACAGTGACTATAGACTGATGGATCTTAAGTCTGGACTTTCGAAACTCAAGACTATAGACCGATCTATAGTCAAGTCTGATCTATAGTTGTACACTGTCATATAGGCAAGACAATAAGGCTTATCTATAAATTTATAGACTGATCTATAGTCAAGATTATCGACTGATCTTTACATAGTTAAGACTATAGACAGATCTATAGACCAGATAGATAGACTGATCTACAGTCGTTGATAAAAACTAATATATAATCAAGATTATGGACTGATATATAGTCTATTTATAGGCATGACTGTAGACCGATCTACGGTTAATGCTATATACTGAGTATGGACTGATCAAGTCAAAACTGTAGACTGATCTAATGTCAAGACTTTAGACTGATCTATAGGAAATATAACAGACTGATCTGTAGTCAGAACTTTAGACTGATCTATAGGCAAGACTTTAGACTGATCTTTATTTAAGTTTATAGCCTTGTCTATTAGACTAAAAACTAATGTATAGTCCAGACTACAAACAGACTTTATAATCTACACTAAAGACTGATATCTAAACTAATTTTAAGAAAAATTACCTCCTTCTCCTTTAAAATTAAAAAATTTGCATTTTTTTTTACCTTTTAGGATCATGGACAAGATGGTGAATTTGCTTGGGATTCTGCTCTACAAGGTTATATTCTATCATCATTCTTCTATGGCTATGTACTCACACAGGTTAGTTTTTTTAACCCCCTCCCCCCCAAAACCCTTCACAAACTCTAATAATACGATTCTTTCTTTAGATTCCCTTTGGCATGTTGGCCAAGAAATACGGTTCCCTTAACTTTCTCGGCTGGGGTATGTTAATCAATTCCGTTTTTGCTTTTCTGGTGCCCGTAGCCGCTCGCGAAGGTGGTGTCTGGGGTTTGTGTGTGGTACGTTTCATTCAGGGTTTGGGCGAAGGACCCATTGTGCCCTGTACGCATGCTTTGCTGGCCAAATGGATACCACCCAATGAAAGATCACGTATGGGTGCTGCGGTATATGCAGGTGCACAATTTGGTACGATCATTTCTATGCCCTTGTCGGGCTTGTTAGCTGAATACGGTTTCGATGGAGGCTGGCCCTCAATTTTCTATGTATTTGGTGCTGTTGGTACAATCTGGTCGGTGGCTTTCTTGATCTGGGTCTATGAGGATCCCTCTTCACATCCCAAGATCGATGAACGTGAAAAGAAATATATCAATCATTCGCTGTGGGGTACCAATGATATTAAGGTGAGTTTCTTAAGGCTGAACTTTGTTTGAGAAATATGTTTTAACTATTATATGCCATTTTAGATTCCTCCCATCCCCTTCAAGGCTATCTGCAAGTCTTTGCCCTTCTATGCCATTTTGTTTGCTCACATGGGTCATAATTACGGTTATGAAACTTTGATGACTGAATTGCCAACCTATATGAAGCAGGTGTTACGTTTCTCTTTAAAATCGAATGGTTTATTGTCTTCTCTCCCCTACTTGGCTATGTGGATCTTCTCTATGAGTATTTCGGTGGTTGCCGATTGGATGATCTCTTCAAATCGCTTTAATCATACTTCTACTAGAAAGATTATGAATTCAATTGGTAAGTTAAGAGATATAAAAGAAATCTGTGTCAAATTTTGACATATAGATATGTCTGTAGTCTGAACTTTTTACCGGTCAATAGTTTTGACTGCAGAAAAGTCGATAGTCTTGAGTAGTTATTAATCTATTGTTTTAACTATAGAATGGTCTATAATCTAAAGACTTGACTAAAGAATTGCCTATTGTCTTGACTATAGAATACTCTATGGTCTTGACTATAGAATAGTCTATGGTCTTGACTATAGATTAGCCTATAGTCTTGACTATAGATTAGCCTATAGTCTTGACTATAGATCTGTCTTGTCTAAAGTCTTGACTAGAGATCTGTCTATAGTCTTGACTAGCGATTTGTCTATAGTATTGTCTATAGATCTGTCTACAGTCTTGACTATAAATCGGTCTATAGTCTTGACTATAGATCGGTCTATAGTCTTGACTATAGATCTATAGTCATGACTAGAGATCTGCCAATAGTCTTGACTGTAGATCAGTCTATAGTCTTCACTATAGATCAGTTTATAGTCTTGACTATAGATTAGTTTATAGTCTTGACTATTGATTAGGCTATAGTCTTTATTATAGATTAGTATATAGTCTTGACTATAGATCCGTCTATAGTCTTGAATATAGATCTGTCTACAGTCTTGACTATAGATCTGTCTATAGTCTTGTTTATAGATCTGTTCATAGTCTTGTTTATAGATCTGTTCATAGTCTTGTTTATAGATCTGTCCATAGTCTTGACTATAGATCAGTCTATAGTCTTGACTATAGATCAGTCTATGACTTGACTATAGATCAGTCTATAGTCTTGACTATAGATCAGTCTATATTCTTGACTATAGGTCAGTCTATATTCTTGACTATAGGTCAGTCTATAGTCTTGACTATAGATCAGTCTATAGTCTTGACTATAGATCAGTTTATAGTCTTGACTATAGATCAGTCTATAATCTTGACTATAGATCAGTCTATAGTCTTGACTATAGATCTGTCTATAGTCTTGTTTATAGATCTCTCCATAGTCTTGACTATAGATCTCTCCATAGTCTTGACTATAGATCAGTCCATAGTCTTGACTATAGATCAGTCTATAGTCTTGACTATAGATGAGTCTATAGTCTTGACTATAGATGAGTCTATAGTCTTGACTGTAGATCAGTCTATAGTCTTGACTATAGATCAGTCTATAATCTTGACTATAGATCAGTCTATAGTCTTGACTATAGATCAGTCTATAGTCTTGACTATAGATCAGTCTATAGTCTTGACTTTAGATCAATCTATAGTCTTGACTATAGGTCTGTCTATAGTCTTGACTATAGGTCTGTCTATAGTCTTGACTATAGATCTGTCTATAGTCTTGACTATAGGTCTGTCTATAGTCTTTACTATAGATCTGTCTATAGTCTTAACTACAAATCTTTCTATAGTCTTGACTATAGATTAGTCTCTAGTCTTGACTATAGATTAGTCTATAGTCTTGACTATAGATTAGTCTATAGTCTTGACTGTAGATTAGTCTATAGTCTTGACTATAGTCTTGAATCTATTCTTGACTATAGATAAGTCTTTGGTCTTGACTATAGTAAAGTCTTTGGTCTTGACTATATATTAGTCTCTAGTGTTGTGTATATATCTTTCTATAGTCTTACCTATATATAACTTTAGATCTATATATATGCCATCTTAACTATATATCGGTCTTATGGCTTGCTTATAGATAAGATCTGTTGCAATTTGTTCATTGTTTAGGATTTTGTTTAGATTATTTATTGATAATTATTTGATTTTCTTCTTCTCTTTAGGTCAATATGGTCCCGGTATTGCCTTAATTGCGGCCTCTTACACCGGCTGTGATCGTGTCTTAACTTTGGCCATCTTAACTATTGGTGTGGGTCTTAATGGTGGTATTTATTCTGGTTTCAAAATCAATCATTTAGATTTGACACCACGTTTTGCCGGTTTCCTAATGGCCATCACAAATTGTTCGGCCAATTTGGCTGGTCTCTTGGCACCCATTGCCGCTGGCAATTTAATTCATAATCAGGTAATGTCACAATAAAATTATACTCTTTTGTTTTTGGAGGGAAATAATTAATGTATTCTTCTCTTATAGCCCACAATTGCTCAATGGCAAAAGGTATTCTTTATTGCAGCTGGTATTTATATTGCTGCCGGTACCTTCTATAACTTGTTTGCATCGGGTCAACGTCAACCTTGGGATAATCCTGATAATGATGAAAAAGACTCAAATACCTTGGAGTCACAACATCAAACTAGTCCTCCCACAATTACAGGGTTACGTCCCGCTGCCATTACCGCCACCCAATAGTATATAGATATAATTTAAACTTATTATTAATATTATTATTATTTAACAAAGAAAATACAAAAAAGGCTAAGTTAGTAATTGTTTTAGTTAATAAGTTTAAAAACTAATACAAATTTAAAAAAAAACCCCGCGAAAAAGAGAAGAAACCACAAACCAATTAAATTAAATTTAAAGAAAGTTAAAAAGAAGGCTAGAAAAAAGACAAATCAGGAATTACCAGGAACATAATAAAATTAAAAAGAAAGTTTAAAACTAATAAAAACAAAACTATTTAAGTTATTTATTAAAGTTAAGTAAAAAAATTTAAATCAAAAAATTTTAAAAAATTTAAAAAAATATAGCACGAAATGTCAGTATAATTAAAATATTATAATTATTTTTAATACAAAAATAAAAACAAGAAAATGTTACCTCATTGTTGCAAAAGAATAACAAATTATAGACAATTTCATTTTGTAAATTATTTTGTTAAACGTTTTTTGTTTAAAAGAAAAAAAAACAACTTCTTAAATTAAAACATTAAACAAATTTAATTAACTTTATTGTCTAGCTACCATGTAGATTTCATTATTATTATAAATATATTAATTATTTTGCATAATTTTTTTTCATTTTCTCTATATGTGATAGTTAAATCAAAACAAGAAAAAGCTGTTAATTTTTTTTATTAATATTTTTGTTAAATTAATTAAATAATGTAATTCAAAAAAAAAACATTACCTAACATAAGTAAAATGTTTAATTTTATTATTTTTTTTTTTTAATTTGTAAATTTTATTTTTCTCTTCTTTTTTAAAAAAAAATGTTAAAATTGTATTTGTATACAACAATTATTGATATATTTGCTTGATTAATTGAAAGAATTATAAGAGAAAAAAAAGAACAAGAAAAGATTTTTTTTATTTTTTACAAAAAACAAAAGACAATAATAAATTGATAATTTTTTTTTTTGGAAAAAGAAAAAATTATTAAACAAAACCACAAACTAAAAACTTTTGGCAGTTTTATTTTAAATTTGAACTCTAAAGAATTAGTAATGTTTCTAGATAAATTTATCGGGGGGTTATGAAATAAGATAATACACATTTATGAACAAATTTTCCATTCTATATATCTATCTATCTATCTATCTATCTATCTATCTATCTATCTATCTATCTATCTATCTATCTATCTATCTATCTATCTATCTATCTATCTATCTATCTAT
>NC_060954.1:12438601-12440706 GCF_022045245.1 Lucilia cuprina
GTCTAGTCTATAGTCTAGTCTATAGTCTAGTCTATAGTCTAGTCTATAGTCTAGTCTATAGTCTAGTCTATAGTCTAGTCTATAGTCTAGTTTATAGTCTAGTCTAGTTTATAGTCTAGTCTAGTCTATAGTCTAGTCTATAGTCTAGTCTATAGCCTATTCTGTAGTCTAGTTTAAAGCCTAGTCTATAGTCTAGTCTATAGTCTAGTCTATAGTCTAGCCTATAGTTTAGTCTATAGTCTATAGTTTAGTCTATAGTCTATAGTCTAGTCTATAGTCAAGTCTATAGTCTAGTCTATAGTCTAGTCTATAGTCTAGTCTATTGTCTGGTCTAGAGTCTATTCTGTAGTCTAGGTTATAGTCTAGTTTATTGTCTGTGGTTTAGTCTAGTCCGTAGTCTGGTCTTTAGGGTAGTGTAAAGTGTGGTATATAATCAAATCTTTAGTCTACTGTCAAGTGTAGTATATGATCTAGTCCATACTATAGTCTATAGTCAATTCTGTAGTCTAGATAGTGTAGTCTATAGTCTATTCTAAAGCCTCGTCTATTGTCTAGTCTTGTAGTCTGATCGATAGTCTTATCTATGATCTGGTCTACAGTCTAGTCTATAGCCAAGTATTTATTCTAGTCTAGTCGCTTTTGTTTTTGTTAATTAAGCGATAAAATAGTCTAGCCTATTATTTGTCTCTGGTCCAGTCTATAGTTTAGTTTTAAGTCTAGTCTATAGCCAGGTATATTCTATTGTCTTTGTTACAGTTTATCCTACTTTATAGTCTATAGTCTATAGTCAAATATATAGTATAGTTTAGTCTAATTTATAGTCTTTTTCTATCCCAGTCTTTAGTCTTATTTATATTCTTGTCTATAGTCCAGTCTAGTGTGTAGTCTATACTTTAGTCTAATATATATACAAGTGCTTATTTATTGGACTCACAGTAAATTTTAAATCTAACGTTTGTATAAAAAATTTGTACTTATTTAATACACTAACCCAGAGTTGCTTCAATTTGATTACTACACTCTGCTACAACGCTGTTAGTCGGCGAATAACGTGAACACAACAAAATCAAGAAAAATAGAAAAAGCAAAAAGAATTTACCAGAATAAAACAACAAAATAAAAAAAATATCTTGATAGAATTCGTCAAAAAAATGGTACGTGTGGCTTTACAAATTTCCGCAAATTTGGAAAATATCGAAGAATTAAAAACATGTCATCCCGACTATGCGTTCTTCATTAAAATCACCTGTACAAATTGTGGCGAAACTTCTGACAAATGGCATGATATTACAGAATCTGAACGCACACAACAGGATTCACGTAATCCAAATGGTTTTAATTTCTATATGAAATGTAAAATGTGCGGCCGGGAGAATTCCATAGATGTGGTGGAGAAATCAAATGGTAGGTTCTTACACATATTCAAGTAATTCGGTACATTAGTAAAAATAAGGAAAATTTGTATTCTTTAGATGTTTACACCCAAGAAGATAGTGGCAAATTTAAGACCATTGTTGTTTTCGATTGCCGCGGCGCCGAACCAGTAGAATTTTCACCTCGTGTTGGCTGGATTGTTCGCTCGGTGGATAATGGTCAGACTTTTGAAGAAGTTGATTTGTCCGAAGATGATTGGGTAGATTTCGATGAGAAGAATAACAATTCTGTTGGTGTTTATGAATTTGCTTCGAAATTTATTAAGTTGAAGAAGTGAAATGTTTTTTTGTATGACATGTCTGCCTTTTGTTTATATTGCATTTTAAAAATGTATGATTTACATTACTCTGATATTTTTTTGAGAAAATTACTAATTACAGTTAATATTAATTAAATTAAATGAATAATAAAAAAATGTATGATATTAATTGTGATTTTTTAAAGAATCCTTATTAACAGTTAACAAAAAAAGTTAACAACTAATATAAATTTATTATTGGAAAATAATTTTCTGAAAAAAGCATTAAACTTGATAAAAAGATTTGATGTATAGTTATGGATAGATTGGTAGATAAATAGATAGATAGATAGATAGATAGATAGATAGATAGATAGATAGATAGATAGATAGATAGATAGATAGATAGATAGATAGATAGATAGATAGATAG
>NC_060954.1:12440806-12447951 GCF_022045245.1 Lucilia cuprina
CTATCTATCTATCTATCTATCTATCTATCTATCTATCTATCTATCTATCTATCTATCTATCTATCTATCTATCTATCTATCTATCTATCTCATCTACTTTAGTTTTCAAAACATTGGGATTGTAATCATTATCAACACAAATTGAGTCATTTTAAATGAAATCAATCTGCAGACCTTTCCAAGTCAAATTTGCTATTTCATAAATAAATATTTATTCTAAAAGACTGTTAAACGTACCAGGAATTATTCATGAGTTTACACTTTCAATAAAGAGAAATCGGTACTTCTTAAAAGTTTAATGCAGAAAAGACAGTTATATTCCCAATTAATTAACACTTTAAGAAATAAAATCTGTCGTTAAACTCCACATTGGCGGCATAAAAAAAAACAATACAAATTTTAATATTAAACGGAATTTATTATTTGTATAATGATTTATTTACTATAACGTAGTTATTTATTGATTTCATATTATTAACGATTTTTTTAATACTACAAACAAATTACATTTATTTAACCTAAAAATATTGACTAAATAAAATTTAACACTTAAAAAATAAATTAAAAATTTAAGCAAAATTAATATAAACTAAAACAGAGAGAATTTAACAGGGAAAGATATTATTATTTTTTTTTTTTAAGAACAGCACCATAATAAATTTTGTAAATTTATGGTGTATAACTCATGGGGAACTAAAAGTTCATAAAGTTTTCAAAATAGAAATATTTTTATAAAGAAAAGTTTAGTTATAATGTCTATGCACAGCACTTAAATTTGATAGAAAATTCTCTAAATTATAATGAAATAAGTTGTGTTTAGTAGAGAACAAAATTTCGAGTTTTGTTTGAACGTTCTTTTTTTGAAAAGAAATTACATTTCTATAAAACGTTAGCAAAGTTTCCCCTCTAGGTCAAACTCTATGAAGTTCTGTTTAAAACACAAACAAATTACTTTTGTCAAATACTTTAGTTTCGTTTCACAGTTTTGTATTAACAATTTCCTCCTTGGAAGCGGTATTATCAAGTTCATTCCATTTTTGGATTTTACCCGAACCAAATATCCAGTAAATAAAGGCGGGTATTATGTAGGCGGCAGCTCCAATGATGAAAACATAATGCCACTGTTCAATGGTGTTCTGTAGGAAACAAAAAAAGGAGATTTATTTAAGCAAATCAAACTTAAATATAAAGTTTTCTATACTAACGTTTTCTTTGGTAAAAGCGGCTACAATGATGGGAGAGAAAATACCGGGTGTGGTGCCCACACAATTAATAATACCATACAAAGTACCGGCATAATTGGGAGCCAAATCCTGGGAGTTTTGCAGATTAGAGGCAGTGGCAGCACCATTGAAACCCAAAGAAACAGTCATAATGGCTACGCAAACATAAGGATCTTTACCAAAATAGGCCAAGATAATCAATAAAATACCGGGTATAACATGGGCTAAAATTTGAAATCAAATATTAGTTTCAAATTACAAACAATAACGTTCATAAGTTTCCAAACTTACAGGGTAAACAGAAAACTTTTCTCATTTTTGTAACTGACAACCAATCTTTGCGTCTTATTAAATCGGCAACGGCACCAAAACCAAAGGCACACAGCAGACGAGCTAAATGTGGTAAAGAGGACAGGAAACCGGCTGAAGCTAAATTGAAACCCAAGACCTCGCTTAAGAATTTTGGGGTAGCTGTAATCAAGAAGAATAGACCCCACATGCTGCCATAATGCAGCAACATTAAAGACCAGAAAGGCAAAGACAAAACCAAAGCTTTGTATGGAGGCCAGCGCTAAAATTAACAAAAAAAAAATTAAAAAAATATATTTCTTAAATATTTCATTATTCAAAATTACCTTCTTAGTGGATACAGTATCACCCAAACTCTTTTCAATATGTTCCCGTTCTTTAATGCTAATAGTTCTATGAGCTGCAGGACTTTCAGCCACAAACATAAACCAGGCTCCGCATACAATCACAACGAAAATGCCCACCATATAGAAGGCCCAATCCCAGCCCATATTTTCAATAATCACACCACTAATAGGCCAAGTTATAACAGTACCAAAAGTGCCACCCATTAAAGAGGCCACAAATTTTCCCTTCTCATCGGGAGGAGACCATCTGGAGATTAAACTGTGACAGCAGGGATAGACCACGCCCTGTAAACAAGATTTAATATATTTTAGCAATATTTAAACTATATACTATCATCTTTACTCACCGTCAAGAAACCTATGGCAAATCTTATAACCCATACAGCCCATTTATCCCAAGAGGCTGCTAAAGGTGTTAAAGCTGTTAAGATGCCAGCCGCCAGACAACTATAACCAGCTACCGGTTTACCTCCCAAATTTTCAGCCAACATACCAGCTGGCAGCGAAGTAATCATATAACCATAGAAATAGGCACCCAACAGCATAGCCTGATCGCTTTGGGACCAATTATAGCGGGGACCATACTGCAAAGATTTAAGAAAGGTGTTTAAAAAAGAGAATATAAATATAAACAGATGCTCGGTATTAAAAATATGATCACGTAGAAGAACGTGAACGTTTAATATGATAACGCATCTACACTACAGACTAAGTATATAGTAAGTATTATTTGAAGTAAAAAATACAGACATAGACATGGACTAGAGACTAACCATAAGTCAGACATTGATAATCATAATCCAGGCTCCAGTTCAGTTGTAGTTCTGTTCTAGTTCTGTTCTAGTTCTGTTCTAGTTCTGTTCTAGTTCTGTTCTAGTTCTGTTCTAGTTCTGTACTAGTTCTGTTCTAGTTCTAGTTCTGCTCTAGTTCTGTTTTAATTCTGTTCTCGTTCTGTTTTAGTTCTGTTCTAGTTCTGTTCTAGTTCTGTTCTGATTCTCTTTCTATTCTATTTTTGTTTCAGTATAATTCCGTTTCAGTTTTAGTACATAGTTCTATCTGAAAATTAGTTATAAGACAATCAGACACATGTCCATTTTATCAATATATTGGTTTATTCCAAACTTTTTAACGATTTATCGTTTTATCATCTGATAATTTATTTTTATTATTGCTTAAGTTTTTGGACTGCAGTAATACTTGTATGATATTGATAATTATTTCCAGGAAATTGATTTATTTCAAAATTTGTGTGCAGATTACGAGAGTTGCTAGCAAGTAAAGTGCATTAAATTGTATGAATGAAAAATGTAATAAAAATTAAACAATATTTTTACTAAATTAGTCTAGAGTTTCCGAGTTCCGAGCAGAAGCATATTAATAGGCCTTAAACCTGTGATTTTGAACGTTCTCTACAGATGATAAGTACAACTAGAATGTATTTAATCTAATTTTTAAACTTAATCTTTATGTTGAAATATATATAATAAAAAAATCACTAAATTGCGATAAAAATCCAGCTATAAGAATCAAATAAATATGAATTTTTGATTTATAACCCATTAAAAATTATATCAAATGTTTATAGTTCCCCAATATTTGAACATTTATGGCAATGAATTCTAACAATAATGGTCAGGCGATAATAATCATAATAAATAAATAAAATTCGGGCAATTATTAAAAGATTAAGTTAAAAGTAAAATTGCAACTTAATTTTCGTTTAATTCGTTGAAAAATGGTCAAAACAGACCTATTAATTTTTATGTTCTTGGGCATTTTATAGGAAATAGAAGATTAGTGACGTAAATGGAAAAATACTGGTTATTACTTTGAAAGATAATTGCAAAATTACTTTTTGTTAAAAAAGAAATTTAAAGAAATTATAAAAATGGAAATTTTATTAAAACTTTAAATAATTTTGAAATATTTTACTATTTTGCAGATCTTTTGTTCGGGAATTTGCCGCAAAACCACAAAAACTCTGTTACTATGTTTATTACAAACTAAAGCAACTTTTTGGAAAACCCTTTAACCCATCCTCTTCAAACCAACGATTCCTTAATAAATACGTCCTTCAAAACAGCCGCAACTAGTTTGAAAATATCTCAAACAAAATGGCGTTTATAAATCTACCTTGTTGTAAGTATTATCTAATTCACCACATCGAAATAATTTTTATTAATTGTTATAAACTGCAGAAAATTCCTTAAATATTGCACATGACACTTTTTATATTTGTATTTTATATTCATCCTGCTAATAAGTTGAATATTATTGGAAATTACCTTTAAAATTTTAACAAAAAATTCATTATATTTTTTGCACATGTGAATTAATTTTTCGTGTCATGTGTATAATTGTTAAAATCAATATTTTAGAATAAATATTCATAAATTTGTTGCTAGACGTTTTGTGAATATTTAACATTTATTTTTTGCCTCATAATTGAATTCTAGTTGCTGGCGGCGGTGGGGAAGTTTAAATAGTTTAAACATTATTAAATATGTGATATTTATTTTAAATTACACGAAATAAATATAATAATAGTTAATAAACTAAAAAAAATGTAAACGAAATTTAAGCAATACAAAGTTTTAAATTTAACTGAGATATTTTGGCTCGAAAACTATAAACTAATTTTCAATTTTTAATATAATGAACTTCTTCTTTATTACAAGTTCGGTTCTAGTTCAGTTCTAGTTCAGTTTTAGTTCAGTTCTAGTTCAGTTCTAGTTCAGTTCTAGTTCAGTTCTAGTTCAGTTCTAGTTCAGTTCTAGTTCAGTTCTAGTTCAGTTCTAGTTCAGTTCTAGTTCAGTTCTAGTTCAGTTCTAGTTCAGTTCTAGTTCAGTTCTAGTTCAGTTCTAGTTCAGTTCTAGTTCTAGTTCAGTTCTAGTTCAGTTCTAGTTCAGTTCTAATTCAGTTCTAGTTCAGCTCTAATTCAGTTCTTTTTCAGTTATAGTTCAATATTTGTTCAGTTCTAGTTCAGTTCTAGGTCAGTTCTAGTTCAGTTCAAGTTCAGTTCTAGTTCAGTTCTAGTTCAGTTCTAGTTCAGTTTTAGTTCAGTTCTAGTTCAGTTCTAGTTCAGTTCTAGTTCAGTTCTAGTTCAGTTCTAGTTCAGTTCTAGTTCAGTTCTAGTTCAGTTCTAGTTCAGTTCTAGTTCAGTTCTAGTTCAGTTCTAGTTCAGTTCTAGTTCAGTTCTAGTTCAGTTCTAGTTCAGTTCTAGTTCAGTTCTAGTTCAGTTCTAGTTCAGTTCTAGTTCAGTTCTAGTTCAGTTCTAGTTCAGTTCTAGTTCAGTTCTAGTTCAGTTCTAGTTCAGTACTAGTTCAGTTCTAGTTCAGTTCTAGTTCAGTTCTAGTTCAGTTGTAGTTCAGTTCTAGTTCAGTTCTAGTTCAGTTCTAGTTCAGTTCTAGTTCAATTTTAGTTTAGTTCCAGTTCCGTTATACTCTCACAAAAAACGACTTTATAACACATATTTTGAAAACAAAAATAGTCCAGTCATTGCTCTTACGCCACACAACATGTTAAAATTCTCATTTAAATGTTCTACAAAGTATTATTACCTTTTTATATTAACAATTAATGTTAAACAAATTGTTTTTATTCCTCCCAAAATGACAAAACAGACATTTTAGTACCATTAAATGAAAAATAACGGGTAATAAAATCTAAAAATCTTATCAAATAATTAATTTATAATGGGGATAGAGGTACGTGTTAGTAGTCTAAACAAACATATAAAATAGTATTTTTATGAACAAAATGATAAAGAAATGCAAATGAAATAAATAATATTTCACGCCAATTGATAACGAGAAACAGGAACAAATTTATTTACTTACATCTGGTAATATTTCAGTGGAATTAGCATCGGTACTCTCGACCATGGCAATAATATTTATAGACAAATTAACGCGCATCATGTAGCTCATGAGGCAGGCCATGAATAACATGACAGCTACATTGAAACGTTTCGGTATGTTGACTGGAAATACAAAAAAGATATAGAACATTATTACGAACCTATGACAGATGTGAATTATTTAAAATATTAAAAATTTATTTAAATTTTTATCAGTTTGAAAAATCGATTAGAATTTTTATAATATATTTGATTAAAAGTTCTCATTTCATTACATTTCCTTTGAAAGATGTTATCCGCAATTCTTAACTAAAATAATTATTTGAAATTTACTTTGGAAATAACTTTCTTTGGAAAACATGCAATATTGTATTATTGTATGTTTGTTAACAGTAATTTCATTCCACTTAAATTACAAACAAATCTTTTTGAAAATATCTCTAATATTATATACTTTAAATTTTATTATTATTATTATTATTTAAACTAATTGTAGTAAATTATTATGTTAACTTTAGTTTGATCATTTGTTTTGTAACTTCAATTACAAACCTTAATCGCAATGACAATATTTTGATTGCCATCTAGGTGCCATATTAAACACGTCAACTTAATGTTAGTCTATTGTAAAAAACAAAAATAATATTAAATATATACAACTTTTACACGAGTTCTAATAAAAATAAACAAATTCGCTGCTAAAAATGTTATTAAATTAATTTTTATTTCGCCATTAAAATGCTAAAAATTATAGCGGGGATTAATTATTTTTTGCTTTCTAATAGAGTCCCGAAGTTCCAAAACAAAACAGAACTAGTACAGAACTATATCAGAATTAGAACACAACTAGAACAGAACTAGAATAGCACTAGAATAGATCTAGAAAAGAACTAAAACAGAACTAGGACAGAACTGAACTAAAATAGAATTAGAACAGAACTAGAACAGAACTGAACTAAAATAAACCTAGAACAGAACTAGAACAGAACTAAAACAGAATTAGAACATAACTAGAATAGCACTAGATTGTATCTAGAAAAGAACTAAAACAGAGCTAGAACAGAACTAGAACAGAACTAGAACAGAACTAAAACAAAATTAGAACAGAACTAGAATACCACTAGAATGGATCTAGAAAAGAACTAAAACAGAACTAGAACAGAACTAGAACAGAACTAGAACAGAACTTGAACAGACCTAGAACAGAACTAGAACAGAACTAGAACAGAACTAGAACTGAACTATAACAGAACTAAAACTAAACAAGAGCTGAACTAGAACTGAACTAGAATTGAACTAAACTAGAACTAGAACTGAACTAGAACTGAACTAGAACTGAACTAGAACTGAACTAGAATTGAACTAGAACTGAACTAGAACTGAACTAGAACTGAACTAGAACTGAAC
>NC_060954.1:12448051-12449221 GCF_022045245.1 Lucilia cuprina
TATCTATCTATCTATCTATCTATCTATCTATCTATCTATCTATCTATCTATCTATCTATCTATCTATCTATCTATCTATCTATCTATCTATCTATCTATCTATTAATCATAACATTTATTTCCTCTCTCTGTGTCTCTAACATTTTTAAAATACCACTTCAGACTCCCAATAATAATGTCAAAAATCGTGATTGTTTTGACAAATTACTTAAATTATTCCACTATAATGCGTCTGCAAGTGGTTGAAATTATTTTGATTTTATTTGTTTGAATACTTGATTGGTTTGAAAGTCGGTTAATGTACTTTGAAAAAAAATACTAAAATCAAAATAAGCGATTTCTTCCGCTTTTAAGTGTCAAACACACGCGAAATATTTTCACCTTAAGTAAATCATTTTATGTACTTGAGATTATATAAATAAATACTGTCAGACTCGAGTCCATACACTAATATTAATATTAGTAATATAGTTGATTTTAAGTTCTTTTTATAATAATTCTAAATAGAGGTTTATCAAGCCAGACATTAGAAATGTTACTGCAAAAAAAATTTCATTCCCCGACAAATTTAGAATTCACTTTCCTGAATAATTTTGCGTTTTTAATTATCATACAGAACCATGTCTGTCTACTTTTTTTTCAACAATAATTTTAATAAATTTTCAATTAATATTGATAAATATTTAATTGTTTACATGTGTGGCTTTATACAAAATTTGCCAAAAAATTTTAAAATCAAATTAAACAAGTTTCAAATATACTGAAAAAAGTGCCATTACTGGTAAAACATCATTATTTTAAAAATATTAAATATATGAAAAAAATTTAAAAACACATTTTATCAATTATTTTTTTTTTTTAATTTTGTTGTTAAACAATAAATGATACAAAATAAATACACTTAATTAACTTTAAATATTTTTTTTGGCATGCTTTAAAAAAAATATTCAAAGCAAAAAAAAAGAAATAACGGAAAAATATTTAAGCAATAATTTGAAGTTCAAACTAGATCTAAAACAGAAAAGAACTAGAACAGAACAAGAATTTAACTAGAACTAGAAAAAATGAACTAGAACTAAATTAGAACTGAACTAGAACTGAACTAGAACTGAACTAGAACTGAACTAGAACTGAACTAGAACTGAACTAGAACTGAACTAGAACTGAACT
>NC_060954.1:12449321-12451821 GCF_022045245.1 Lucilia cuprina
CAGAACTAGAACAGAACTAGAACAGAACTAGAACAGAACTAGAACAGAACTAGAACAGAACTAGAACAGAACTAGAACAGAACTAGAATAGAACTAGAACAGAACTAACACTGAACTACATTAGAAATAGAACTGAACTAGAAGTGATCCGAAACTGAACTAGCAATTAATTAGTTCAGTGCCGTTTGCGTTGTATTTGTAAAATATTTAACAATTTTTAATATTTTCAAAACTTCCTCAATTTAGTAAATAAGTTGTCTGCACAACAACATGAAATATTGACAGGATTATAAACACCTTTAGTGATTTTTTTATTTCTTAATTAATAATAAAAATCCCCTTAAAATTCCCCTTTTGCACGTGATTCTTAATAATGGCAAAAGAAACACACACATACAAACATCTGTTGTTTTCATACCCAAACATATAGAAGTAAATAAAAATAAACAAATAAAAACTGTTTAAATATTCTGTTTTGTAATTTATACAAATTCTGCATAAATTTCAATGTCAATAAACTTTTTTTATAAATAAATTAAAAAAAAAAAATAAATAATAAACTTAAATTTACAACTAACCGCAAACTAAATTATGTATGCAAAAAAAAATATTGTATATTAAATAATTGCTTTATGAATTTCGAAAGACCCAAGATGAAGAAGAATAAGTATTAAAAAATTAATAATGATGATTACAAACTTTAAGATTAACAACAATGAACAAAAAGAAACGTAATTAAACAAATGCCAACAAATGTTTTACAATGATTTTTTTCAATTCGCATGAATATTGCAATAAAGTTTTCAAACAAAAAAAAAAAAAAAAAAATAATAATAATTTTTATTATTTATTAACAGAAGAGAAAAAACTTATGGTTTTTACTGAGGCGTAACATTAAACTAAATAAATTTCGAATTTGTTCTAGAGAATTGTTTTATAAAGTTTGAAAACTTTTATTCAATTAGAACAGCTGTTTTTATTAATTGTGAAACAGTATAAATAAGATCAAGAAACAAAGATTAGAACATTGATGGACGAAATAAAGATTAATTTTTTTAATTATTTAAGAAAATCACCAAATTAATTAATGGTTTAGTTCTATTTCAGTTCTAGTTTAGTTCTAGTTCAGTTCTAGTTCAGTACTAGTTCAGTTCTAGTTCAGTTTTAGTTCAGTTCTAGTTCAGTTCTAGTTCAGTTCTAGTTCAGTTCTAGTTCAGTTCTAGTTCAGTTCTAGTTCAGTTCTAGTTCAGTTCTAGTTCAGTTCTAGTTCAGTTCTAGTTCAGTTCTAGTTCAGTTCTAGTTCAGTTCTAGTTCAGTTCTAGTTCAGTTCTAGATCAGTTCTAGTTCAGTTCTAGTTCAATTCTAGTCCAGTTCTAGTTCAGTTCTAGTTCAGTTCTAGTTCAGTTCTAGTTCAGTTCTAGTTCAGTTCTAGTTAAGTTCTAGTACAGTTCTAGTTCAGTTCTAGTTCAGTTCTAGTTCATTTCTAGTTCATTTCTAGTTTAGTTCTAGTACAGTTCTAGTACAGTTCTAGTTCAGTTCTAGTTCAGTTCTAGTTCTAGTTCAGTTCTAGTTCAGTTCTAGTTCAGTTCTAGTTCAGTTCTAGTTCAGTTCTAGTTCAGTTCTAGTTCAGTTCTAGTTCAGTTCTAGTTCAGTTCTAGTTCAGTTCTAGTTCAGTTCTAGTTCAGTTCTAGTTCAGTTCTAGTTCAGTTCTAGTTCAGTTCTAGTTCAGTTCCAGTTCAGTTCTAGTTCAGTTCTAGGTTATTTCTAGTTCATTTCTAGTTCAGATCTAGTTCAGTTCAGTTCTATTTCAGTTATAGTTTTCTTCTAGTATGGTTCCAGACCGTCCGATAAGTGTTTAATGAAGCAAAGCTGAAAGTTCTGAAATAGAAAAATATTCTTCGCTTGTTCGCTAGATTTCTTATCATACAAATATTATATTTCACACCAAATAAAAATCGTCAATATGTGTTACAAATAGAATTATAAAATCAATATACCGCCTTAATAAATGTCTTACAAAGTAATTAAAAAACGATTAATAAAAAAATAACATTCTAGAATTAAAACTCTTTTAAATAAAAACATTTTTAAATTAGTATATTTAAAAAGCATATTAATCAATAGTTTTGATATATCTGTATTTAATTTTTATATGGTCTTTAAAAGCATCATTTGACAGTGGAATTTTTTGGAAACAAAAACCTTTTAAATTTTTGCTTAAATTTTGTAGTTTTTTTTTAATATTCATAACATTTAATTAATTAAAAACACACAAAAAAATCATTAATAATTTTAACAATATTTTTTTGTATTTTGCAAAAAAAAACTTGACGTGGAATATTTTGTCAAAGAAATTTCGTGAAACCCCCCAAATAACCAGCATTGAAAACAAAACTAGCAAAATAAACAACATTTCAATAGAGAAGAAATGTTAAATATAATAAATAAAAAAAGCGAAAAAAATGTGTGTTAATTTTATGCCAAATAAAAAAAAGGTTTT
>NC_060954.1:12456821-12469697 GCF_022045245.1 Lucilia cuprina
GTTATAAGTAGAAATTATGAATAAGTGTGATCACTTTTTTATATAAATGATAGTTATGTTATTTTATATAAAAACTGAATACAACTGATCTTAGATTTTAATTCAGCATTTTTTCCAATTTCAAAGGAAAATTAAACACAACTGATCGTTATGATCAGTTTTCTATTGAAACTTTACAGCGATCATTTTTATACAAACTGTAACCCAGAATGTAGTGAACATTTTCATGGTCATAGAATCAAAACCATATAACGGTATTTTAATCAAATTAAAATCCACTAATTAGTTTATTTATTTATTTATTTTCCATGACAATTGACAAACATTCTTTCAATTCCTAACTCCAAAATTACAAAACAGGAAAATTCTCATCCTATAATGAATGAATTTACAAAAAAAAAATTACAAGTTCATTATATATTTTTTCCTAAAACCGTAAATAAAACTAAGTCAAGTTGGTAACAAAAACAAAATATATATATTTCAAACAAATTTGGTCAAATTACAAGTAACGTTTGAAATTTAAATGAGAAGAAAAAAAAAAACTATATTTAAAACTAAATTGTATTGTAGTATACGCAAATAGTTTTAAAATGTTATGTAGTAGTATGTCACGTGACTAGCATAAATCAAATTAGTAGTCACTTGCATACAAATGTTTAAACATTTAAATTTTTTTATTGTTATTAGTACCTTCAAACGATCGATTTGGGCTTTTTCAATAAAGTTCATTTCAGATATGTACAGTGGTATTAGGAAGAAGTGGATCAATCACCTTGGTATTTATAGAAAATTGGTTACAACTGAGAGTTAAGATCAGTTTTCAATAGAATGTTCATAAGTCCGTAACTGTTCGTTATGTGATCACCTTTCTATAGAAATTTAAAGATCGCTGTGATCAGTTCGGAATAAATAATAATAAATCACTGCGATCAGTTTCCGTATGATCAGCTTTCTATAGAAATTTTGCGTAACTGATCACTCTAATGAGAATTCTATAAAAATTTCCATTATTAATCACACACCTTTCTATAGAAATTATGCCTTAAAGATCGTTGTGATCAGATCAAATTTTTATAGAAAATTGTTGAAAAACTGTTCGCAATGATCAGTTTTTTTAAGAAATTTCGTTTAACTGATCACTTTGATGAGAGTTGTTAATCACTAAGATCCGTAAAAACTGATCATAATGATCAGTTTTTTTAATCGAAATTTCGCTTAACTGATCACTTTTATGAGTGTTCTATAGATCAGTTAGACCATTTTTCTTTAATGATCGCTTTGAAAAGTTTCTTTGATCACTTTGATGAGAGTTGTTAATTACTAAGATCCGTAAAAACTGATCATAATGATCAGTTTTTTTTAATCGAAATTTCGCTTAACTGATCACTTTTATGAGTGTTCTATAGATCAGTTAGACCATTTTTCTTTAATGATCGCTTTGAAAAGTTTCTTAAAGAAGAATGCGAATCAATGATCAGTTTTCTATAAGAAAATTGTGATCAACTCTTCGTTATTATTAGTTTAAAAAAAGTATGAATGTACGGTTATATGGGGGCTAGTCGAAATAATGGACCGATTTTAACCATTTTCAATAGGCTTCGTCCTTGGGCCAAGATAAGCGTGTGTGCCAAATTTCATCCAATTATCTTGAAAATTGCGGCCTGTACTTTGCGCACAAGGTTTACATGGACAGCCAGCCAGACGGACGGACGGAGGGACATAGCTTAGAAAATGATTCTAAGCAGATTGGTATACTTAAAGGTGGGTATAGGACGAATATTTTTGTATGTTACAAACATCAGCACAAACCCAATATACCCCCCCCCACTAAAGTGGTGTAGGGTAAAAACAATTCTTCCCGTCTAGTTGCATTGATCAGTTTTCTATGTTTCGTTAAGTAAATTTTCTATAAATATAGAGAATAACTGAGATCACTAAGATCAGTTTTCCATAGAAATATTTAATAAACTGATCCCGACGATCAGTTGTTATAATTGCATAATTGATCATTATGTTCAGTTTACTATAGATCACTACAATAAATTTCGAAAGATTAAAGTACGCAACTTATCATTAAAATCAACTTTCTATAGATCACAGATCGCCGTAATTTGTTCTCTATAGAAAAATATAATTTATTGATCACTGCGATCAGTGTTTATACAACATCCCATAAAAGTTGTTAATGATCAATTTTCCATAACAAAATGTCAATAACTGATCATTATGATCAGTTTTTCTATAAAAAAATCTATAACTGATCGTTTGATCAATTGTTGTGACTAATATTTTAAAGAAAGTTATTCGCAATTGTTCGTTTTTTATAATAATCGATCGCTGTTATGAGTTGTTTTCTACATAATTGATCACTATGATACGGTTTTTTTAACAAAATTTATAACTGATCGCTGCTATCACTTTTCTTAGTACAACATAAAAAACAGTTCATTATTATGCATAACTATGTAGTTTTCTATAGAATTCGATCACTTTTGATTATTGTGATCACTATTCTTTATAAAAATCTGATCTTTATAATCACCCATATTAAATAATAATATCTTACTAACTTCCATTTAACTTCCTTAATAGCTTTCTTCGAAATCTAGAATTACTTTCTCTCATCTTTTCCTTAAACTCAACCAACTAATCAACATTCATTCTAATACTTAAATTGTAGATTAATAAGTCTATGACTTACTAACCAACTAATAAGTATTAAAATTAATTAATTAATTACCGTTCACTTTCTCATTTGCTGTTAACATGTTTAAATGATCGTCTATGTGAATAACTTCAAATGTAATTTATGTTTAATTAGTATTAATTAAATTTACTAATAAATATTTGCAAAAAAAAAAAAACAACTGAACATGCGTACAAACATGCATTCAAAAAAATCTCTATAAATTTGACATTAATTTCCAATTGAGTGATTTGTCATTTGAAAAATTATAGAAAAACAAAAATAACTACACCTTGTCTGTTGATTTTAAACAGCTGAAAAATATCTATTAGATAAGTGTACGATCGATGTCAACATTTCCTTAAGCTGAAGTTTGTTTGTATTTTAGTTTTGCCTGTTAATCAAAATGTAAAATTTACAAAACTACACAGAACATGTGTAGTTTTGTTTTACGCCATACAACTGTAATTCATGGCGTGTTGACATTAAATTACAAATTTATTTTAATTTGATTGTTATAGCTATAACAAAAACAATATAAAGTCGCAGTGAATGAAAATGTTAAAATTAGAAATCTACAAAAGATGTAACATGTAAAAAGTACAAGGCCCAGATATTTCAACAACATATTTTAGCTGTTTTAACTGTAAAACGACAGCTGTTTAAAGTGATCTGTATAGAATATTTTAAAATAACGGTTAACATATTGTTATAAGCAAATAAGAATTAGTTAACTATTGATCCCTGTTGACCTAGTTAATAAATCAGACTAGAGAATAGACTAACTAACTAACTAACTAACTAACTAACTAACTAACTAACTAAATAAATAACTAACTAACTAACTAACTAACTAACTAACTAACTAACTAAATAACTAACTAACTAACTAACTAACTAACTAACTAACTAACAAACTAACTAACTAACTAACTAACTAACTAACTAACTAACTAACTAACTAACTAACTAACTAACTAACTAACTAACTAACTAACTAACTAACTAACTAACTAACTAACTAACTAACTAACTAACTAACTAACTAAATAAATAACTAACCAACTAACTAAGTATTTAAATAACTATCTATCTGTCTGTCTATCTATCTGTCTATCTATACCTATCTGTCTATCTATCTATCTATCTATCTATCTATCTATCTATCTATCTATCTATCTATCTATCTATCTATCTATCTATCTATCTATCTATCTATCTATCTATCTATCTATCTATCTATCTATCTATCTATCTATCTATCTATCTATCTATCTATCTATCTATCTATCTATCTATCTGTCTGTCTGTCTGTCTGTCTGTCTGTCTGTCTATCTATCTATCTATCTATATATCTATCTATCTATCTATCTATCTATCTATCTATCTATCTATCTATCTATCTATCTATCTATCTATCTATCTATCTATCTATCTATCTATCTATCTATCTATCTATCTATCTATCTATTTATCTATCTATCTATCTATCTATCTATCTATCTATCTATCTATCTATCTATCTATCTATCTATCTATCTATCTATCTATCTATCTATCTATCTATCTATCTATCTATCTATCTATCTATCTATCTATCTATCTATCTATCTATCTATCTATCTATCTATCTATCTATCTATCTATCTATCTATCTATCTATCTATCTATCTATCTATCTATCTATCTATCTATCTATCTATCTATCTATCTATCTATCTATCTATCTATCTGTCTATCTGTCTATCAATCTGTCTGTCTATCTATCTGTCTGTCTGTCTGTCTGTCTGTCTGTCTATCTATCTGTCTATCAATCTGTCTGTCTATCTATCTATCTATCTATCTATCTATCTATCTATCTATCTATCTATCTATCTATCTATCTGTCTGTCTGTCTGGCTGGCTGGCTGTCTGTCTATCTATTTATCTATCTATCTATCTATCTGTCTGTCTATCTATACCTATCTGTCTATCTATCTATCTATCTATCTATCTATCTATCTATCTATCTATCTATCTATCTATCTACCTATCTATCTATCTGTCTATCGAGTCGAGTAAGTAGTCATATTTCCATAGTTTATCAACAAGACTTAAGACCAGAGTAACAAACGAAACCATAATCCCTAACTAAAGTCTAGTATAGAATCGACACTTTAGACTAGTTTATAGAGAACGCTTTAGATAAGTTTATATAAGGAACTATAGTCGGGTTTATAGGTTATAGGGACTATAGTCGGGTATATAGGTTATAAGTTTTAAGTCGTGTGTATTGACGAATTTATAATTTATAAAGAACCATTGACAAGTCGACGAGATTTTAGTAGATTATTGATTAGTTTATAGTCGATTTTATAGACGAGACTATAGTCGAGTTTTTTGAAGTCTTATAATGTGGACACAAGAATATAGTCAAGTTAATTGATAAGTTTATAGTCGAGTTTGTAGATGGACTTCAGTCAAGCTTATAGATGGGACAAGTTTATATATAGATGATACTTTTGTCGATATTTTAGACGAGAATATATTCCTGCTTATAGTCGTGGCTATAGCCGAGTTTATAAACGATACTTTAGTTTAAAGATTTTATAGACTGTATAGACGAGTTTATAGACTATTCATTAACCATGATTTTGATCGATGTTATAGGCGAGACTATAGTTGATTTCAGAGACTAGAATGATATCTGTTATCTGATCTATAGTTTAAACTTCTCTAGAAAGTTTAAAGTATTTATTGTGGCCTATAAACAAAGTCTGACCTAATCTAACTTTAACTATTTATTTGTTTTCATTTAATATATTTACTAACACATTATAATAAATATATTTTTATTTACCTTTTAAAAAAATATAACAAACTTATTATTCAACCATATATTAACAACTATATGTGAAAACAACTGTAAAAAAATTAAATAATATTTAAATTTAAAAAAAAACTATAACTAATGATTTGGCTGAATTCATACAAATGTTTTTTTTTTGTTTTTTTTTTGTTTTTGAAAAAATTTTAATTTTTTTTTCTTATTTTCTCAAGAATCCATAACATTAAACAAATATCACTTTTATTAGTTTTCCAGTTTTGTAATTTAATATAATTATATTAAAAAAAATTAGATTTTTCTAGCGTAAAAACGAAAAAATTATAATTTTTAATTTAATTTATAAACAATTTCAAACAAATAAATAATAATGATGAAATTTAATGAATAGTAATAATTCTAATATTACAAACAATGTTTTTAACACGTTGTGTTTAAATTTTTTTTATTAAATGAAGTAAAAAAAATAATAATAATATTAAAAAATTTATTTAATTTATGATTAGTGCAATTATTTGGAGCAAATTTCTGGGCACGTGTTGGTCACTAAAATGTGTAATATAAACGAAATTAGAATTTGTTATACAAGTATTTTTGTTTTCCCGCTCAACGTTGAAATATTTTTAGCAAATATACGTTGAGTTTTTAGACGAGTTTTTAAATAAGATTTTCGACTAGCTAATCCATAGTAGATATTATAGACGAGTTTAGAGTCGAGTTTAGGGATGAATTTATTAAAAAATTTATAGTCGACTTCATAGAGATTACAGTCGAGTTTTTTGATGAATTATAGATCGAGGTTACGAACGAGATTATAGTCGAGTTTATAGACGAGATTACAGTCAAGTTTTTAGTCGAGATTATTGTCTAGTTAATAGACATATTTATAGTCGAATTTATAGAAATAAATATAGGCGAATTTTTTGATACAAACACGCGACTATCGATGACTTTACTGAGTCTACAGTTCAGTTTATAGACTAGACTATGGTCGAGTATATATTCAAGTTTATAGACGAGTTTAGAATAGAATTAATAGAGAAGAAGATAATGGGTTATGGCCAAGTTTATAGACGAAACCTTAGTCGAGTTTAGAGACACAAATATCGACGAGTTTTAAGACGAGACTACATTCTTGTTAATAGATAAGACCATAGAACAGTTTTTCGATGTTTTTAGACGAGTCTATAGTTGAGTATATCTAACTAGACTTTGATAGGATTTATAGACTAGTTTATAGCCAAGACAATGGACAAAGAGTTTATAGTAAATTCATCTAAATAGTTTATAGATAGATAGTTTATAGAGTTTGGATTAGAATTAGTAGAGAAGACTATGGAATCGATTATCAGTCGATTTTATAAACAAGTCTATTGTCGAGTTTATAGAGGAGATAATGATCGGGTTTATAGACGAGACTACAGTCTAGTTCAAAGACCATATTACAGTCGAGGTACGATACGAGACTATAGACGAGTTTAGAGTAGAATTAACAGAGAAGACTATAGACAAGCTTATAGATATGGAGACAATATTTTGCTTCAGTTTTTAAAGATGTTTGTAGACGAGTTTATAATGAAATTTATGATCGAGTTTATAGACGAGACTACGTTGGAGTTTATAGTCATGTTTTTAGACGAGTTTATAGCCGAATATATAGACTAGTTTATGGTCTAATTGATAAACAAAACTATAGACAAGTTTATAAAAACAGAGACTGTAGTTTTGTCAAGTTTCTAGACACATCTATGGTCGAGACAACAGTCGATGTTAAAGGCGAATTCAGAGAAAAGACTGTCGACAAATTTAAAGATGTGAAGATCAGACTATATTTTACTTTGTTGGCGAGTTTATAAGGTAATTATAGACAAATTTATAGATATATATTCTATAATATAGTCGACGAGTCTTAAGTCGAGTTTATTAAAGAGTTTATAAAGGAGTTTATTGACGAGTATATAAAGAAGTTTGTAGACAAGTTTATAGTGGAGTTAATAGACGAGTTAATAGACGAGTTTATAAATGAGTTTATATACGAGTTTATGGTCGAGTTTAAAGACGAGTTTATAGACTAATTTATATTATTTATATTTATAGTCGAATTTTTCAAGAAGTCGAGTTTTTTAAAAAGTTTATAGACGAATTTATAGACGAGTATGTAAACGAGTTTGTAGACGAGTTTTTAGTCGAGATAATAGACGAGTATATAAACGAGTTTCTAGACCAGTTTATAGTCGAGATAATAAACAAGTTTATAGACGAGTTTATAAACGAGTTTATAGACGAGTTTATAAACGGGTTTATAGACTAGTTTAAAGACGAGTTTATAGACGATGTTTTTCAAGAAGTACGGTGAAGTTTATAGACCAGACATTAGAGGAGTCTATAAACTTGTTTATAGATTAGTTTATACTAACTTCGACGAGTTTATAGAAAAGTCTTGAGTTAATAGCCCATTTTTAGAGGAGCCTGTAGACGAGTTCATAGTCGATTTTTTAAAAAGTATAAACTTGTTTATATATTATTTTACACTCATTTCGACGAGTTTGTGGTCGAGACTTATAGACAGTAGACGAGTTTATAGTCGAATTTTTAAACAAGTATGTTCAAGTTTATAGACCAGACATTAGTAGAATTTATAAACTTGTTTATATATTAGTTAACACTAATTTTGACGAGTTTGTGCTTGAGACTTTAGCCCTCAGAAGTCCAATTTTTAGAAAAGACTAAATATAGTTCAGTTTATCAATTAAACTCTAATCAAATTAATGAACCAGACCTCTCCTTGTTTAGACGATAGAAAACGCAATAAATTTGTATTTAAATTTTCCCTAAAAACTTCCTTAAGTATTTCCTTTTTTTGACAGAGATAATTTCCTAAATTACTCACTATAACACACTAATATCTCACCTTGGACTTTTGATGGAAAATTTTTGTCAATTTTTATAATTTTTTTTTAATTGCTTAAAACACTTCTAATAAGTACTAAATAATATTTTTTAATTGTCGCAAGAGAACAAGTAAGCGAACAAAAAACTAAACGCAATTAATACAAATTAATAATCTTGATCGGATTACCTTATCTTTAATAAGCCACAACATAGAGCCACTTGAATATTATTATTTTTTTTTTTTTGTTAAGTCATTAATAAAAATTTAAGTTAATAACATGAAAAGAAAATGATAAAGCGTTTTATGTAATGTTCTTATAAGATTTGCAAAAAAAGGAAAAGTATTTAACATCAAAAGATTATAATTTTATTAAGAAAATTTTAAGGATTTTTATCAGCAAAAAATTTAATGCAATATTTTAATTAATAGATTTATTTCAGATAATTCGATTATTTTTATTACAAAATCTCAAGTTTTTTTTTGAAAATTTTATTATTTAAAATGACGTGCGGAAGGACGGATATGTTTAAAGCGATAACGAAAAGATTTAAGATTAAACACTTTTATCATAATAAAATCATGGTTAGTAACTGATCTATTGACATAACTATAGACTGATCAAAAAGTCAGTAAACTAATCTGTAGTCTGGTATACAGACTGACCTTTAGTCTCGGCTATAGACTGATCAATAGTTTTAACTATATTGTGATGTATAAGCTGGACTGTAGACCGATCTGTAGTCCAGACTATAAACAGCCTCATAGTCTGATCTATATACTGGACAGTAGACTGATCTATAATCCTTATTAAACTCTGAAGTATAGCCTGTACTTTAGACAGATCTATAGACAGATTTATAGGCTGAACTGATCTTAAGACTCTATGAAAGAATAATCCATAGTCTGGATGATATACTGTTGTACAGACTCGACTATAGACTGATCTATTGTCTCGACTAAAGACTACAATCTCCGCTATAGAACTATCTATAGTAAGGATAGATCAGTAGTATGGAATAAGGATTGATCTATAGTAACTTATATAACTTTTTATATTCTTATCCATAGCCTGAACTATAGACTGATCTAAAGCCTATAAGTCTAACCTATAGACTGAACTATAATCTGAAGTAAAGAATGATCTATTATCAACACTATACACTGATCTTACACATGAACTATAGCCTGATCTATACATATAGACTGATTTATAGTCTGGACTTTAGATTGATCTTTATTTTAAAATATAGATTGATTATTAAAGAATGACCAATAGTCTGGAAGATATAACCTAAAAAATAGACTGATCTTTTCTCTCGTCTATAAAGTGATCTGCAGTTTCCAGTATAGAGTGATCTATAGTCTAGAAGAAGGATTGATCTGAAGTAAATAATGATCTATTGTCTAAACTATACACTATATCTTATACATGAACTATAGCCTGATCTATACATATAGACTGATTTATAGTCTGGACTTTAGATTGATCTTTAGTCTAAAATATAGATTGATTATTAAAGAATGATCAATAGTCTAGAAGATATACTGATCTGTAGCCTGAACAATAGACTGATCTTTTCTCCCGTCTATGAAGTGATCTACAGTCTCCAGTATAGAGTGATCTATAGTCTAGAAGAAGGATTGATCTGTAGTCTGGAAGAATGATTGGTCTATTGCCTGATCTATAGTCTGGACTATATAACTTTTTACAATCTGATCTATTACCTGAACTATAGACTGATCTATAGTCTATAAGACTGACCTTTAATCTGAAGTATAGAATTATCTATTGTCTTCACTATAGACTGTTCTAATATATGAATAATAGCGTGATCTATAAATATAGACTTATTTATAATCTGATCATTAATCTGAATTATAGATTGATCTATAGTCTCTATTAAAGAATGATCAATAGTCTGTAAGATATACTTATTAATAGCATCGACAATCGACTGATCTACAATTTCCTTATTAGAGTGATCTTTAGTCTGAAATAAGTATTGATCTTTAGTCTGGAATAAGGATTGATCTATAGTATGGTCTATTGTTCGATCTATAGTCTAAACTATAAACTGATCTACAGTCTCGACTGATCTAATGTCCACACTATAGACTTACTTGTATCGGAACTATAACCTGATCTATAGCCTTGAAAATAGAATGATCTATAGAATGGATTAAAAACAGATCTAAGTACAATAGACAAATGTTAAATATGGATAAAACTGATCTATTGTGCAAAACATATATTAAACTTTAGCCTGGACTAAGGACTGATCTTCAGTTTCGACTCTAAACTGATCGAACAGTTGAGTTTTTTTGGCAAGTGATCGTGAACTTTAGAAACGAAAACACTTTCATAAATTTTTAATTACTTCACTTCTTTTTCGTTTAAAAAGACAAGAAATTTGAAAAAAAAAATATTTAAAATTTTCCATAAAATTCCAAAAAAAATTATTGAAAATTTTCCATAAATTTTGAGAACTGCACTTGAAATCATATATAACAAACGTAAAAAAACTTGTTTAATTAACATTTAACTTTTCCGTAAATTTTCCACTGTTTAAGTTAAATGTTAATGGTGGCGTATGTACAATATTTATTTGGAACAAAGGATTTAAAATCACTTATACGCCGCCGCATTAATTTAAACTAATTTTTTGTTTTTATATTTTTTCGATTAAACTTTACCTTTTATTTTAATAAAAAAAGATCACTTTGTTTATTAAAAAATTTTTTTCCTATTATAGCACAATTTAAATAACTTTTTTCTGAATTTTTCTGAACTCTTGTTTTGTTAGAAAAATTAAAATTTTCCACTTTTTTCTATAAAACTTTCGTAACTTTAATTAATTTTCTTTAACCACCACAATTATTATGTTTATTATGTTTTGTTGGTAACAAAAACCACGACTTATATATTTTTTACACTTTGTTTTTCTAAACCAACCGCGCACGTTAAACGTCTAACAGCGAATGAAGTTAACAGCGTTAAATTCATTAAAGTTATTAACTGTTTGGCCAAAATCCAACCAAAAACAATATCAAAAAAAAAAAAAAAACGAACTAAAACTCATACTTAACTCATGAGCAGTCAGCTGCAGCAGCAGCAACATTTGGTCAAAATCAAATATTATGTGTGTAAAATACACAAAAACAATAAACTCTCAATTAAACCGCTATCATTTGCTTGCTATCAGTGATAAAAGATTTGTCGTTACTTTTTTTTCTTTCTTTTATTTAGTTAGTAAAAAAAGATGCCTTGATAAACCACAAGAGCAAAACAGAAAACATTACGTGTACTCTTAGTTTTTCTAAGCTTAATGGCAAAGAATTCGTTAAAACAAAGTTGCAAAATTTCATCTAAAGAGAGCAAGTTAAATAATTTAAGAGAATTACTGTAACTCTTAATAATAGTGGTGGGGAGTACTTTTATTGAAGTTTTATGTACTTTTTGCTACAACAATTAGATTTGATCTATAGCCTTGACTGTTCTATTATGTGGACAATATACTGATCTATAGTCTGTACTATATATTGATGTAAAATCTGGACTATAGTCTGATATAACGACTGGACTATAGACAGATCTATAGTCTAGAATATGGTAAAGACTATAAACTCATTTATAGTCTGGAATATAAACTGATCTATAGTCTGGACCATAAACTGATCTAAAGCCAGGACCAGAAACTGATTTATAATCTGGACTATAGACTGATCTATAGCCAGGACTATAGACTGATCTATAGTCTAGACTATAGACTGATCTTCATGCTTATAAACTGATCTATTACCTGATCTATTAGTCAAGACTATAGAATGATCAATTGTCAAGACTATAGACTGATCTATAGTCAAGACTATAGACTGATCTTTTGTCAAGACTTCAGACAGCTTTACATTCAAGAATATATATAGTCAGGACTATAGTGTGATCTATAGTCAAGACTATAGAGTGATCTATATTCAAGACTATAGAGTGATCTATAGTCAAGACTATAGACTGATCCATAGTCAAGACTACTGATCTATAGTCAAGACTATATACTGATCTATAGTCACGACTATAGACTGCTATAGTCAAGACTATATACTGATCTAGAGTCAAGACTATAGGTTGATCTATAGTCAAGACTATAGACTGATCTATAGTCAAGACTATAGATTGATTTATAGTCAAGACTATAGACTGATCTATAGTCAAGACTATAGACTGATCTGTAATCAAGACTATAGACTGATCAATAGTTAAGACTATAAACTGATCTATAGTCATCACTATAGACTGATCTATAGTCAAGACTATAGACTGATCAGTAGTCAAGACTATAGACTGATCAATAGTTAAGACTATAAACTGATCTATAGTCAAGACTATAGACTGATCTATAGTCAAGACTATAGACTTATCTATAGTCAAGACTATAGACTGATCTATAGTCAAGACTATAGACTGATCTATAG
>NC_060954.1:12469797-12474627 GCF_022045245.1 Lucilia cuprina
TAGATAGATAGATAGATAGATAGATAGATAGATAGATAGATAGATAGATAGATAGATAGATAGATAGATAGATAGATAGATAGATAGATAGATAGATAGACAGATATAAAACAAATTTCTGAATTGATTACTACTGATCAGTTTTCTATAGTAAATATTTCTTAAATGCTTATTATAAAAGGTTTTCTCTATAAATTATACACAACTTATCGCTAAGATCACTTTTCTATAGAGAATTCTTGTTAACTGATCGTTGTAATAAGTTTACTATGAAAAATTAACATAACCGAATAATGTGATCGGTTATTGTATGTAAAATTGTACATAATTATAGCTTATTATATCTCTAAAACTTGTATATAACTTATCACTAATATCACTTTGATAGAGAGAATTATAGTTAGATTTTTATAACCGATCGTTATTATCAGTTTTCTATAAAAAAAATTCTCCTTATTTGTAACTTATGATCAGTTCATTCTATACTATACAACTGATCGCAAAGATTACTTTGCTATAGAGGATGGTAATAGTTATGATCACACTTCTATAGAAAATTTGCCATAATTGTTCGTTATGATCACTTTTGCAGCAATTGATCGTCATTATAAATTCTGTATAGAAACTATCAATTTTCTCCCAAAAATATGTAATTCATAAAGAAAATTGTCCTTAATATGATCAGTTTTCTACAAAATTTGTGCATAAATGATAGCTGAGCACACAGGGTTTCTTAATAAATGTCCATAATTGATCGCTAAAATAAGTTTTTTTTTTGCATAAAAACGATCGTTATGACCATAGAAATTGTGCTCAACTGCTCACTGTGATCTGTTTTTTTTATAGAAGTTGCACACATAACTGATCATTTTAATCGTCTTTGTAGGAAAAATCTTTTGCAACTGATCGTAATGATCAGTTATAAGTAGAAATTATGAATAAGTGTGATCACTTTTTTATATAAATGATAGTTATGTTATTTTATATAAAAACTGAATACAACTGATCTTAGATTTTAATTCAGCATTTTTTCCAATTTCAAAGGAAAATTAAACACAACTGATCGTTATGATCAGTTTTCTATTGAAACTTTACAGCGATCATTTTTATACAAACTGTAACCCAGAATGTAGTGAACATTTTCATGGTCATAGAATCAAAACCATATAACGGTATTTTAATCAAATTAAAATCCACTAATTAGTTTATTTATTTATTTATTTTCCATGACAATTGACAAACATTCTTTCAATTCCTAACTCCAAAATTACAAAACAGGAAAATTCTCATCCTATAATGAATGAATTTACAAAAAAAAAATTACAAGTTCATTATATATTTTTTCCTAAAACCGTAAATAAAACTAAGTCAAGTTGGTAACAAAAACAAAATATATATATTTCAAACAAATTTGGTCAAATTACAAGTAACGTTTGAAATTTAAATGAGAAGAAAAAAAAAAACTATATTTAAAACTAAATTGTATTGTAGTATACGCAAATAGTTTTAAAATGTTATGTAGTAGTATGTCACGTGACTAGCATAAATCAAATTAGTAGTCACTTGCATACAAATGTTTAAACATTTAAATTTTTTTATTGTTATTAGTACCTTCAAACGATCGATTTGGGCTTTTTCAATAAAGTTCATTTCAGATATGTACAGTGGTATTAGGAAGAAGTGGATCAATCACCTTGGTATTTATAGAAAATTGGTTACAACTGAGAGTTAAGATCAGTTTTCAATAGAATGTTCATAAGTCCGTAACTGTTCGTTATGTGATCACCTTTCTATAGAAATTTAAAGATCGCTGTGATCAGTTCGGAATAAATAATAATAAATCACTGCGATCAGTTTCCGTATGATCAGCTTTCTATAGAAATTTTGCGTAACTGATCACTCTAATGAGAATTCTATAAAAATTTCCATTATTAATCACACACCTTTCTATAGAAATTATGCCTTAAAGATCGTTGTGATCAGATCAAATTTTTATAGAAAATTGTTGAAAAACTGTTCGCAATGATCAGTTTTTTTAAGAAATTTCGTTTAACTGATCACTTTGATGAGAGTTGTTAATCACTAAGATCCGTAAAAACTGATCATAATGATCAGTTTTTTTAATCGAAATTTCGCTTAACTGATCACTTTTATGAGTGTTCTATAGATCAGTTAGACCATTTTTCTTTAATGATCGCTTTGAAAAGTTTCTTTGATCACTTTGATGAGAGTTGTTAATTACTAAGATCCGTAAAAACTGATCATAATGATCAGTTTTTTTTAATCGAAATTTCGCTTAACTGATCACTTTTATGAGTGTTCTATAGATCAGTTAGACCATTTTTCTTTAATGATCGCTTTGAAAAGTTTCTTAAAGAAGAATGCGAATCAATGATCAGTTTTCTATAAGAAAATTGTGATCAACTCTTCGTTATTATTAGTTTAAAAAAAGTATGAATGTACGGTTATATGGGGGCTAGTCGAAATAATGGACCGATTTTAACCATTTTCAATAGGCTTCGTCCTTGGGCCAAGATAAGCGTGTGTGCCAAATTTCATCCAATTATCTTGAAAATTGCGGCCTGTACTTTGCGCACAAGGTTTACATGGACAGCCAGCCAGACGGACGGACGGAGGGACATAGCTTAGAAAATGATTCTAAGCAGATTGGTATACTTAAAGGTGGGTATAGGACGAATATTTTTGTATGTTACAAACATCAGCACAAACCCAATATACCCTCCCCACTAAAGTGGTGTAGGGTATAAACAATTCTTCCCGTCTAGTTGCATTGATCAGTTTTCTATGTTTCGTTAAGTAAATTTTCTATAAATATAGAGAATAACTGAGATCACTAAGATCAGTTTTCCATAGAAATATTTAATAAACTGATCCCGACGATCAGTTGTTATAATTGCATAATTGATCATTATGTTCAGTTTACTATAGATCACTACAATAAATTTCGAAAGATTAAAGTACGCAACTTATCATTAAAATCAACTTTCTATAGATCACAGATCGCCGTAATTTGTTCTCTATAGAAAAATATAATTTATTGATCACTGCGATCAGTGTTTATACAACATCCCATAAAAGTTGTTAATGATCAATTTTCCATAACAAAATGTCAATAACTGATCATTATGATCAGTTTTCTATAAAAAAATCTATAACTGATCGTTTGATCAATTGTTGTGACTAATATTTTAAAGAAAGTTATTCGCAATTGTTCGTTTTTTATAATAATCGATCGCTGTTATGAGTTGTTTTCTACATAATTGATCACTATGATACGGTTTTTTTAACAAAATTTTATAACTGATCGCTGCTATCACTTTTCTTAGTACAACATAAAAAACAGTTCATTATTATGCATAACTATGTAGTTTTCTATAGAATTCGATCACTTTTGATTATTGTGATCACTATTCTTTATAAAAATCTGATCTTTATAATCACCCATATTAAATAATAATATCTTACTAACTTCCATTTAACTTCCTTAATAGCTTTCTTCGAAATCTAGAATTACTTTCTCTCATCTTTTCCTTAAACTCAACCAACTAATCAACATTCATTCTAATACTTAAATTGTAGATTAATAAGTCTATGACTTACTAACCAACTAATAAGTATTAAAATTAATTAATTAATTACCGTTCACTTTCTCATTTGCTGTTAACATGTTTAAATGATCGTCTATGTGAATAACTTCAAATGTAATTTATGTTTAATTAGTATTAATTAAATTTACTAATAAATATTTGCAAAAAAAAAAAAACAACTGAACATGCGTACAAACATGCATTCAAAAAAATCTCTATAAATTTGACATTAATTTCCAATTGAGTGATTTGTCATTTGAAAAATTATAGAAAAACAAAAATAACTACACCTTGTCTGTTGATTTTAAACAGCTGAAAAATATCTATTAGATAAGTGTACGATCGATGTCAACATTTCCTTAAGCTGAAGTTTGTTTGTATTTTAGTTTTGCCTGTTAATCAAAATGTAAAATTTACAAAACTACACAGAACATGTGTAGTTTTGTTTTACGCCATACAACTGTAATTCATGGCGTGTTGACATTAAATTACAAATTTTATTTTAATTTGATTGTTATAGCTATAACAAAAACAATATAAGTCGCAGTGAATGAAAATGTTAAAATTAGAAATCTACAAAAGATGTAACATGTAAAAAGTACAAGGCCCAGATATTTCAACAACATATTTTAGCTGTTTTAACTGTAAAACGACAGCTGTTTAAAGTGATCTGTATAGAATATTTTAAAATAACGGTTAACATATTGTTATAAGCAAATAAGAATTAGTTAACTATTGATCCCTGTTGACCTAGTTAATAAATCAGACTAGAGAATAGACTAACTAACTAACTAACTAACTAACTAACTAACTAACTAACTAAATAAATAACTAACTAACTAACTAACTAACTAACTAACTAACTAACTAAATAACTAACTAACTAACTAACTAACTAACTAACTAACTAACAAACTAACTAACTAACTAACTAACTAACTAACTAACTAACTAACTAACTAACTAACTAACTAACTAACTAACTGACTAACTAACTAACTAACTAACTAACTAACTAACTAACTAACTAACTAACTAACTAAATAAATAACTAACCAACTAACTAAGTATTTAAATAACTATCTATCTGTCTGTCTATCTATCTGTCTATCTATACCTATCTGTCTATCTATCTATCTATCTATCTATCTATCTATCTATCTATCTATCTATCTATCTATCTATCTATCTATCTATCTATCTATCTATCTATCTATCTATC
>NC_060954.1:12474727-12520690 GCF_022045245.1 Lucilia cuprina
TATTGTCAAAACTATAGACTGATCTATAGTCAAGACTATAGAGTAATCAATAGTCAAGACTATAGACTGTTCTATAGTCAAGACTATAGATTGATCTATAGTCTTGACTATAGACTGATCTATAGTCAAGACTATAGATTGATCTATAGTCATAACAATAAACTGATCTATAGTCAAGACTATAGACTGATCTACAGTTAAGACTATAGACTGATATAGAGTCAAGACTATAGACAGATCTGTTATCAAGACTATAGACTGATCTATAGTCTGGACTACAATCTACAGTCTGGACTTTAGACTGATGTAAGAATTATAAATACATCTGCAGTATGGTCTATAAAGTTACGCTTTCGATTTCAGACTGTTATATAGTTTCTAGAATGTAGAGCATTATATAGTCTCTCAACGTTAGATTATTTTGTGTGTAGATATCTTTAATCTATAATCTCATATATAGTCACCTTTTTCATAAATGAAAAATACAACAACTTACAAAATTTTAATAAAATATCAATAATAATTTGATAAAACAGCTCTACTTTTTTTCAAAACAAATAATTTTGTTTAAAAAAATGTGCACTTTTAAATAAAAAAAATATTGCATTGAAATTTTTGTAAAAAATAAAAACAAAACAATATTGACATTTTGAATTGGATTTTGAGGTTGCAGTGGACGCGTGTCAAAATTTGAAAATGTGATAATTAAATTGTTTTTAATTATAACACAAACCAAATCATAATGTTCCTTGAAATAATGTTCTTATCTCAATTTAATCAATTAAAAAAGAAAAAGATTAGAGAAATATTTCTATGGTTACATTAAAATAATAAATTAAACTACAATTAAAGAAATCTTGATTAATTTATAGTATAAACTATATCTAAAATCAGATTTTTATTATTTCCCTCAATAACTATAATCAGTTTTAAAGTTTTATTTAATTATCGATAACATTATATAGATATGTAGTTATAGGCCCTTAAATGTCTGGCTCTCAACTCTATTCTATTGAATTTGTTTTAACAAAACAAATTTTATCTTCATAAAAAACACTTGTTGTTTTGTTTTAGCCAATTAATAAATTAATGCTAATTTTATGGCTTAAGTCATTTTTTTGCTGTAAATTCTCTAAAACACTGCTTTATTTAATTAATTTTTTTATTTCAAAAAACCCCCCTTTCAAAAGGTACTAAAAAAAAAAAATAACTTATTGTGGTTTTACAAAATTTTAAATAAATTTTTTTTTTTTTTATAAAATGCAAGTGTTTAATTAATAAATCTAATAAATTAAATTTATCAATATACAACAGGTCCTTCAAAACAGAAAGCGATATTTGTTTCTTTATATAGTCTAGACTAAAGATCAGTCTATAATATTGACAATAGATCAGTCTATAGTCTTGACTATATTTCTGTCTATAATCTAGACTATCGATCAGTGCATAATCTTGACTATATATTAGTCCATAGTTTTCACTATTGATCAGTTTATACTCTTGATATTAGATCAGTCTATGATTTTGACTATAGATCACTATTTACTCTTGCCTATAGAGCAATCTATACTCAGTCATAGATCAATCTATGCTCAGACAGATCAGTTTATACTCTAATCTTGCCTATAGATCTGTATATACTGTCGAATGAAGATCATTCTATACTCTTAACTGTAGATTAATCTATATTCTTGACTATAGCCTTTTCTATAGATTCATTTAAAGTCCGGTCTATAGTCTTGACTATAGATCAGTCTATAGTCATGACTATAGGTCAGTCTATAGTCTTGACTATAGATCAGTTTATAGTCTTGACTATAGATCAGTTTATAGTATTGACTATAGATCAGTCTATAGTCTTGAATATAGATCAGTCTATAGTCTTGAATATAGATTAGTCTATAGTCTTGACTATAGATTAGTCTATAGTCTTGACTATAGATTAGTCTATAGTCTTGACTATAGATTAGTCTATAGTCTTGACTATAGATTAGTCTATAGTCTTGACTATAGATCAATCTATAGTCTTGACTATAGATCAGTATATAGTCCTGACTATAGATTAGTCTATAGTCTTGACAAAAGATCAGTCTATAGTCTTGACTATTGATCAGTCTATAGTCTTGACTAAAGATCAGTCTATAGTCTTGACTAAAGATCAGTCTATAATTCTTGACTATAGATCAGTCTATAGTCTTGACTATAGATCAGTCTATAGTCTTGACTATAGATCAGTCTATAGTCTTGACTATAGATCAGTCTATAGTCTTGACAATAGATCAGTCTATAGTCTTGACTATAGATCAGTCTATAGTCTTGTCTATAGATCAGTCTATAGTCTTGACTATAGATCATTCTATTCTATTCCATAATTTATTCACGCCAAAAAATCTACAATAATTTATTTTATTTAAACCTCGAATAAACATTATTATTTCAACATTCTTGGGCACCGTTATAGATTCTTTTATTGATGTTATTTTACGATTACAAATCTTTGTCTGTTTTTTCGTTCACTAGTTTTAAAAACATTTTTATTCTTTTTAGTGGCAGATAAACTAGAGATAAAGAAGTAAATACAGTAAAAGTCTTTAAACATTCTAGCAGCTAATTTTTGCTAATTTAGCATTTACTATACTTTCCAAATTAGACATTGTAAAGATAAAATTAATTAACACTATGTTGTGTAAAAAATACTATTCGAATTTACAGTGGGTAAAAAAAATGTTCATTAGTTCAGATCTAGTTCAGTTCTAGTTCAATTCTAGATCTGTTCCAGTTCAGTTGTAGTTCTGTTCTAGTTCAGTTCTAGTTCAGTTCTAATTCATTTCTTGTTCAGTTCTAGTTCAGTTCTAGTTCAAGTTCAGTTCTACTTCAGTCCTAGTTCAGTTCTAGTTCAGTTCTAGTTCAGTTTAAGTTCAGTTTAAGTTCAGTTCTAGTTCAGTTCTAGTTCAGTACTAGTTCAGTACTAGTTCAGTTCTAGTTCAGTTCCATTTCAGTTCCATTTCAGTTCTAGTTCAGTTCTAGTTCAGTTCTAGTTCTGTTCTAGTTCAGTTGTAGTTCAGTTCTAGTTCAGTTCTAGTTCAGTTCTAGTTCAGTTCTAGTTCAGTTCTAGTTCAGTTCTAGTTCAGTTCTAGTTCAGTTCTAGTTCAATTTTAGTTCAGTTCTAGTTCTGTTCTAGTTCTGTTCTGTTCTAAATCTGTTTTAGTTCTGTTCTAGATCTGTTTTAGTTCTGTTCTAGTTCTGTTCTGTTTTAGTTCTGTTCTAGTTCTGTTCTAGTTCTGTTCTAGTTCTGTTCTAGTTCTGTTCTAGTTCTGTTCTAGTTCTGTTCTAGTTCTGTTCTAGTTCTGTTCTAGTTCTGTTCTAGTTCTGTTCTAGTTCTGTCCTAGTTCTGTTCTAGTTCTGTCCTAGTTCTGTTCTAGTTCTGTCCTAGTTCTGTCTTAGTTCTGTTCTAGTTCTATTCTATTCTGGTTCTAGCTCTGTTCTATTCTAGTTCTCTTCTAGTTCAGTTCTTGTTTAAATCAAATTGAGTTTTTGCCGAGTTTTAAGTATTTATGTCCAAAAACTTTTGTAATTACCTTGTATTCCAAGTTGTGGGTTTTTCTTTTTCTTAAATAACAACATTTTGTTGTATCCGTAATTTCAAACATTTTCTGTTTATACAAAGAGGTCTTCTATGGGAATCTTGAAAAATAAACTTCAGAATTTTCATTGATAAATCTATCAACATTGAATAATTCTATAATGGGAGAATAAAATAGAAATTGTTTAAAAAATCTATTTATACATTTTGTGAGTTATCTACAAATTTATCTACAAATTAAAAACAATTTAATCTTACATTTTAAAACTTAATAAAATCACCTTCAAAATTAAGTTCTTTCCAATTGATTTCTTTTACAAAATTTCTAATTTTTTTTTTTACACAAAACCAGCCAAAAGTCTTGACACCTTTAATAAATTAAAGAAAAAACTCATTTTAATTTTTAAAATAACAAGATTTACATTAAAATCTTAAAAGCATTTAACTATTTATTTAACTACTAAAGGGTTTTTTTCATCAAAAACGTATTTAACGCTTTCCACGTCTACATCTCTGTAGTCCATGGAAAACTTACTGATTAAAAATAAACGAAACAATATGGTAATGAAAATGTAAAGCTTTTTAAGCGAAACACTACTATATAATACATTTTAAAACATTATTAACGTGGATAATGAAAAGAAAACTCAAAACAAATTCGTAAAATTTCCTTGGGGAAAACGCCTTCTGTTCAGAATTTCAAATACAGCATACGATGAGCCAAAGTTTTGCCAACCAGTTGGCTGTATTCAATAATTGATTCGCGTTCTTCATTGCCAGCAATCTGAAAGTTAAAGATATTTGTTATGAATTGATTTAATATTTATTATAAGAAAATGAAAAATACAGATAGGCTACAGATCTGTCTATAGTCCAGGTTATTAATTAGTCTTAAGTATACACTATATATCAGTTTGTCTAGAATACATCATAGTCTATGTAGTAAACTAATGATAATTTTATAGTTTCAAGACTTATCTATAGATATACAGTAATCTATACCCGATCATAGATCAGACTTTATAGATAAGTCGATAATCTAGATTATAGATCAGACTACCGTCTAAACCATATATCTATCTATAGTCCAGCCTATAGATTTTTTAATAGTTCTGCCTATAGATCAATCTACATTCAAGACTATAGATCAGTCTATAGTCTAGACTATAAATCGGGCAATAGTCTAGATTATAGATCAGTCTATAGTCTATAGTCTATCGTAGACCATAGATTAGTCTATAATCGGGACTCCAGATCTGTCCAGTATAGTCCAGACTATAAATTAGTTCATAATCTAGATTATAGATCAGTCTATTGTCTAGACAATAGATCAGTCTATAGTCTAGACTATAGATCAGTCAACAGTCTAGATTATAATTCAGTTTAAAGTCTACTCTACTCGAATCAGTCCATAATCTAGACTACAAAAAGTCTCTAATCTAGACTACAGATATGTATATAATATAGACCATAAAATTGACTATATACCAGTATATAGTCGAGACTATAGTCTACTCTAAGCAGTCTTAGTCTATACTATAGATAGTCCAGAAACTAGATTAAATTTCAGTCGATAATTTAAATAACAGATTATTATATAATCTAGATTATAGATTAGTAAAAAGTCTAGACTCTAGTCTACTCTAATCTGTCTAATATCTTTCTAGACTAAATATCAGTCTATTCTATATCTATTGAACTAGATATCAGACTGCTTAGACACAGTCTAGATCATAGATTAGTCCATAATCTAGACTATAGATCAGTCTATAGTATAGGCTATACACTACTCTAATAAGACTAATATCTAGAATAAATATCAATCTATAATATAGATTACAGATCAGTATTTGATGTAGACTATAGATCAATCTCTAGTCTAGACTATAGTCTACTCCAATTAGTCTATTATCTAGACTAAAGATCTGTCATGTCTATTGATCGGTATTTAATCTAGGCTATATTTTAATCTCAATCTAATATCTAGACTACAGATTAGTCTATAGTGTAGACTATAAAATATTATAATCAGTCTAATATTTAGACTATAGATCAGTCTATAGTCTAGCCTATATAGTTTAGCCTATAGATCAGTCTATAGTCTAGCCTATAGATCAGTCTATAGTCTAGCCTATAGATCAGTCTATAGTCTAGCCTATAGATCAGTCTATAGTCTAGCCTATAGATCAGTCTATAGTCTAGCCTATAGATCAGTCTATAGTCTAGCCTATAGATCAGTCTATAGTCTAGCCTATAGATCAGTCTATAGTCTAGCCTATAGATCAGTCTATAGTCTAGCCTATAGATCAGTCTATAGTCTAGCCTATAGATCAGTCTATAGTCTAGCCTATAGATCAGTCTATAGTCTAGCCTTTAGATCAGTATATAGTCTAGCCTATAGATCAGTCTATAGTTTAGCCTATAGATCAGTCTATAGTTTAGCCTATAGATCAGACTATAGTGTAGCCTATGGATCAGTCTATAGTCTAGCCTATAGATCAGTCTATAGTCTAACCTATAGATAAGTCTATAGTCTAGCCTATAGATAAGTCTATAGTGTAGCCTATAGATCAGTCTATAGTGTAGCCTATAGATAAGTCTATAGTGTAGCCTATAGATCAGTCTATAGTGTAGCCTATAGTTCAGTCTATAGTCTACCCTATAGATCAGTCTATAGTCTAGCCTGTAGATCAGTCTATAGTTTAGCCTATAGATCAGTCTATAGTCTAGCCTATAGATCAGTCTTAAGTCTAACCTATAGATCAGTCTATAGTCTAGCCTAAAGATATGTTAATAGCCTATAATGTAGATCAGTCTAATGACGTATCAGTCAATAGTATAGAGTACAGATCGGTCTATAGTTTAGACTATAATTCGGTCTATAGCCTTTGGTATAAATCATTGCATATTCTTGACTATGGAGCTGTCTAAACAGTAGATAAGTTTATAGTTTAGTCCGTAGATTAGTCTTTAGTAAAGACTGTATAGTTCGACCTACAGTCTAGGATCTAGACTAAAGATCAGTCTGATTATATAAAAATATACTTTACCTGTTTATATTGACGATATTTAACGTATGTCTTGGCATTTATTAACAATAATACTGAATCTATGTCACTAATCTTAAACTCATTGGCATCTTTGGCCTGTGGATCATTATTAAAACGTTGATATTTATTTGCATCCAATTTAGAGCGTATTTCTAAAAAAGAAAAAAACAAAATTTATATTAAAATTTCTAGAATATTAAGAAAATAAGAAAATATTTTAACAAATCCTATTACCATCAGTTAACAAATGCCAAGTATAGGTCTCTGGACACAATAAATATGAAGAGGATAATCTTCCCTTATAACGCATTTTGGGACAGGAATGTATATAGAAACCCATATAATAATACTTAAGAGATGGTACAATACTGGCAAGTCTTTGAACTAATTCAATTTCTCTGCAAAATAACAATAAAATAGAAAATTTGATAAATTAAGATTTTTCCACATTTAACCCACCTTAAAGAGCTGTAAGTACCCAGAGAGAGAAAATTATAATCTGGATCATAAAAGAAATAAACAGAACTAACACAATAGGGTAAGATATCAATGACAGCAACAGCAATTAGTTTATCATCTAGCCAGTATTGTTGATGAAACGAACCATATCCCGAGGGTGGACCATCAGCAGGTTTAGAGAGCTATAAGTGAAGGGGGGAGGGGGGAAAAATTTCGATATTAGAGTGACTGATAATTTGTAGTTAAAAGAGATTTTGAAGTTAGAATAAAGTTATATTAAAATGTGAGATAGTGTTCATCTGGAAATGTTGCTTCAATTCTTTCTTCTTCTAAAGAATATCATGTTCGAATACAAGTTTTCTCTAGAAAATGTTTTAAAACTATTTTTCTGTAGAAAATCATGTTCGAATACAATTTTTCCTACGAAATGATTTTTCAAAACTATTTTTGTATAGAAAAACAAGTTTGAATTCATTCTTGCTAAAGAAAATTATGTTTAAATTTAATTTTTCTATAGAAAATCATGTTTGAAAGTAATTTTTCCATTGAAAATCATGTTCGACTGCAAAAAATCATGTTCGAACTTATTTTTCTATAGAAAATTAAGTTCGAATGAAAAAAATTATGTTCGAACTTATTTTCCTACAGAAAATCAAGTTCGAATGCAAAAAATCATATTCGAACTTATTTTTCTACAGAAAATCATGTTCGAAAGACATTCGTTCGAAAACGATTTATCTTTAGAAAGTCGAATTCATTTTTCTTTAGGAAATCATGTTTGAACTTATTTTTCCGAAGAAAAACATGTTCGAATTTATTTTCGAATGTTTTTTTTACATAGAGAAACATGTTTGAATACAAAACTCATGTTCGAACTTATTTTTCCACAGAAAATAATTTTCGAATACAATTTCTCTATAGGAAATCATGTTCGAATATTATTTAGTCTTAGAGTGTCATGTTTGAACTTATTTTTCTATACAAAGTCATGTACGAATTAAATTTTTCTATAGAAAATCATGTTCGAAAGTAACTTTTCCATAGAAAAATCTGTTTGAATGCAAAATATCATGTTCGAACATATTTTTCCACAGAAAATCATTTTCGAATTCAATTTTTATATAGAAAATCATGTTCGAATCTTTAGAAAGTCATGTTCGAATAAAGTTGTTCTTTAGAAAATCATGTTAGACCTTTTTTCCACAGAAAAACATGTTCGAATTTATGTTCGAAAGTAATTTTTCCATAGAAAAACATGTTTGAATGAAAAAAATCATGTTCGAACTTATTTTTCCAAAGAAAATTAAGTTCGAATTCAAATTTTCTATAGAAAATCATGTTTGAATCTTTAGAAAGTCATATTCGAATAAAATTGTTCATTAGAAAATCATGTTTGACCTTTTTTCCAAAGAAAAACATGTTCGAATTTATGTTCGAAAGTAATTTTTCCATAGAAAAGCATGTTTGAATGCAAAAATCATGTTCGAACTTATTTTTGCAAAGAAAATCAAGTTCGAATTCAATTTTTCTATAGAAAATCATGTTCGAATCTTTAGAAAGTCATGTTCGAATAAAATGGTTCTTTGGAAAATCATATTTGACCTTTTTTTCCAAAGAAAAACATGTTCGAATTTATGTTCGAAAGTAATTTTTCCATAGAAAAGCATATTTGAATGCAAAAATCATGTTCGAACTTATTTTTGCAAAGAAAATCAAGTTCGAATTCAATTTTTCTATAGAAAATCATGTTCGAATCTTTAGAAAGTGATGTTCGAATAAAATTGTTATTTAGAAAATCATGTTTGACCTTTTTTTTTAAAGAAAAACATGTTCGAATTTATGTTCGAAATTAATTTTTCCATAGAAAAGCATGCTTGAATGCAAAAAATCATGTTCGAACTTATTTTTGTACAAAGTCATTTTTGAATTCAAATTTTCTATAGAAAATCATGTTCGAATCTTTAGAAAGTCATGTTCGAATAAAATGGTTCTTTAGAAAATCAAGTTCGACCTTTTTTTCCAAAGAAAAACATGTTCGAATTTATGTTCGAAAGTAATTTTTCGATAGAAAAGCATGTTTGAATGCAAAAATCATGTTCGAACTTATTTTTCCCCAGAAAATCATTTTTGAATTCAATTTTTCTAGAGAAAATCATGTTCGAATCTTTAGAAAGTCATAATCGAATAAAATTATTCTTTAGAAAATCAAGTTTGACCTTTTTTCCAAAGAAAAACATGTTCGAATTTATGTTCGAAAGTAATTTTTCCATAGAAAAACATGTTTGAATGAAAAAAATCATGTTCGAACTTATTTTTCCAAAGAAAATCAAGTTCGAATTCAATTTTTCTATAGAAAATCATGTTCGAAAGTAATGTTTCCATAGAAAAGCACGTTGGATTGCAAAAGAAACATGTTCGAACATATTTTTCTGCAGAATCAAGTTCGAACTCAACATTTTCTTAAGAAAATCATGTTCGAATTTAATTTTTTTTATAGAATATCATGTTCGATAGAAATTTTTCTTTAGAAAATCATGTTTGAACTTATATTTCTAAAGAAAATCATGTTCGAATTTAATTTTTCTTTAAAAAATCATGTTCGAAAGTATTTTTTTATAGAAAATCATGTTTGATTGTAAAAATTATGTTCGAACTTATTTTTCTATAGAAAATCATGTTCGAATTAAATGTTTGTATAGAAAACCATGTTAGAACTTATTTTTCTAGAGAAACTCATGTTCGAATTTAATTTTTTTTTATAGAAAATCATGTTCGAAAGTAATTTTTTCATGTTCGAATGCAAAAAATCAAACTCGAACTTATTTTTTTATAGAAAATCATGTTTGAACTTATTTTTCTAAAGAAAATCATTTTCGAATTTAATTTTTCTATAAAAAATCATGTTCGTAAGTAATTTTTTTATAGAAAAGTATGTTCGAATGAAAAAAATCATATACAAACTTATTTTTCTATAAAAAATCAAGTTCAAACTCAACTTCTTTACAGAAAATCAAGTTCGAATTCTATGTTTCTAATGAACATTATGTTTAAATACAATTCAACTTTATAAAATCCTGTTCAAAAGACAATTTCTCTAGAGAAAATCATGTTCGAAATAAATGCTTTTTTTTGTTTGCACCTTCAATGGTGAACGTTGTAAAAATACTAAATAATCATCTTCACCGGCTGGTGGATCATTGTGTATTAAAGTTTGATATTTCTTATAGAGTTCATAAGTTTGCGGCAAAGTTTTATGAAATTGTTCACTCTTAACATGTATAACTTCCAACTGAAACGAAATGAGAGAGAGTGCGATTAATATTTAATAAAAAAAAATTACCTTTAAAGGGGAATTGTAAAGGAAACGTAGCAAATTTTTAGGTTGTAGACGTTCAGGATTATCATTGTGTATTATTAATTGATATTTACGATATAAAGCTAAGGCCGTTTCATTGTAAATGTCTTTATTTGAAGGTACTAAAACAATCTGTAAAAATTGGAAAAAAAACTAAAAATAGTTTTTTTTTTTTTTGGTTTTTTTGAAAAGTATATACTTTAACTACTTTTAGTTTTTAAGAAAAGCAATAATATGTACGTCTGAAAAACAACCAATAATTTGCAGTTTTAAAATAAACTTAACAAACTTTACCTTAAGTTTATGTTTATCATCAGGTTTGTTATCATTAATTAAATCCTTTAGAGTTTTTTCTTTATCACGTGGAGTTTTGGGTGGCAAATCTATGGCTAAACCCTTGGAAGCGTTCTTGGCCAATTTACGTTCCAAACGCATTTGTTTGGCTTTCTTGCAAGGTGGATTAACACCTTCTAAAGCTGTTTAGGTGAACAACAAAAAAAAAAGGTTAAAATTAGCAAAATTCTTTTTTTTTTTAATTAATTTAAATTCATTTTACATTTCTTGCTGCCACTTGAAGATTCTTCATTAGTTTCCGTTTTATCTTTAATATCTTTAGCTTGTGTAATTTCCTTTTCCTTATAGTTATTCTTAACATTGTTATGTTCTCCATTTGCTTTGGCAAATAATTCTAAATTTATATCTTTAAGAGGAACATTTGGTCCCTGTACCTCTTCTCTAATACCTCCACCGCCAGCATCATCACCCACATCTTCATTGTCATTATCTTTAGCCTCTTTATCTGCATTATTTGTAGCCTGAACTTCTTCATTTTTATCACGTTTGCCATCACGTAGAAAACGATTCATACGTTTAAGTACTTTTTTATGGGATTTAGATAATTTGAATTCCAAAGCATCACATCTGTAAAAGTAAACAGTTTTTAGTTGACTTTTATCTTTTAATTCTAAGAAAACTTACTTGATGGTATAACAAGGACAGCAAGTTGTTGTATTATCTTGTTTGTAACAATAATGACCACTGCGTCGCCAACCACGATCAATAAGATCCTGATAATCTGCCGGTGACATTGTATAGGCATGCATTCCTAAGTAAGAGAATTAATTTTCATAAATCACCTGATATATATACAAATATTACGTCATTGTAATATGTTTATACTAAAACGTAATTGATACAAATTATTCTAGTATAAATTTGTAAGATTGCTGTTAAAAGCTGATAAGACTTCTATAGAAAAGCTTTAACAATTTGTATGAAATCTTTAAAACATGATTAATTCTAAGAAGTAAACGTGTCATAGGTTTTGAAATCAAATGTTTTTAAAACAAAAACATTTAGAATACTTTAGTTTAAAAGGTTTGTATACCAATGTATACGCCCACTCGGAGGCCCAAAGGTTCATTATGAATCCCTTTAATAAAGAACAAGGAGAAAGAGAAAAAGAAGTCAGAAAGAAAGAGAGATGAGAAGAGTGAGATTTTCCATTCAAAAAGAGAACAGAGAAAGGAAGTGGTCGTGGTCGAAAATATAAAAACACCTCCGATGAAGGCCATAATGTCGCCTAGATTGCACCCTGCTACATCTCCTAGTTTATTGTGGAATCCTTTACCTAGCCATTTCAGTCTCAAACTCTGTAATCTGGGACAGTGGCATAAAATATGCCCTACTGTCTCCAGTTGCTCTTCGTCTTCACACAACCTGCAAAAATTCTGTGTGATACCGACCCCATTACCCCTAAAGGCTGCAATTAAGCAGTGTCTGGTTATTACCCCTACTAAAATCGTTATACTCATCCTGTCCAGTCCTAATAGCATTTTGGTTGCTTTTGTATTAAACTCCTAGAAACCCTACAATCCAGCCTACTTTACCAGGATGGATGGTGGGTGGAGTTTCTGAAATATTCGGAAATTAGCCTATATTAATAGCAAATGGGGAGTTTTACCGAACCGACCCTATCTATCAAGCTCCATCTGTTCATCTGCAATCTCATTACCCTGTATGTCACAGTGTCCCGGTACACAAATCCAGCCTTAGTGTGTATAACCTGACAAACCCTTCCAGATCCCTATTGCAGCTGTTTACCAAGCTAGAATGTAACGTGTTATACTGCAAAGCTTTAAGAGTTGCCTGACTCCCCGAACTCCTAGTAATGTGTGTCTTAATAATGTCGCTACATTCGTCCGGAAGTCTGTAGGACACTTTCATGTTGTCATCTACCAAATAAAACCCGGCACCTGTGCCAGAGTCTATCTTGGTTTCGTGAGAGAAAACTGCACACCCCTCAAACAGTACATCGGATCCTTCCCATTCATTCCTACTAGAAATCACCATTGAGGGTGTTGCTGCGAAGTCCAGGGTCGTAACCGAATGATCAAAAATATTCTCCGTGGCTTACAGGCTTACTAGAGCCTCTACACTCTCAACATATTTCTCAATTGGAAGCAGATTCAGTATAATATCCAATGCTGCTTGCTTTATATTTCCTAGTGAAGAGAACTAGCTCGGTCTTAGATGGATTCAAACCCAACCCATTCCTATTTACCCAGGTTGATAGATCACTTAGTGCTGACTGAATGACCTCACTGATTGTCGGGTGAAATTTACCTTTGACCAGTAATGTAACGAAAGAATGTAACGTTTTACACTGCAAAGCTTTAAGAGCTGCCTGACTATCAACATAAATCATCACTTCCGACCCCCTAGTAATGTGTGTCTTAATAATGGCGCTACATTCGTCCGGAAGTCTGTAGGACACTTTTATGTTGTTATCTACCAAATAAACCCCGGCATCTGTGCCAGAGTCCATCTTGGTTTCGTCAGAGAAAACTGCACACCCCTCAAACAGTACATCGGATCCTTCCCATTCATTCCTACTAGAAATCACTATTGAGGGTGTTGCTCCGAAGTCCAGGGTCGTAACCAAATGATCAAAAATATTCTCCGTGGCTTACCCGCTTTGGTCTTACTAGAGCCTCGAAACTCTCAACATATTTCTCAATTGGGAGCAGATTCAGTATGCCGCTTGCTTTATATTTACTAGTGAAGAGAACTAACTTCGTCTTAGATTGATTCAAACCCAACCCCTTTACTATTTAGCCAGGTTGATAGATCACTTAGTGCTGACTGCATAACCTCACTGATTGTCGGGTGAAATTTCTCTTTGAACAGTAACATCACGTCATACGCATAACGACTATATTCCCACCTTTAGAGAGAAGATAACACTCCTGCTTGTGGTGTACTCCTGGTAACTCGTTTGCGAATCCTATCATCGCATAAGTTTGAGTTGATAATTTTGCTATCAAGCGTCGACTAACGACCTAATGTTGATATAGGCGCCCTCTATGTCCAAAAACGCGGCTAATGCGCTAAGCCGTGCTCAATTCAACCAACCACCTCATGTAACGCACTCTCAACCGATTTATCCTTTAGGTAGGCATGTTGAGCATTGCTAATAAGACGATTATCTATATTGATCCTGAGATAAAGATCTATGAGACGTTCTAAGGTATTCAATATAAATGATAGGGCTGAAATCCTTAGGTTTCAAGTAGCATATCCTACCGGCCTTAGGAATAAAGATTACTCTAACTTCTCTCCACCTTTTTGGAAGATATTCCATGAGAAGACAGCTCTTGAAAATATCAGCCAGAACTACCTATGCGTCCCTAGTGACTATTTCATCAATATGGCCAGATGAATAACTAGAAGTCCCAGGTGCTTTGACCCCCTGAATAGTTCAATGTCAAGGATGGAGAAAACTCGTTAGCGAATCCTATCATCCCCTAAGATTGAGTTAATAATTCTGCTATAAAGCAACGATACTATCCAACTCACTGGGAAATCCTGAACTCTGAATACGACTAACGACTCTCTGATGCCATCTTTTCTAATGTTGTTAAAGGTGCTCTCAATGTCCAAAAACGCGGCTAAAGAATATTCCCTAAGCCATGTAACGCACTCTCAACCTACTTATTCTTTAGGTAGGCATGTTGAACGTTGCTAATAAGACCGTTATCTATAGTAATAGATAACCGTCTTATAGTTCAATGTCAAGGTCGGAGATAACTCCATTGAATTGTCTATAACAAAGAAAAGAATAAAACTCATACAAATATTGTTAAGAATTTATAATTTGTATGAATAAACTGAACTGAACACTATAGCAACTTAATACCAAACGCCAATGAAATATACACATCTATTATAATAAGAAAGTTAATATTTAGTTCAATTCACTTTTTCACTGATAACTTTTGTTTACCTTTTGCTTTAAAACATATAGAAATTGCTAAACTTTATTTGACATTTAGTTTTCTTAAACTAAACTCTACTCTTGGCTTAGCAACTTTATTAGCATTTAAAATAAACTTAAACTTTTTCTTGTATCAAGCTGTATCAACTGATTCATAATGATGATTGGCAAGAATTTTTCTTGTTATGAATTATTATTAGACTATGAAGTTTGACCCAAGTACTACTATTGATTTGAAATTGTATGGAAAACATGTTTGGCTGTAGGGGAAACTTTTGTCAAAACATAAAAATCTCTTAAACATTTGGTTTAAGTTAAATTTTTGCACAGAAAATCACGTTTGAATATAATGAAATAGATTCAACGCATTTTTCTATAGAAAGTCGTATATCAATATGTGATTGTAGATCGTTACTATTGCGTACAGCTGCTAGAAAGTTTCCAATTGTTCAATTTGCAATCGGCGTTGTACGGTTGTATCGTTGTATGTGGTAATTAACTTATTATTAATTTCTTTTTGTTTTAAGAAATGTTATTTGAAAAATTTTTATGACATACAACACTACAACGATACGATATCGATTGTGAATTCGACAAATGTTACTCAAAGACATCATCATGTAGATCGTTGCTATAGTTGAGAGCTGATAGAAAGTTTACATTTGTCCAATTCACAATCGGCGTTGTACGGTTGTATCGTAGTATGTTTAGTATTTTATTGTTTTGTTTTTGTTACAAAAATGTTATTTGAAAATTTTTATGACATACAACACTACAACGATACGACAACGATTGTAAATTGTGCAAATGTTACTCAAAATCTTGCTCTCTTAATGATCTTCTAAGCAGCAATAGGCGGATATCTAACAGCAATTCTTGCCGACTACTTCTTTAATGCCATCCGTATGGAGTTTAAACCACCGTCATATCCTACTATATCAATTAATCCATAACTGCTCCTTGGCTCTTTGTTGCTAGATGTCAACGATTCTTAAATCTTTCGAGTTTTGGACGTAAACTTAAATCTAGGCGTCGTAATCGATAGAAACCTTTAACAGCCTGTTTACTTCCTCAGCTCATGCCAGTGCAATTACGGACATATTGCGAAATAGAAACAAGGTCCTCAAAGAGCTAACTGGCAGTACTTAGGGAATGGACAACTTGTTGGCTATCTATAAAACAATCGGCCGGTCAGTGGTTGTTGTTGCAACAGGTTAGCTGTAACTGGATGTTCTTTCATTGGGAATAACTTCCAGTTGATACAGTTATTGCTGAGTTGACAATCTTTAGCCGATGGATAATCGGTTCGTTCCGGAGCGGAGATCCAATTGTCGTGTAAACGAACGGTCAGTGGTTGTTGTTGTTGTAACAGCTCGACTGTGGCCGATAGTTTTTTCCTGGGGAAAAAACTTTCGGTTGATACAGCTGTCGACAAACGGTCAGTGGTCAATTGCTTCAGTGTGGTCTCCTTCACTGTGTTATAACAAGTGGAGAAATATTCAATGCTGCCAAAATGTTGCCCTACGGACTGTAATGGCCTGTATGCAAACATCTTTAGAGCACCACCTAAACGAGGAAACGAAGGTTCTTCTAGACAAGGAACATAATGTCATGCTGACTAAACAGTTCCTCTTCCGTAGGAGTCATCCCCACTTTAACAGCACACAATTGGATGCATACGAAGGTATGTGCAGCATACCTTAGATCCGAATTCGTAAACAGCAGCTTTGAACGACATTCATAGTGACGCCATCAATACCACGGTTTCAGGTTACCGTATAAATGTCGTTTTGGAGGTCGCCTACCGCTAATAGCAAAAATAGAGAAAAACCTGCCATGAAAAACAAGAGATGTTCTGGCACATCTTTCCGCATAGACCGTGCCGTCACCAATATATGCCCAGCATGGGGACAAGATCCCTATGATACCCACCACATATTCGTCCAGCCCACCCTATTTCACTTAGTCCAACGAATTTATGGACTAACCCTATTGAAATAGTCCAATTTCTTGGCTGTTACAACAACAACCAACATTTCCCCAACAATTAGATCTTTGCTCCGAAACGTACCGAGTCATACTTTGCCAAAGATTATAAACCCAGCTACAGCAGTTTCAAAGTTTTTCCCCAGGAAAACTCTATTGTACACAGTCAAACTTATACAACAACTTGAATATCCATTAAGAGCAACCAAGGTAAGCCAATAGCACATCCATCCAAAGTAATGTTCTTAAAACAAAAACATTTTAAATTTACCACAAAATCTAAATCAGAACAAAGTTCACTTTCTTGTCCCACAAATATTTATAGCCGGGAAGTTAATACCGCAAAAACAAAATTCGCAAAAAATATACCTTAAAATATTCAGATTTCAATCAAGAAGGTCGTTCATTAACGTTTCACTTTATATTTCTGCAGTGATTCGCACCTTTTTATAAGCAGCTTCAGTTTACAAAAACAATAAGCAGGCGGCACCTGTCTGGTGTTTTTGTTTTTTTTTTCAATATGCTAAAACAACAAAATTTTATACGTCACTTTTTTTCATCTCTCAAAGTATATTGTATACAAATCTTTGTTAGTTTTGTTGTTGTTTGATTGATTTTTAGTAAAAAAAATTTATTTAAATTTATGCATAAAGTTTTTATTTAAACACATTTATGGTGTGATTTAAAGTATATTTTGCTCCTTGCCCACTACCAATGGCACTTACCATGACCAATACTGCATTTGATGCCTTTACAGTAGCCGCATTTACTTTCTTGTTTCCCATAATATTCTACTATTGAAAAATCCATTTTTTTTGTTAATTACACTTAAAATTTATCAATTTATACTTTTAGTTTGCAACTTTAGCAAAAAATTCTAATATTTTATTACGTATATTTTTAAACTGTTTTTTTTTTCTTTGTCTTATTATCTTGAAAAGTTTTTTATAACTGATGTTTTTTTAAAGAATGCAAAAAAAAACATCTGACAGCTGTTCATTCCAGTTGTTATCGATAACTGGTTTTTCGCTGTGTTTAGTTTGTATAAGAATTAATAATATTTTGATAGCAATACACAGAGAAAACTAGAATGTTTGCGCAACAAGAACAGTAAAAGTATGATATTTCTATCATAGCGTAGAACAAAGATTTTATTAGTTTCTTAAGGACAATATGAAGAAATTGACGAATACATTTGTGTATGTGTGATATATCAACTCCCTCTTACTTATGAATTTTTCTCGATTTTAAAAGATATGTGTGAGCTACTCACTCTTTTGTTGTTTACTAATTATGACGGATATGATAAGCTGGGTTAAGGTCGTGATACACGGTTGTCAGATCTTACAACATTGTCAGTAAAATTTTCAGAAAATGTCTAAAAATCGTCTGAATTTGAAGTTTTTCTTTTGCAACATTGTCAGAAAAAGCATTACCGAAAGTATTGCAAGACAAAATTTGTAATGTGGATACTGACAACGTTGTAAGATCTGACAACCGTGTATACATAGCACTAACTAGCTAACTAACTAGCTAACTAACTAACTAACTAACTAACTAACTAACTAACTAACTAACTAACTAACCAACTAACCAACTAACCAACTAACTAACTAACTAACTAACCAACTAACCAACTAACCAACTAACCAACTAACTAACTAACTAACCAACTAACGACCTAAATAACTACCTACTTAACTAACTAACGAACTAACTAACTAACAACTGGTCTATATACCCCTTTTAATGTTTATGGGTACAAATTCAAATTTCTCACGAACCAGTTTTCGAAATTTCGGACATTGGACCAAAATGTAGATTTGGTACATTTGCAATCAAAAATGTACAATTTTTAAAGCAATTTTTTAAAATTGTATTTTCTTTCATTGACATTTTTCTAACTGTATTACACACATCCAGCTATGCTAGACTTGTAAACAAAAAAAAAAACATAAGTACGAGAAAAAAAGTACTTTTCAAATACAACTGTGTACACTAACTAAGCTTTTACTTTCCAGACAATGCAATTTGTTTCACTAACTTTTGCTTTCTCATTTAGTTTGTATTTGTAAAGCTTTCGTAGTGTGAGCTTTATTCTAATAAACATTTTTACACATGAAATTTTTTCTGGTCAGTTTTGAAAATCTATTACGTGAGAGTGAACGTTTGTTTTTCTTGTGGCGTAAATTTAAAAAAAATTAAATTAAAACAAGAAAAAAACTATGAATATTTGAAATTATTAACTTGACGGGTATTACAAGTAGTTTGGCAATGTGTTGATTCGTACGTACTATAAAGTAAAGTGTTAAATAATATTTTTTTGTTATTTTTTTACACAAGAACGAAAACAACAACAACTTCTATACATGTGTTTAGCGAAAATGGAAAACGTCATTAAAAAACAACTGATTTCTCTTGGAGGGTCGCGCGATTTTGCGTAAAAAACAGAAATTATAAAAAAAAACAAAATCGGAAAAAAATAGAAAATAATAAAAGAAATTAGTAAAAAATGATGAAGGTGCATTAGCAAATTAGTTTAATATAAAAAAACCTGGATGACAACAAATGATTTAGCAAATAAAGTGAAATATTTCTTAACAGATAAAGTGTAATTGAAATGCAAATTTAAAAAAAAAAAATACATATTGATTTACGAAGTGAATAAAATGAGAGTAAATAAAATCAAAATTGTATAACAAAAAAATTACAAAACAAACCCCACAAAACAACAAATTAAACATTTAAAAAGAGAAAGAGAGAGAAAAACCAAAAAACAGTTCAATTAACTTTTTTGCTAATGAATTAAAATAAAAACTTACAATAATTTAAAAGAAATTCAAATTAACAACATTTTATTAGAAAAATTAGTTTTAAAGCGTTTTTGTTCAAATAGTTTTTTTTTGTTTGGCCATGGAATTTTTTTAATGTAAAAACCACGAGTTTTTATATACTTTCACAAAAAGTTATTCATCACCACCAAACCAGCACCGCAACATCTCCCCTGCTACCAGGTGATCAGTCAGCCCTCTTATTCAAAAGATTGAACATTGAACTTGAATTTGTTGTGTCGGTTAATTTGTTTATAACTTAAAGTTAATGTTTTATTTAAAACATTTCGTTGTTAATACATTTTAAATTTTTATCAATTTAAACCATTTATTGCACAATTATTTTACTGTAATCGAAGAAAAAGTTTGTTTAGTATTTCCTCTTCCGTTTCAATAAGGCAAATTATAAGAATTTCCCGCCATTTTTTAAGAATTTTTTCTAACCAGTGTTAAAACTACATATCTTCATATATATGTACATAGTGTTAAAACTACATATCTTCATATATATGTACATAGTTCAAAGTTCAGTTCTAGTTCAGTTCTAGTTCAGTTCTAGTTTAGGTCTAGTTCAGTTCTACTTCAGTTGTAGTCCAGTTCTAGTACAGTTCTAGTTCAGTTCTGGTTCAGTTCTAGTTCCGTTCTAGTTTATTTCATGTTTAGTTCTATTTCAGTTCTAGTGAGGTTATAGTTCATTTCAAGTTTAGTTCTAGTTCAGTTCTAGTTGAGTTCTAGTTGAGTTCTAGTTGAGTTCTAGTTCAGTTCTGGTTCAGTTCTAGTTCCGTTCTAGTTCATTTCAAGTTTAGTTCTATTTCAGTTCTAGTGAGGTTATAGTTCATTTCAAGTTTAGTTCTAGTTCAGTTCTAGTTGAGTTCTAGTTCAGTTCTGGTTCAGTTCTAGTTCAGTTCTAGTTCAGTTCTAGTTCCGTTCTAGTTCATTTCAAGTTTAGTTCTATTTCAGTTCTAGTGAGGTTATAGTTCATTTTAAGTTAAGTTCTAGTTCAGTTCTAGTTCTAGTTCAGTTCTAGTTCAGTTCTAGTTCAGTTCTAGTTCTAGTTCAGTTCTAGTTCAGTTCTAGTTCAGTTCTAGTTCAGTTCTAGTTCAGTTCTAGTTCTAGTTCAGTTCTAGTTCAGTTCTAGTTCAGTTCTAGTTCAGTTCTAGTTCAAGTTCTAGTTCAGTTCTAGTTCAGTTCTAGTTCAGTTCTAGTTCAGTTCTAGTTCAGTTCTAGTTCAGTTCTAGTTCAGTTCTAGTTCAGTTCTAGTTCAGTTCTAGTTCAGTTCTAGTTCAGTTCTAGTTCAGTTCTAGTTCAGTTCTAGTTCAGTTCTAGTTCAGTTCTAGTTCAGTTCTAGTTCAGTTCTAGTTCAAGTTCTAATTCAAGTTCAGTTCTAGTTCAGTTCTAGTTCAGTTCCAGTTCAGTTCTATTTCAGTTTTAGTTCAGTTCTAGTTCAGTTCTAGTTCAGTTCTAGTTCAGTTCTAGTTCAGTTCTAGTTCAGTTCTAGTTCAGTTCTAGTTCAGTTCTAGTTCAGTTCTAGTTCAGTTCTAGTTCAGTTCTAATTCAGTTCTAGTTCAGTTCTAGTTCAGTTCTAGTTCAGTTCTAGTTCAGTTCTAGTTCAGTTCTAGTTCAGTTCTAGTTCAATTCCAGTTCAGTTCTTATTCAGTTCAATTCAGTTCTAGATCAATTCCAGTTCAGTTTTAGTTCAGTTTTAGTTCAGTTCTAGTTCAATTTTAGTTCAGTTCTAGTTCAGTTCTAGTTCAGTTCTAGTTCAGTTCTAGTTCAGTTCTAGTTCAGTTCTAGTTCAGTTCTAGTTCAGTTCTAGTTCAGTTCTAGTTCAGTTCTAGTTCTGTTCTAGTTCAGTTCTAGTTCATTTCTAGTTCTAGTTACGTTTAAGTTCTGTTTTATTTCTGTTCTAGCTCTGTTCCAGTTTTCTAGTTCAGTTTTATTTGTGTTCTGGATTTGTTCTAGTTATGTTCTACTTCTGCTGTAGTTCTGTTCTATTTCAGTTCTAGGTCTTGTTTATTTCTTATTTAGTTCTTGTGCAGTTCTAGTTCAGTTCTTTTTTAGTAGTAGTTCAGATCAAGTTCCGTTCTAGTTAAGTTCTGGTTCAAGTTCTAGTTCAGTTGCTGTTCTATTCTAATTCTTTTATAGTTCTAATGTTTATGGACATGTGACCAAATAATTGAATATGTACAATTGATATTGACATATTTTTAATTCTCTTGAAATTTCTTCATCAAAAAAGTGCATTTATACTCTTGACCTCAGACGCTTTAAAACTAATTTTTAATCCAATAAAATCCTATAGCAAACAACAATAAACACCAATGTAAGGTTCCTGAATTGAAAAGAGAAAATGTGCTAAAAGTACTCGTACCTGAGCTGGAAGCAACAAGTAACAATAAAGTGTCCTCACAAAATTACCTAAATCATTTACAACTACCTCGCTGATTTGTAGCTATTTTAAATTATTTATTGTATAAATATCTCAACTATACACAATATAATATATATATATAAACATGTCTAATTTTGATGCCTGGGATTATGCGGTGTTGATCACCATTCTAGCCATATCGGCATCAATAGGAATTTATTATCGCCTATCGGGCGGCAAACAAAAAACCACCAAAGAATATTTAATGGCTGATCAAAGTATGTCAGCGTTACCAGTATCATTTAGTTTAATGGCAAGTTTTATGTCGGCCATAACTCTGCTGGGTGTCTCCAATGAGAGTTATCAGTTTGGCATTATGTTTTGTGCCATTAATATAGCCTATATCTTAAGTACTCCTCTGGCAGCATATGGATTTCTGCCGGTTTTCTATCGCATGCGCACCACAAGTGTTTATGAGTATTTGGAGCGTCGTTTTGGTCATAGCATGCGTTTGGTGGCTTCATTGGCCTATTCAGTACAAATGATTTTATACATGGGCATAGTATTATATGCACCCGCCTTGGCGCTGGAAGCTGTAACGGGTTTAAGTCATGTGGCCGCCATTTTAGCTATAGGTTTAGTTTGTACCTTCTATTCGACTCTGGGTGGCATGAAGGCTGTGCTCATCACTGATGTCTTTCAATCTTTACTCATGTTTGCTGGCATTTATTCGGTGATTATAGTATCGGCCATTAAGGCTGGAGGCCTTCAGCCCATATGGCAAGCAGCTCAGGAAACTGGTCGTTTAGATGTTAGTGCCATCTCCTTGGATCCTACAATACGTCATACTTGGTGGAGTTTAATTATTGGTGGCATGGTTACTTATCTATCTCTGTATGGTGTTAATCAAACTCAGGTTCAACGTCTCTTAAGTGTGCGGGACTTGAAAGGTGCTCAGACGGCGCTATGGTGGAATTTGCCTATTTTAAGCTGTTTAAGTTTTAGTACTCTGTTTACGGGTTTAGCGATATTCTACTATTATCGAAATTGTGATCCTGTGCTGAATGGTCGCATTAAGTCGAGAGATCAGTTAATGCCGTTATTTGCCATAGATACAATGGGTAAGTCGAGTATTTTCGTAGTTCTAGTACAGTTCAGTTCTAGTTCAATTCAAGTTCAGTTCTAGTTCAGTTCTAGTTCAGTTCTAGTTCAGTTCTAGTTCAGTTCTAGTTCAGTGCTAGTTCAGTTCTAGTTCAGTTCTAGTTCAGTTCTAGTTCTAGTTCAGTTCTAGTTCTAGTTCAGTTCTAGTTCAGTTCAGTTCTAGTTCAGTTCTAGTTCAGTTCTAGTTCAGTTCTAGTTCAGTTCTAGTTCAGTTCTAGTTCAGTTCTAGTTCAATTCTAGTTCAGTTCTAGTTCAGTTCTAGTTCAGTTCTAGTTCAATTCTAGTTTAGTTCTAGTTCAGTTCTAGTTCAGTTCTAGTTCAGTTTTAGTTCTAGTTCAGTTCTAGTTCAGTTCTAGTTCAGTTCTAGTTCAGTTCTAGTTCAGTTCTAGTTCAGTTCTAGTTCAATTCTGTGTTCAGTTCTAGTTCAGTTCTAGTTCAGTTCTAGTTCAGTTCTAGTTCAGTTCTAGTTCAGTTCTAGTTCAGTTCTAGTTCAGTTCTAGTTCAGTTCTAGTTCAGTTCTAGTTCAGTTCTAGTTCAGTTCTAGTTCAGTTCTAGTTCAGTTCTAGTCAGTCTAGTTCAGTTCTAGTTCAGTTCTAGTTTCAGTTCTAGTTTTCTAGTTCAGTTCTAGTTCAGTTCTAGTTCTAGTTCAGTTCTAGTTCAGTTCAGTTCTAGTTCAGTTCTAGTTCAGTTCTAGTTCAGTTCTAGTTCAGTTCTAGTTCAGTTCTAGTTCAATTCTAGTTCAGTTCTAGTTCAGTTCTAGTTCAGTTTCTAGTTCAATTCTAGTTAGTTCTAGTTCATTTAGTTCAGTTTCTAGTTCAGTTCTAGTTCAGTTCTAGTTCAGTTCTAGTTCAGTTCTAGTTCAGTTCTAGTTCAGTTCTAGTTCAGTTCTAGTTCAGTTCTAGTTCAGTTTCTAGTTTCAGTTCTTAGTTCAGTTCTAGTTCAGTTCTAGTTCAGTTCTAGTTCAGTTCTAGTTCAGTTCTAGTTCAGTTCTAGTTCAGTTCTAGTTCAGTTCTAGTTCAGTTCTAGTTCAGTTCTAGTTCAGTTCTAGTTCAGTTCTAGTTCAGTTCTAGTTCAGTTCTAGTTCGTTCTAGTTCAGTTCTAGTTCAGTTCTAGTTCAGTTCTAGTTCAGTTCTAGTTCAGTTCTAGTTCAGTTCTAGTTCAGTTCTAGTTCAGTTCTAGTTCAGTTCTAGTTCAGTTCTAGTTCAGTTCTAGTTCAGTTTCTAGTTCAGTTCTAGTTCAGTTCTAGTTCAGTTCTAGTTCAGTTCTAGTTCAGTTCTAGTTCAGTTCTAGTTCAGTTCTAGTTCAGTTCTAGTTTCAGTTTCTAGTTCAGTTCTAGTTCAGTTCTAGTTCAGTTCTAGTTCAGTTCTAGTTCAGTTCTAGTTCAGTTCTAGTTCAGCTCTAGTTTTTTTCAGTTCTAGTTCAGTTCTAGTTCAGTTCTAGTTTCAGTTCTAGTTCAGTTCTAGTTCAGTTCTAGTTCAGTTCTAGTTCAGTTCTAGTTCAGTTCTAGTTCAGTTCTAGTTCAGTTCTAGTTCAGTTCTAGTTCAGTTCTAATTCAGTTCTAGTTCAGTTCTAGTTCAGTTCTAGTTCAGTTCTAGTTCTGTTCTAGTTCAGTTCTAGTTCAGTTCTAGTTCAGTTCTAGTTCAGTTCTAGTTCAGTTCTAGTTCAGTTCTAGTTCAGTCTTAGTTCAGTTCTAGTTCAGTTCTAGTTCAGTTCTAGTTCAGTTCTAGTTCAGTTCTAGTTCAGTTCTAGTTCAGTTCTAGTTCAGTTCTAGTTCAGTTCTAGTTCAGTTCTAGTTCAGTTCTAGTTCAGTTCTAGTTCAGTTCTAGTTCAGTACTAGTTCAATTCTAGTTCAGTTCTAGTTCAGTTCTACATTCGTTTTAGTTAATTTCAAATTGTAAAATAACTTTCTAAAATGTTTAACCGTGTCCTTGGTTTTTTTGTTAAATTTCAGGCCAATATCCCGGCTTGTGTGGACTCTTCGTATCGGGCATCTTTTCTGCCAGTCTCTCAACTGTCTCTTCGGCTGTTAGCTCTCTCTCCGCCGTAACTTTAGAGGATTATTTAAAACCTTTATATAAGAAAATATTCAAAAGAGCCATGACAGATTCCAGCACAACATTGCCCTCAAAAATAATGGCCTGTCTATATGGTCTAGTATGTATAGCTTTGGCCTTTGGAGCCGGTTCAATGGGTGGAGTATTGCAAGCTTCGCTCACTATATTCGGTGTAGTGGGTGGTGGTCCTCTATTGGCTGTTTTCACATTGGGCATGTGCACCACGAGAGCTAATCAAAGAGGTGTAATAGCAGGACTGTTATGTGGTCTATGTTTTGCATTTTTGGATTGGTTTTGGTGGACCCAAACCACCACCACCATCTCTGCCATTATCCGATGATGGCTGTATCGCTGCTAATACAACTTTAGTTGCGGAATCTTTAAGAGTAATAGAGGAGTTTGTTAATGAAACCATAAGCACTACAACGGCACAAAGTTTAACTGCAGAACCTCACTATTTCTGGCTTTATCGTCTGTCGTATATGTGGTATTGTGTTTTGGGTTTCATTATCACTCTTTGCTGCGGCTATATGTTTAGTTGGCTATTGGAGCGTTTCAACTGGGCTGATAATTCTCAGATATATTTAGATTTTGCCTGTAAACAATTGGACTATGATTTATTTGTGCCCTTACTGTCGCGCAAATTGCAAGAACGGGCGGCTGCATCAGAAGAGTTGGGTAAATTAAATTATTGCCATACGGTGACTTAATAATTTAGTTAATTCTATTTATATTGCTATCAATATTATAATTTTTATTGTAAATATTTTTAGCGTCTAAGTTTTATTTTATAATGGGTTTTAATTGTATTAAGTTTTTAAAAAAAGGGGGTTCTTCTTTTACTTATATTAGCTACTATCTCATTAGAGAATATTTTTACTTTTATATAAAAATTAAAGTTTTCAGTTCAAATTTTTAATTTTTAAATTGTGTTTTTTATAGGAATTCTACTTTAATATAACGTTAATTTACTTAATTTTAAAAAATAACCTAACTTTTAAATAATTATTTACTTTGTAACTGAATTTTACTTAATTTTAGCAAACAAATTTTACTTAATTATTCTTTATTTTTGATATTAATTTATTTGTTAATTAAATTAATCTTTAAAGAAAAACTAAAATATTGAAATATATTTCTATTGAAAAGTGAACTTTAAAAGTTCAAATGTAATTGGTTTATGTTTTTTTTATTATTTCTTTTGAAGAATTAAAAAATTTAGAGTGGATTCTATAATGTTTTTAATTTTTGGTTTTTCTTTTATTATTTAACAAATTGCATTTGAAAAACAAAAATATTTTTTAAGGAATTTTTTAGAAATTTAGTTCTAGTTCAGTTTTAGTTCAGTTCTAGATCAGATCTATTTCAGTTCTAGTTTGGTTCTAGTTCAATTCAAGTTCAGTTCTAGCTCAGTTCTACTTCAGTTCTAGTTCAGTTCTAGTTCAGTTCTAGTTCAGTTCTAGTTCAGTTCTAGTTCAGTTCTAGTTCAGTTCTAGTTCAGTTCTAGTTCAGTTCTAGTTCAGTTCTAGTTCAGTTCTAGTTCAGTTCTAGTTCAGTTCTAGTTCAGTTCTAGTTCAGTTCTAGTTCAGTTCTAGTTCAGTTCTAGTTCAGTTCTAGTTCAGTTCTAGTTCAGTTCTAGTTCAGTTCTAGTTCAGTTCTAGTTCAGTTCTAGTTCAGTTCTAGTTCAGTTCTAGTTCAGTTCTAGTTCAGTTCTAGTTCAGTTCTAGTTCAGTTCTAGTTCTGTTTTAGTTTAGTTCTTATTCAGTTTCAGTTCAGTTTTAGTTTATTTGTAGTTCAGTTCTAGTTCATTTCTAGTTCATTTGTAGTTCAGTTCTAGGTCAACTCCAGTTCAGTTTTAGTTCGGTTCTAGTTCAGTTCTAGTTCAGTTCTAGTTCAGTTCCTAGTTCAGTTCTAGTTCAGTTCTAGTTCAGTTCTAGTTCAGTTCTAGTTCAGTTCTAGTTCAGTTCTAGTTCAGTTCTAGTTCAGTTCTAGTTCAGTTCTAGTTCAGTTCTAGTTCAGTTCTAGTTCAGTTCTAGTTCAGTTCTAGTTCAGTTCTAGTTCAGTTCTAGTTCAGTTCTAGTTCAGTTCTAGTTCAGTTCTAGTTCAGTTCTAGTTCAGTTCTAGTTCAGTTCTAGTTCAGTTCTAGTTCAGTTCTAGTTCAGTTCTAGTTCAGTTCTAGTTCAGTTCTAGTTCAGTTCTAGTTCAGTTCTAGTTCAGTTCTAGTTCAGTTCTAGTTCAGTTCTAGTTCAGTTCTAGTTCAGTTCTAGTTCAGTTCTAGTTCAGTTCTAGTTCAGTTCTAGTTCTAGTTCTTCTAGTTCAGTTTTCTTCTTTCTAGTTCAGTTCTAGTTCAGTTCTAGTTCATTTCTAGTTCAGTTCTAGTTCAGTTCTAGTTCAGTTCTAGTTCAGTTCTAGTTCAGTTCTAGTTCAGTTCTAGTTCAGTTCTAGTTCAGTTCTAGTTCAGTTCTAGTTCAGTTCTAGTTCAGTTCTAGTTCAGTTCTAGTTCAGTTCTAGTTCAGTTCTAGTTCAGTTCTAGTTCAGTTCTAGTTCAGTTCTAGTTCAGTTCTAGTTCAGTTCTAGTTCAGTTCTAGTTCAGTTCTAGTTCAGTTCTAGTTCAGTTCTAGTTCAGTTCTAGTTCAGTTCTAGTTCAGTTCTAGTTCAGTTCTAGTTCAGTTCTAGTTCAGTTCTAGTTCAGTTCTAGTTCAGTTCTAGTTCAGTTCTAGTTCAGTTCTAGTTCAGTTCTAGTTCAGTTCTAGTTCAGTTCTAGTTCAGTTCTAGTTCAGTTCTAGTTCAGTTCTAGTTCAGTTCTAGTTTTATTCTAGTTTAGTTCTTATTCAGTTTCAGTTCTAATTCAACTCTAGTTCAGTTTTAGTTCGGTTCAAGTTCAGATCTAGTTCAGTTCTAAGTAGTTCAGTTTAAATTCAGTCAAAAAGATGACGGATTTTGGTGACAGTTTAAAAAAGATATCTTTAGTTATTTATTCACTTTATATACCTACGATATTCAAAAGTTTTTTGGGTTTCAAAAATTTCAAAAATTTATTTAAAAATTACAAATTTTTATTTCAGTTATGGAGTTTTTGAAATTTTAAATAAACAGCCAATATTTACAATTTCAAGATATTCTCTAATTTCTGAAGTAAATTATAGAAATTTTATTGCAATTTTTCTAATTATAATTTTTGTAGAATTTGCTTCCAGTTGAGTCATATACAGGGGGCGCAAAGACATTAGCCAACAGTAATGTGTATTTAAATATTAAACTTGTCATGATTTTCAAAAATGCATCGAATTATTTAGCCAAATTTATATACACAAATAAAAACAAATATTATTTAAATAGCTAAATTGCATATTTTGTGTTTTTAATACAATGTATAAAAATAAATATTTTAAATATTTTTTTAAACAAAAATTGCAATCTGTTAAATATAACGTTAAAGTCTTCCATTGTAATTGTAGCTGTTGTAGAGGCAATAATTTTCGTTACAAAACGAATAAAAAAAAATAATTTGCTTAAATTGTGTAATTTTATATAAATATACTTAATGAAATGTAAATGTGTTTGTAAAGTAAATTAAAAAAATACTAATTAAAATTTATAAATTTAAGAAAAAAATAAAATTACATTTTAATAAAAATTATGTTCATGTCTCAGCATTATTAAGTTTTTGCAAACAATGTTAATTTTCTTTTTTGTGTAAAATTGTCACTGCACAATATATTTTAAATAAATGTAGTATTTTACTTAATGCCTGCAAATAAGTTTTTTTGTTTGTGCAAACAAATTTACGTTATAACCACTATACTCACAAACCAGAAATATATATTTATTATATATAGTAGATAAATAGAACAAAAATAAATTTTACAATGTTTATAATATCTTAATGATCTTTTTTTTTATTACTTAATCTTTATGGCCCCCGCAAACATCATTAAGAAAATACTACTGAATCTGGGGTCTATAAAATGAAACTTAAGGTAAGTATAGCTATGATAAACCATAAAGATAATAATGATAAAATTTATTGAAGTGAGTGAATATTTTAATTTAATAATATTTCAAGTTTATAGGAAAGACCATTTTGTAGTCTTTAGAGTTACCTAAAGTTTAGTCTATAGCCTAGTTTATAGTTTAGTCTATAGCCTAGTTTATAGTCTATTCTAAAGTCTAGTTTATACTCTAGCCTATGGCCCACTCTATAGTGTTGTCCATAAATTAATGTATAGTCTACTGTATAGTCTATAGTCGTGTCTAGTCTAGTCTAATCTACAGTCTGTCCTATAGTCTAGTCTATAGTCCAGTCTGTTTTACAGTATATAGTCTAGTCATTGGTCTAGTCTATAATATAATCTATAATCTTGTTTATAGTCTAGTCTAGTCTAGTCTATAGTCTAGTCTATAGTCTAGTCTATAGTCTAGTCTATAGTCTAGTCTATAGTCTAGTCTATAGTCTAGTCTATAGTCTAATCTTTAGTCTAGTCTACAATCTAGTCTATAGTCAAGTCTATAATCAAGTCTATAGTCTAGTCTATATTCTAGTCTATAGTCTAGTCTATAGTCTAGTCTATATTCTAGTCTATAGTCTAGTCTATAGTCTAGTCTATAGTCTAGTCTATAGTCTAGTCTATAGTCTAGTCTATAGTCTAGTCTATAGTCTAGTCTATAGTCTAGTCTATAGTCTAGTCTATAGTCTAGTCTATAGTCTAGTCTATAGTCTAGTCTATAGTCTAGTCTATAGTCTAGTCTATAGTCTAGTCTATAGTCTAGTCTATAGTCTAGTCTATAGTCTAGTCTATAGTCTAGTCTATAGTCTAGTCTATAGTCTAGTCTATAGTCTAGTCTATAATCTATTCTACAGTCTAGTTTATAGTTTAGTCTATAGTTTAGTCTATAGTCTAGTCTATAGTCTAGTCTATAGTCTAGTCTATAGTCTAGTCTATAGTATAGTCTATAGTCTAGTCTATAGTCTAGTCTATAGTCTAGTTTATAGTCTAGTCTATAGTTTAGTTTCTAGTCTAATCTGTAGTTTAGTCTATAGTCTAGTTTGTAGTCTAGTCTATAGTCTAGTTTATAGTCTAGTCTATAGTATAGTCGATAGTCTAGCCTATAGTCTAGTCTATATTATTGTCTTGCCTAGTCTATAGTCTAGTGTATATTCATGTCTTTAGTCTAGCCTAGTTCTGGCTTAGTTCTAGTTAAGTTCCTGCTCAGTTCTAGTTCAGTTCTAGTCCAGTTCTAGTTCAGTTCTAGTTCAGTTCTAGTTCAGTTCTAGTTCAGTTCTAGTTCAGTTTTAGTTCAGTTCAGTTCTAGTTCAGTTCTAGTTCAGTTCTAGTTCAGTTCTAGTTCTAGTTCAGTTCTAGTTCTAGTTCAGTTCTAGTTCTAGTTCAGTTCTAGTTCAGTTCTAATTCAGTTCTAGTTCAGTTCTAGTTCAGTTCTAGTTCAGTTCTAGTTCAGTTCTAGTTCAGTTCTAGTTCAGTTCTAGTTCAGTTCTAGTTCAGTTCTAGTTCAGTTCTAGTTCAGTTCTAGTTCAGTTCTAGTTCAGTTCTAGTTCAGTTCTAGTTCAGTTCTAGTTCAGTTCTAGTTCAGTTCTAGTTCAGTTCTAGTTCAGTTCTAGTTCAGTTCTAGTTCAGTTCTAGTTCAGTTCTCGTTCAGTTCTAGTTCAGTTCTAATTCAGTTCTAGTTCAGTTCTAATTCAGTTCTAGTTCAGTTCTAGTTCAGTTCTAGTTCAGTTCTAGTTCAGTTCTAGTTCAGTTCTAGTTCAGTTCTAGTTCAGTCTAGTTCAGTTTAGTTCAGTTCTAGTTCAGTTCTAGTTCAGTTCTAGTTCAGTTCTAGTTCAGTTCTAGTTCAGTTCTAGTTCAGTTCTAGTTCAGTTCTAGTTCAGTTCTAGTTCTAGTTCAGTTCTAGTTCAGTTCTAGTTCAGTTCTAGTTCAGTTCTAGTTCAGTTCTAGTTCAGTTCTAGTTCAGTTCTAGTTCAGTTCTAGTTCAGTTCTAGTTCAGTTCTAGTTCAGTTCTAGTTCAGTTCTAGTTCAGTTCTAGTTCAGTTCTAGTTCAGTTCTAGTTCAGTTCTAGTACAGTTCTAGTTCAGTTTTAGTCTTGTCTATAGTCGATTCTATAGTCTTTTCTTGTTCAGTTCTAGCTTAGTTCTAGTTCTATTCTACTTAAGTTCTAATTAGTTTTTGTTCAGTTCTAGTTTATAGACTGGTTTATAGCCTAGTCTATAGTCATTTCAATAAACTAGTATATAGTCCAATCGATAGACTTTAGTCCAGGTTATAGTCAAGTCTAAAATGCAGTGCATATTTCTATTTATAGTCCAGACTATAGTACAGTCTATAGTCAAAACTATAGTTTAGTGTATAGTCCAAAATATGGTCTTTCCTATAGTTTAGTCAATAGTCGAGACTATAGTCCAGTCTATATTCCTGGCTATAGTCCAGTCTATAGTCCTGTTTATAGTCCAGTTAAAAATTCGGTCTATAATCAACACTATATAATCTGAGCTACAGTCCAGTTTGAATGTTTGTTATGTAAATAAACTTAAATATTTACTTAATTTTTTTTTGCCATTTATATAAACAAATATGATTTGCTTGCTTAATTGTTATTGTTCCCATTCTTCCTATTTATACATACAAACATACATATGTGCACATGTACATACATATACAGATATTACGTACATGATGACTCGACAAATTTTTATACATCATCATCATCATTGTCGTATTGCTTGTTTTTGCATTATGAGAGTGAAAGAATTGGCGCTTTATAACCAAAAACATTAGTAGTTAATTTTAGACTAACTTTCAAAATATAAGTGTTTAGTTTAGTATGAATGTATTTTCTCTAGTCTTTCAATTGTCGTGCGAGTATGAAAAATTATGTAGTAAATATTTCATCATACAAATTTCGGTATTTACATATGTTTTTCGTAGAGTAACCTTATATATGTATGTACTTTGTATATGTATCGACTAACTTTTCTGTCGGTAACCTATGACTAATGTAAAACGTTTCCGTGACGCTTATCGAAGCTTAAATACTCCTATGCTTCTATTATTGAGGTAAGTAGTTTGTGTGAGTTAACTCTTTATGCATTCTCGATAAGAAAATACAAAATCATTCATTTAATGTTCTATGATCTGATCAATAGTGTGAACTTAGTTCGAAAAGGTGTTGTAAAATCCTCTTTATACTACAGAGTGCACTATAATCTGTTCTATATATAGCCAGAAATATGGTTTCAGTTATAGTCTGATCCATTCGGTTTAATGTTCTATGATCTGATTAATAGTCTGAACTTAGTTTGAAAAGTTGTTGTACATATGTACATTAAATCCAAAGAAATACAGCAAATTCGCTATCGGGTCGGATGTGCTTTCCTTTATCATTGTCTTAGGTGAGAATGGAACCTAACACCTCCAGTTTACCAGAAAATAACACTTATCTAAAGATGATCTGTTCACAATCTGTTCTGTTGTCTGAAATATAGTTTGTTCTTACATTAAACATCAAATCCGAAGAAATACAGAAAAATTCTCTATCGGGTCTGTTGTGGTGGTGGGAATGGAACCCACCACCTCCAGTTTACCATACCAGAATACTAATCTTAAGAAGATTTGTTCAGAATCTATTATGTATTTTGTTCTGTTGTCTGAATTATAGTTTGTTTTTATATTCTATTGTTTCTTATATAATTTATAATCTGGATTTTAATGTAATCAATTGTCTGGACTATAGTTATTGCTAAAGTTGGCACTTTATTATGGGCTATAGTCTGCTCTATAGTGAAGACTATACACAGTTCAAAAGCCAGGACCAAAGAGTACAATATGGTGTGTTCTATATATAGTCACAAATATGGTTAGAGTTATAGTTTAGATGATTATCTGAACTATAATCTTATCTGTAATCTGTTATATATGTAGTTCCATATGCATAGATCATTGTCTGATCTTTAGACTAAACTATAGTCTAAGCTAATGACTATAATCCGGGCTAATGTTTAAACTATATTGTAGATTATAAACTAGACTATGAAAGTGTTTAAAGTCAGAAATAAAGTGTGGCCTATAATCTGAACTATAAGGTGGATAATATAGATTATAGTCTGGACTACGATATGGATTGTGGTCTACTCTATATAAAAATTTTGATTTGATTCCCAATTTATACAAATTTTAAGAATTATCATTTTAATGACGAAATGTGAAGACATTTAAATTTAGAATTTTAAGAATAAGAAATTCTTAATGTTCTTAATATATAGAAAGGCCAATATCTATAAACATGTTCGGTAAAATATATAAATAATAGATATTAAATATTCTAGTAAAAAAATATGTGTTTGAAAATTTTGTCGCACTTCTTAACGTATGTAGAGGTGAGACGTATTTTTCATTTTATACTTATCAACTAGGTTCAAGTCCATAATGTTTATATTTTAAACTATTATGTATACAAAATGTTTCAAACTTTTGCTGAAAATATAAAACAATAAAATAAAAACTGATAAGATTTTGTAGAAAATTTTAGCGGTCAAAAACTTATAAAAAAAAATTAATGAAATGAGAAATTGATAATATAAACAATTTAATGATCTGTATACTATATACATAAGTAGTATACACATACATACATTATACACAGTATTAAAGTCGGAAGAGTCGAAATTTTGTGCTCACTACTCCTCTTCTTATTTTTGACGTAGCTGAATTCTTTTTGAGATTTTCAAAACAAAATTTAGGTTTTATGTTATTGTGCCACGCCTGCTGAAAATTTGTTTACGATATTGTACCATATATAATAGTATTTTTCAAATTAAGACTATTACGCCCACGTAAAATCAGTCTAGGGGAAATTTTCTTAACAATGCAACTTGTTAGAAAAGTAGGATAGTGAAGGAATATTGTTGGCAAATATAGAGTACTGTTGTGCCCTATAAAGATTTTATTTAGTTTTACTGATATTATAGATTAGACTATATTCTAGACAATATTTTAAACTATAGATCAGTCTATAAACAAGATTTGAGTCCAGTTTATAGACGATACTATAGTCTAGAGTAATGACGAGACTATAGTCCAGACTAAAGACTATAGTCCAGACTTTAATCAAGACTACAGTCCATACTAATAACGAAACTATAGTCCAAAATATAGGCGATTATATAGTCCACACTAATGACGAGACTATAGTCCAGACTAATGACGAGATTGTAGTCCAGACTAAAGACTAGACTCTAGTCCAGAATACAGACGAGACTACAGTTTACACTGATAACGAGTTTAAGTCCAGACTAGAAACCAGACTATAGATTCATCAAAACATAGTCTGGACTATAGCCTTGTTTACGGGCACTTCATACGTGGCATTTCATTCGTATAACAAAAAAGAGAATAAAAGTCGTATGTTATATATTTTTGTGTTTACACAAAACAAAGTAAAATGGAAACAGCTGTTTTACTTTTTTGTATATGTTTACAAAAAAATACATCCCTGATCTAATACAACCTGCTTGTTTTTTTTAAAACATACGACTGTCAATTTCTCCATCCGTATTCTCACTCAATGTGTGAGATCATATTTTTCGTGATCGTGTAAAGCTTTAGGGATTTATAAAATATTTCTATAATTAGCTATCATTCTACTACCAACACTATATAAACAATAAAATACCCTCCACACTAAGTGTAGGGTGCCAAACGATCATGTCAAATATGTGAGAGAAATTTATAATTTCTCTCAATATTTTCATTTTGAAATTGTTCGACCTTGACCTGCATCTGTTGATTTGAACAAAATAGTACCGTTAGTTGTTCAACTCTTAAATACGTAGCAAACCGACAAAAACTTTCTTTTCTTCCGATAAGATTTTAACATTTTTTAAATCTTTATTTAAAAAACAAAAATTTCTCTTCTCAATAAATATGTTCTCTTCTGCGCAATGTTAGAGCGTCAAAAGATATTTGAAATATATTTTTATAAACATCACGTGTTTAACCCATATACATACATACGCACATAAATAATATAGTTTAAACAAATCAATTCAATTTAAAATAGTTAAGCAAGTATATTTCCATTTATGTTGTTAATTAAGCAGAATTTGTTCTATTTCAGAACAGAATCATACGTTATTAAATGCAATTAAATTAATTTAGACAAACAATTCCATTCAGTTATTAAAAACAACAGTTTCGGAACGTGTCATCATTGTCATATGTTTGGGAATATTTTGTCTTAATATGTTTGTATGTCAGTGGCTCACAAACTGTTCAATTTTGATGTACTAAGAAAGAAAAATTAATAATATGGGATTTTCAAATGTGACCTTAATTATATGGATTTGCCTGTACTACAGACAAGACTTCGACCTGAACGGTAGTGTATACTTTAGTCTGGGTTATGGAATATTGTCTGGACTATAGGCTCAACTGATGACTCGATTATAGCCTAAACCGTAGACTGTTGTCTGAACTATGGTATGTACTATATTCTGGACTATAGATTCGACTATAGTATGGACTATAGATTCGACTATGGTCTGCACTATAGATTCGACTATAGCCTGGACTATAGATTCGACTATAGTCCGGACTGTAGTTTCAACTATAGTCTGAACTAAACATTCGACTATAGTCTGGACCATGGATTCGATATTAGTCTGGACTATAGATTCGACTAAAGTCTGGACTATAGATTCGACTATAGTCTGGACTATAGATTCGACTATAGTCTGGACTATAGATTCGACTATAGTCTGGACTATAGATTAGACTAAAGTTTGGACTATAGATTCGACTATAGTCTGGACTATAGATTCGACTATAGTCAGGACTATAGATTCGACTATAGTCTGGACTATAGATTCGACTATAGTCTGGACTATAGATTCGACTATAGTCTGGACTATAGATTCGACTATAGTCTGGATTATAGAATCGACTTTAGTCTGGATTATAGATTCGACTATAGTCTGGACTATAGATTCGACTATAGTCTGGACTATAGATTCGACTATAGTCTGGATTATAGATTCGACTAAAGTTTGGACTATCTTTTTGTCTATAGTCTGGACTATAGATTCGACTATAGTCTGGACTATAGATTCGACTATAGTCTGAACTATAGATTCGACTATAGTCTGGACTATATATTCGACTAAAGTCTAGACTATAGATTCGACTATAGTCTGGACTATAGATTCGACTTTAGTCTGGACTATAGATTCTACTATAGTCTGGACTATAGATTCGACTATAGTCTGGACTATAGATTCGACTATAGTCTGGACTATAGATTCGACTATAGTCTCAACTATAGATTCGACTATAATCTGGACTATAGATTCGATCATGGTCTGGGCTATAGATTCGACTATAGTCTGGCCTATAGATTCGACTATAGGCTGGCCTATATATTAGACTATCGTCTGGACTATAGATTCGACTATAGCCTGGACTTTAGATTCAACTATAGTCTGCACTATAGATTGAACTATAGTCTGCACTATATTTTAGTCTTTAATCCATACTATAGATTATTCTACAGTCTGGACTATTGATTATATGGACTATAGACTAGACTTTGGGCTGGCCTATAGACTACTATACGCTGGACTATTGACTCTATTAAACGTTGACTCGACTATACGCTGTACGATAGACTGGACTATAAAGCGACTATTATCTCTATTATATACTCGACTATAGGCTCGACTATAGACTCCACTAGATTCAAAATATATTCTGTACTATAGACTGGACTATAGCTAAAACTATAGTCTATTGTTTGGACTGTGGACTCGACTATAATCTGGACTATATTGTAGACTCAACTATAGTCTTTGCTACAGTATTGATTTTAATTCTGTCTATATAATCGACTGTGTTCTTAATTAAAGATACGACTATACTTTGGACGATGGGCTCAACTATATTCTAGACTATAGTCCAGACTAAAGACTTGACTATAGCCTAGATAAAAGACTTTTTATAGTGATAACTAAAGAATCGACAATAATCTGGACTATAGATACAACTATAGCCTGGAGTTTAGCCACGACTCTAGGTCAGATAATAGTGTTTATCTTTATAATTAGTACCTGCACATTTTACTAATACCTGAAAACAGCTATTTGTTGCTATACATACACATACAAAATAAACCAATATCCAACTAAATATTATCAATTATATAAAAATTAATCTTTATCAATACTACTAAGTAAATGGTCACCGAAATAGCAATTCTAATTGACGCCATAACCATACAAGGTCATTTCCGTTTGCAAGTAAAATCTTATCTGTTAGAAAAAAACCACAAATTAATTAACAACGTTTCTCAATTATTACAACAATTCTAAATTCTTTATGCGAAATATATTTTATTGAAATTAACATTTAAAATACCACGTGCTAAACTAGCTATTTACTTATCTTAGCAAAGATAGTAGAAGTAGTAGAAAATGTGAATTATTTAACAATTTTAACTAAAAACTTTTATAATCAAAGTCCAAATTATCATTTTGGCGGTCACACAACTGTGTACTAAGGAGGCAGTTGTTGATGACTAATTCACTTAAATGTGCAGACAAACATACATTATATTTACTAAGTATTTAAAAAAGTGAAAATGAATAAAGATTTTTTAAGTTTGTGTACAATAATAGCGAGTAAAATGTCGAATGGTTCAAACAATTTTTTAGCCGATAAAATGTAAACAAACTGATCACCCCACATTTTTATGTATTTGCAGAGATCGTTTGCTAACACTAAAAACGTCACATGTTAATATTTTATTATTAGACACTAGACACGACTATAGTTAAAGTTACAGACTCATTCCTTAGAAATATAATAAATTTAAATATTTCTGAACCATCAACATGACTATAGATTGGGCTATATAGTATGGACTATAGACATGGTAATACACTGGACTATTGACAAGAATATATACAAAACTAAGAATATATACTAAATTATAGTCTAAAGTATAAACTTGACTATAGTCTGGACTATAAAATAGAGTTTAGAAAAGACTATAGTCTAGACTATCGATAAGACTGTCTATAAGAATATAGTCTGGACTATTGACAAGTCTATAGTCTGGACTATAAACAAAACTATAGTCTGAACTATAGAAAAGACTATAGTCTGGACTATCGATAAGACTGTCTATAAGAATATAGTCTGGACTATTGACAAGTCTATAGTGTGGACTATTAACAAAACTATAGTCTGGACTATAAACAAAACTTTAGTCTGAACTATAAACAAAACTTTAGTCTGAACTATAGAAAAGACTATAGTCTGAGAACTACAGTCTAGATTGCAAACTATAGTCGAGATTTAAGACTCGAATGTAAATTTGACTTTAAACTACACTATAGTCTAGACTACAATCTAGGTCATAGACAACACCATAGTCTCTATTACTATTATCATAATTTTAGGAAACTTTTCGATAAATTCCCCAAATTTTTCTTTTTAGCTAAATGGTTTTGAATTGTAATTGATTGAAATTGAATATTTCTTAATTGTCTGCATTAATCACGACAAAACAAAAAACAAATAATTGTAATGCCATCTATCATAATGAAATTGCACATATTTATAACTATTTTATTTCTACCGAATGATTTTCTTATCACATGTTGCTAATTTGTTAAAACTTAGCGAAACCTATTAAAATTCATAGAGTTTTTAGTTAATTCCATGCGAGGTTACTAGTAACAAATTATCTTTTTGCACTTTTATGAAATATAACCACTCATGATAACCGATATTAGGTAAGGGTTTAGCGTTTTTATTTCAGAAAATAGAACCTTTAACACATTTTAAAGTTATTAACCTTTCAACTATCAATTTGAATAGCTTTTGTTAAGTTATACATAAACAGTTATCCATTTTTAATAATATAATTGTTTAAACTTTAAAGTTTTCCAAGATGTTATTTAGTATCTATAATTGAGACTAAACACTATACGACTTCAGTCCATAATGAAATCTATAGGAAATTCTATTGCATAGACTATCAGTCTGTGTCTTTCGTTTGTAGTCTTATATAGTTCACTCTAAAGTCTATATATAAAGTTAGTAAGTCTGGTAGTTAGTTAGACAGATAGATAGACAGGTAGATAGAATAGATAAGTAGATAGATAGATAGATAGATAGATAGATAGATAGATAGATAGATAGATAGATAGATAGATAGATAGATAGATATATAGATAGATAGATAGATAGATAGATAGATAGATAGATAGATAGATAGATAGATAGATAGATAGATAGATAGATAGATAGATAGATAGATAGATAGATAGATAGATAGAAAGATAGATAGATAGATAGATAGATAGATAGATAGATAATTAGTAAGTTACTGTCAAAGTTTCTTTTTAACTACCTCGAGCTACAAAACTTCCATTTAGTTTTATTTTTACAGAATTCTTTACTTCTGCAAATGAGTTCAACGTCCTACTGCAGAAATATATATAATTTCGCATGGAGAAAGTTTAAACTTTGGCAAAATATAAAACACAACATATTGTTATTAATAAATCTATCTAGACATACATTTTGTTCTTAGTTTCTTTTTAACTTTAACTATAGGAAAGATACCTTCATCGACAAGATCATCTATAAGTGCTAATTTAAACAAAAATCTTGATTAATGGTTTCTATTGTTTCTTTTGAAGTAGCCAATAAAAAGAAATCACACAATGATTTACTCACTTAACTGATTTAGTTGAATTTGTTGAAAGAGTTTGATTATAAATAAACGAAAATATTCCCTTGATAATGAAAAATTTGTCAAATGTTTACAAATTAATCAAAACAATTGATTTTTGGTATTGTTAAAGAATACACAATCACTTGTATTCATTCATAATTTAAACGATTGCGGAAAACAAAAAAATGGCCAGATGTTCGAGTATTTTAACACGTTTTGGTGTTCATACAATAGAAGAATTGTCAAAATTGTGGGTGTGTAGTATATTTTTCTAAAACAATAAATATCTAGAAACAAATGATCCAAAACAATGGTTGGTTTAGATTCTGAAAAGAATTTTGAATTGTATGGTATTTATATAATTGTATTGTTAGTTGAACAATATTTTTAATTAAATTTCAATAATTTAATATGAAATTTTAAAAAGCATTTCATAATTAAATAATTAACTTTGTTGTTTTTGTGCTTTTCCATAATTTACTTCACTGTAAAAAAGAGGACTTCGCTATTTTTATGAAATTCCTTGTAATATGTTTTATTAATTAAGATTCATATTTTTAATTTCAATAAACTTCCTTAAAATATGCTTTAATATTGTGTCGTTATTTGTACAAAATTTACATATTAACTGTTGGCAATTTAGTTGTAGAACTATGAATTGCCAACATAATTATGCAGTTCACAATTGCTGTTGTATGGTGGTATCGTAAATAAGTTGGATTTTTGTTTTTGTTTAAAAAAATTGATTTGATCGTTTTTTATGACATAAAACGATAGACTACAATATAGACAATACTATAGCCTAGACTATAAAGTAGACAATGCTATGGCCTAGACTAAAGACCGGCTAGACTATAACTTAAACTATAGAATAGACCACAGACTAGATTGGACTATAAACTAGACTATAGATTACAAAAAGGCCTAGACTACATACTAGATTATACTATAGACTGGATTGGACTATACACTAGTCTTTAGACTATGCTATAGGTTGGTATATACACTAGTCTTTAGACTATGCTATAGGTATAGGCTAGACCACAGACTAGACTATAGACAAAACTAGGCCAGACTATAGACTGGACTTTAAAATAGAATGTATACTTGACTATACACAAGACTATAGACCAGTCTATTGACCAGATTAAAGACTATACTATAGACTAGACAATACGCTGGGCAACAGACTAGATTAGGATGTAAACTATAGTACAAACTAGCTTATAGACTAGACTAAGGATTTCATTATTAAAAAGACAATATGATAGACTATACTCTTCAATATTTACTAGACAATAGACTAGATTGAAGACTAGACTACACAATAATCTAGGTCACAGACAAGGATATAAAATATAGTGTAGATAATGTAGACTAGACTATAGGTTTGTCTGTAGACTAGGCTATGGACTACACAGACTAGATTTGCCTGTAAACTAGATAGACTGTAGATTCGCCCACAGCCAACACTATATACTAGAATATACTATAGAGTGGATTGGACTTTACACTTGACTCCAGACAATGCTATATATTAGTATAGACTAGATTTTAAACTAGACCACAGATTGGACTATAGACTAGGCCAGAATAAAGACTGGACTTTAAAATAGACTGTAGACTAAACTATAAAGAAGACTTTAAACTAGAGTATAGACGAAACTATTGACTAGATTAAAGACCATACTATACTATACAATACACTTTAAACTAGACTATAGACTAGATTGCCGACTGGACTAGACAATACTCTAGGTCTCAGACTAGACTATATGCTAGACTATAAACTAGAATATAGACCAGACTATAAACTAGACTAATATAACGGACTATAAACTAAACAATAGTAGACTTGTCTACAAACTGGACTGTTGTTGTTGTACGCACAGATTGTGAAGTAGAACGGCGGGACTTGGGGAATGGACAAAGAAACTTTGTTGGCTACCTATAAAACAATTGGCCGGTTTGTGGTCAATTATGCTGCTCCAGTGTGTTCTCCTTCGCTGAGTGATACCCAGTGGAGAAATATGGAGAAAGTTGTCACCGGAGAAGTCATTTAAACTTTAATATCACACAGTTTGATGCTCCTCTAAGGCATTTCAGTAAGGACTTTTGTGTATACGAAGAAAGCATACGAATTTATGTTTAGGATCCCTTAGATCGGAACTTTGGACGACATTCATAGAGATGCCATCAATAATGCGGTTTCCGGTTACCACATGAATGTCGTTCCTGGAGGTCGCCCATAGCAGAAATATAGAATAACCTGCCGCGGAAAACAAGAGTTGCTCCTTGCACAATTGAGATCGGGATGGAGCAACAGGCTCAATGCCTTCTCACCGTACCGTTCCCATTATATGCTCAGCTTGTGGGTCCCCATGATACCCTCCTCATATAATGTCCAGCCCACTCTGCTTCACTTAGTTCAATGATTTTATGGACTAACCCTATTGAAGTAGCCCAATTTCTTGACTTGGACCTAAATACAAATTGTATAGTTTAAGCTGTTACAACAACAACAAACATAAACTAAACTGTAGACTATATTAGTCAATAGAATGGGCAATAAACTAGACTACAAACAAAACAATAGATTGACTATAGACTAATCAATAGAGTAGTCTATAAACTGCACTATAGACTAGCCTTAAGATTAAGCTATAAGCTAGGCTATAGACTACCTTATGTTTAAAGATAAAGTTGTACGGATATTTCTAGGCTCAACGCCTTCTGATAGTACCGTCCCCAATATGTACTCAGCTTGTGGTTCCCCATGGTACCCTTCACATACACTGTCTAGCCCACTATGCTTCACTTAGCCCAATTGATTTATGGACTAACGCTATTGAAGTAGCCCAATTTCTTGACTTGGACCTAAATACAATTTGTATAGTTTAAGCTGTTACAACAACAGCAAACATAGATTGAATATAGACTAATCAATAGAGTAGTCTATAAACTGCACTATAAACTAGACTATAGACCAGCCTTATGATTAAGCTATAAGCTAGGCTAAAGACTAGACTACCTTATGTTTAAAGATAAAATTGTACGGATATTTCCAGATCGCCTTAAAAGTCATACAGTTCTCGGTAAAAGATAAAAATATAGAGTTTATCCTAGAATAGGCATCTAATGTCTTTTTTACGAAAATAAAGCAAAGTTTATGGTGAATTTATAGATAAACATAATATGTAGACTCATAGCTGGTGTAGAGTAATATAAAGTCGGTTATTACCTTAGTATGCTTTGTTTGTTTACATTTTCAATGACAACATAACTAAAGTTTGCAAAATATCGTTAACTTTTTGGCAATTAACGAAAGTTTCCCTAACAGAGAGTCAGTTGCTTTGACTGCTTTCAATTTCAACTCAAATTTGGTTGTTAACCAAAATCGAAGCTTGATGGGAGGTATCAAACTGTATCAATGAGATTTGCTGTTTCTATTTCCAAAATTGTTTACATTGCGTTCAAGAAAACATGCCAAATTCAACACTAATCCTAACTCAAGACCATCTATATGAATCATGGTCTAAAATACTAAACTGCTCAACCATAAAAAAACTTTTAAAACCAAAAAGTATACTCACAAGTCTGTTATTTTGAAAGCATTACGTTGTCAAGCTTTGAAACCATTTTGTTGTCAAGTTTTGAAAGCATTTTGTTGTCAAGTTGATATAAATTGCCAAAATAACCAATCAAAGTCACATTTCAGGTCTGTGTCTGTCCATTTTTTTCTTTTTGAGATTCTTTCCAATAGTAAATTACTGCCACTTTTTTGAAGATTTTGTTTTTTTTTTTTTTTTGTTTGTATATTAAATTGTTATTTAATTCATTCTTTTTTTTGTAATTTTAGTTATTCAATTTACAAAAATGTCACTTTTTTTCAAAATACACACACGAATTCAAACATAAATTGAACTCCAGATGGAACGTTGTTTTTAAATATAAAAAAAACAATTTTTATAGTAAAAAACAGCAGTTCGGCATAACACAGTAGAAAGAGATGAAACATAGAAAGTTTACTTCTTCTTGGATACACCGACAGTGCGACCACGACGACCGGTAGTCTTGGTGTGTTGACCACGAACACGGAGACCCCAGTAGTGACGAAGACCACGGTGAGAGCGGATCTTCTTCAAACGTTCCAAATCGTCACGCAATTTGGAATCCAAATTGGAGGAAGTCAATTGATTGTATTTACCATCAATGATATCCTTTTGTCTATTCAAGAACCAGTTGGGTACTTTGTAGTGCAAGGGGTTGGTGATGATGGTGACGATTTTCTCGACCTAGTAAACAAATGATAAGAACAATAAACAAATTAGCATTTTTAAAAAGAATTTGTTTTTGTAAAACAAAACTTACCTCTTCATCGGTACATTCACCAGCACGCTTGGTCAAATCAATATCGGCCTTCTTCAACACAATGTTGGAGTAGCGGCGACCTACACCCTTAATGGCTGTCATGGCGATACCAACTTTACGTTTACCGTCAATGTTGGTATTCATGATACGGAGAATGTGTTGGAACTTTTCTGGGATAACGAGCGACTGTAATGACAGGATTAGAGAAATATAAACAATTAGTTCAATACAAATTCGTTTTTTTCTTCACAAACAATTTTTCTCATTAAATTTCCTTTTATAAAATTTACTTTTTCTTAAAAATTTCTTCATTGTCTTATAGTTTATATACAAAACATTCATAGTTTTTTGAGATTTTATCATTTGTTTTAGGATGTTTGGTAATAATTTCGATATTTTTTTCGCACACATACCATTTTGCCCTTTTTGAAGAGACCGTTTTCAAGCCGAAAAAGACGGAAAAACGGATGTTGTCAAAACGTCTTAATTTGACAGTTGACATTTTACACTTAATGTTTGTAGCGCCCTCTGGATGTGAAATTTATTGACAGGGTTGCATTTCTTTACTGCCTCAAATACAGAGTTGTTTTACGAAACGCAAATGACGTAAAGGGGGAGCTGTCAAAAAGTAGAAAAAAAAAGTAAATTGTTAAAATTGTGTTCATTTTGTTAAAGTTTAATAATAAATTATTACAAAAAATAATTAAAATAACTAAATAATTAAAATTTTAAGTTAAAAATAGAAGTGTTGCCTTTAAATATAACATAAATAGTGTTAAAAATATGGAATTAAAATCCTTTGGTGTAAATAACTTTGACGTAGCTTCCCAAAAGTTTTGGCGGTTTAAAAGAAAGAAGAATAAACCTAATTAGACTAAGAAAATAAGCTTTTTCTTTTTCCAAACCATAATAATGTTATCTTTAAATATAAAAATAACAAAATAAAACCTTTTTATAACTGGTGTTCCTAGTAAATTGGAAAAATATAATTGACTCCAGCCGGAAATGCAAGCTGCCTCTTGCCATGCTACCAATTGGTTAAAACTCTTTAAACAGTTGTAAAACTCAGAATCACTATGTGTGGTAACAGAATTTAATTTGAAAATAAGTGTGCTATAGTTCCGGGAGCCTGTTTTGTTTCTACTAACAGAATGAAAACGTTGAAAAGTTTCGCTAAATCTATTCTTAGATATTTTAAAGAAAGAAAACTAAAGGACCACGAAAAAACACAAATAAGGTACAAGCATGCTGGTGTCGTTTATGGTTTGAGCATAAAAGCACAGTGAAGTTATTGTGTCAGCATTTCCAGCCAAATATTTAGGTAAGTATCTATGTCCCATTATTCATTTATTTTGCCCTTAAATTCTTCAATATTCTAACTTTTAGTGGAAAATCTATAAATTTTAGAGTTTTTAATAAATTTTCAAATATTTTTTTTAAAGAAAAGTTCAATGCAAAATTATTCATTAATAGAATATAAAAAGAGTTTAATCTATATAATCTATGGTCAATTCTACTGCACGGATTTCGGTCCGTTTGCAATAAATGGCTTGTATTTGTTTACAGTCTGAACTAGTATGAAGTCTATACTGATCTAGACTGATCTATACTGACATAGACTAGACTATAGACTAGTCTATAGTCTAGTCTATAGTCTAGTCTATAGTCTAGTCTATAGTCTAGTCTATAGTCTAGTCTATAGTCTAGTCTATAGTCTAGTC